>NC_054374.1:122540700-123140700 GCF_017654675.1 Xenopus laevis | reverse complement strand
ACCATTTATTTAATTCAGCTTTTCACACCGTTTTTTCTGTGAATTTCATTTTACACAGCATAATAAATATGCCCCATTAATATATAGTTCAATTTGGTTACAAGTTCATTGGGGGTTAGTGGAGTTTGCCATAGTTTTAAACCATACACACCTGTCTGCCTCTGTCTTCATCATTGTTTTATAAGTTAAGTTATGTAAGTTTTATGTAAGTTAATCATCATTGTCTAATAGTAAGTAAGTTTTAGTAAAGTCACAAAAGTATTTATGGAAGTTACATAACTTTCATAGGTTTTAACATGTTACACAATTTATGTAACTTTGAACTATGGGGAAATTCACTAAAGGGCAAATTTTCACCATCGAACTCTTTGCCCCAGCCATCCCCTTATCTATGTAAGAAGCAGTCTGGCTGTCAAGTCTTGAAGAAATCAGCAACATGATAGCCTTCTTTTTCAAAGTTGTAGCATAGTGGAAATGAGCTTCTCAAACAAGTTAGGACAATGTATAAGCTATTGTAGAGATAAAAACACCTGCAACTGCAATGCAGTTTTGCCTTCCCATTGAGTCTATTTGTTGTTGTATAATTTTTCCACAAATTTGTGAATTTTTGGAAGGAGCCAGTTTCACGCATCACTAAAAATAACCCCTCTTACAAGTACCTGCCGCCGTGCTCTGATAGGTCTCTGGGCCATTTCAATTACACTAGAGAGAATGGTTGGAGATGAGAAAGAGAATCACTAAATCGAGCTGAAAGTCGAGTGAAGAACGCAAGTACAGTAGTAAAAAAATATATTTTATTGGTGCAAGTTTTAAATTGTGTTTTAAGCCTGGAGCCTTTATGTCCCCTTTAAAAAGTATATACTGATTCATAATACAGGTATGGGATCCATTATCTAGAAAACCTATTATCCAGAAAGCTCCAAATTAAAGGAGGGTCATCTCCCATAGACATAATTTTATCCAAATAATCCAATTTTTCTCTGTAATAATAAAACAGTCCAAACTAAGATTCAATTTAATTAACATAAAGTTATCCAAATAATCAAATTTTTCTCTGTAATAATAAAATAGTCCAAACTAAGATTCATTATAATTAATTCATATTGGAAGCCAAACCAACCTAGTGGGTATATTCAGTATTTCAATAATTTTTTTTATAAACTTAAGGTAGGAAGATCCAAATTACAGAAAGATCCATTATCCTTAAACCCCCAGGTCCCAAGCATTCTGGATAATGGGTCCCATACCTGTACATATAAAATGTTTAAAGTTATTGGAGGAAATGATTTTGTATTCTTCCTGCAGTGACACATTACCAGACAATTTTCAAATATTATTTTGCAGTAATTGGGAAGTGCTTTACCGTTGTCAGTGTTCTATTGTTTAGTCTTACTGGCCCTACTGGCCCTAAAGGTTTCATCATCATTATCATTAGGGATGTAGCGAACTGCCGTTTATGTGTTCGCGAAAAAATGCGAACAGTTCGCGAACAGTTCGCGAACTTCGAACATCCGAAAATCGTTCGATTCGAACGATCGAAGGATTTTAATCGTTCGATCGAAGGATTTTTGTTCGAATCGAATGATCGAAGCCATTCGATCGAATGATTTCATTCAATCCAATGGCTTCGATCGTTCGATTCGAACGAAAATCCTTCGATTTTAGCGGTCGAAGGAATCGAATGGTCGAATGGTGGAACGATTTTTGACGCGAACGCCTATTGGCGAACGTCGCGCGACGTTCGCGAACATTCGGCGGACGCGAAGTTCGCGCGAACTAGTTTGCCGGCGAACAGTTCGCTACATCCCTAATTATCATGCAGGGAATAGTTTTATGTATATTGTCTCCAGTGCCTAAAAGCTTCCTTTAGCTTTTTTATTTGTGTTTGACAAGGAAAAGCTGCAGAATACACAAAAAAATGCAGCATATAGCAAAGATATAAATGGGATGAAACATAAAGGTAAATCAGGTAATATAAATCTTATAGTAAAGTTTACAGTCTATTTATACAGTAACACTTCATGCCGTGCAGTCTTTATAAAATAGATCCTTGAGAAAACATTTGGATACAGAAGGATGTACACACAGAGCACAAAAGGTTAAACCAAATGGACTTGTTATATCTATAAACATATAATGATTTATGATCGTTACATTTTCTTGTCTCTGTGTGATTGGAAGGCTAAAATACCTATTTTTGAGATACAGAAGCCAAGCAGTGCATCTAAATTTATAGTCCCAGTCAAACTCAAAATGTATCCATGGTGACTAATGCACAAATGTGTCTTGCAGACAAACTCCAGCCCAGGCAGAGGGCTCCAAAGATATGAGTGTTTTTATATGAGTCAACATATTATGTGGCTTAATCATGTACTGTATTTTGTTCTTTAATGTAATAAATTAGACCTCTTTATATTCTGTAGCATAATAGTCAATGTGTATTGTAGGACAATATATATATATATATATATATATATATATATATATATATATATATATATATATATATATATATATGTATATGTATATATATATATATATATATTTTTTTGTATTGTATTGTATTAATATATCGTTTTAACCCCCCTCTTTTTTCCTTGTGACTGTCTTTCAGGTTTATTGCACCCAATACCGGAAAGGGGATTTTGGCCCACACTAGGTTACAGGCCCCATACAGGGTTTCGGATGGTGTGCGGCAGGAACTGTCAAACTCATCAGTAAAGGGTTAAACAGCTCGCTACTACGATCAGAGTGCACCAACCTATGTCTAGTAGCCTTATCCAGATGTGTACCAGTTGGGTCTAAACAGGACCGGCACGCAAAATGATGGCCTCGTTGTGGGGATATACACATTAGGTACGTACAGCAATACAAGCTTGTATTACCACAGTGCTATGATGGCTCGTGACTCTAACTGGGAGATGGCAATACCAGTGAGTAACCCCAGAATAAGCAAAAGACTTTCTCCGCACTGCCTTTTCAGTTTGTCAAAAATGCATCAAATCCTCACTTGGGTACACCGCTATCCCAACATCCGGCAACAAATTAAAGAATGAGTAGAGCACTTCTCAATAGCAAAAAACGCTGTGTTTGTGTTTATTTAGGGCTACTACAAGACATGTTTCGGGTCATTACATACCCTTTCTCAAGGGTAAAAGGGTGAGAAAGGGTATGTAATGAACCAAAACATGTCGTGTAGTAGCCCTAAATAAACACAACCACAGCGTTTTTTTGCTATTGAGAAGTGCTCTCCTTATTCTTTAATTTGTAGCAGTGAGTAACCCCTATGCGAGCCCTGAAGTAATAACCCGGATAGGGTTAAGTGATTGTATGGCAGAGCGTTCCAAGTATGGTGCGGCAGAGCGTGTCTATTACGGTGAGGAGAAATGGGCTGAGACGGAAAGCGCTGGTAGGGGAGCTGTTAAAGACTGGAGGAGAGCGGAGGCGATCCTTTAATAGTGGTGATTCTAGACATTACTGCTGCTTCCTTACACCAAACCGTACCTGGATTGGTGGCGACATGGAAAGAGGTATGTGGAAGCCGTAATCCCCTGCCTGCAGGGTGCTTTCCGTGACAGCTTCATATACCCGTGTGAAGGGTGAGTGACGGCGATCTATGATTTTAAAACGAATTCTAACATTTTAATGTGGGTTGGGCGAGTGCCCGGTGTCACGCAAGTCACCAATATCACATACAGTTTATAACACATATGTTTATTGTATTGCTTTTTGGACATTTATTTTATGATTGAGTTCTGTTACATTATCAGGGGTCAATGTATGATCACTCCCACAATCTCACACGTCACTTTACCTTTGGCGGGTTTTGGAGGTATTTCAATTTTGTTTGTTTGTATGCACAGTTTTTAGATCCTGAAGACGGCTCAAGTAATGGAGCCGAAACGTTGAGAATAAAATCTTTTTTGTTTATTTTGTATGAAGTCCTGCTGGTGGGGTTTTTCTTCTTACTTTAATTACTGATGCTCCTAACCAGCACACAGGCATTGGATCATTATTGACCGTATGCACCGTTCCTAAGTTTAGTTTTTATTGAACATACATAAATACAACATTTGAACAAATGTAAATGTATACAACATGAGAAAAATTATCACATAAACATATCAGTGTGAGAACATTTAACTGACCTGTTCCATGAGTCCATGGCAATGTATTACCAAGTTGCACACTCACAGCCACCAGCAACATATTTTACCAGCATGGTGGGTAAGCAGGTCTGTGCTATGCTTACATAAACAACAACACCTCCCAGAGACCCCATTGCTCTTAGAGAGGAATTTACCAGTAAATCCCATTACATGACAGCCTGAATATTTTCAGTCACAGTATGCAGACTTGACCACCTTAAGTCTGCATACCCCGCCATACCTGAAGGGCAATCTCAATGCCCTCCTGCATGCCAAAGTTAAATACAGCAGTACCCAACTCAATAACGAAGCACTGGCAGATTGCACCCGTGAGCTCCTATGAGCTATTCTGCAGGTGCAGGTCAGTATTCCTAGAGTCAACACATAATCTGCTGTAGCACTATGCAGGGGGGAGGCGGGTGGCAGCGGAGGGGGGTCAGTGGGGACTTTTGCCTAATGAGGGGTTTAGTTCTCCTTTAAGGTGGATATAATTCCTGTTATGATATGTTGTTCCCATATCCAGTAACCTATGTCTAAACACCACCACCCCTTGGAATCTCCCAAACCAAGATATTGCCATGTCCAATAATAACATCAACAACTTTACTTTGCTCCCCAATTCATACCCAACATCTTAGATTCACACTAAATGAGGCCTAACATATGTGCTTGTGGGAGCTTCTGGCCTGGTTCCCTTGGTGCAGGCTTGGATGCCCCAGCTACTATGGAAGCAGCATCTGCAAAATTGATGATGCTAGGTGCATTGGCTATCACTAGTGATGGCCGAATAATTTCACCCCCAGCAAATAAATTCACAAAACTGTGGCAAAATTTCAAGGCAAAAAAATCCATAATGTCAAAAAAATATTGGAATGCATCAAAATAGTTGTGTGCATAAAAATTGGCACGCGTCAAAATTATTCGGACGCCCATTGACTTTAATGCACATGAACAAAATAGACGCACGTGTAAAGAATTGTTGCGCGGGTCAAATTTGACGCCGATTGACTTCAATTTGTTTCGCAAATTTTTGACCACAAATTATGCGGTAACTTTGTGAATTTTTCAGCAAAGCGAAATTGGACAAATTCACCCATCACTAGGTATTGCTTCACGGCTGGACTTGGTTGTCTCTGGGCCGCTTTCCTCCAGAACTCCCTCACAACCTTCCTGTCTCTCTAGCTGTCCCTCATCTGTGTACCATATTATCCTTCCAACGGCTGTCTGGTCCGTGTCTCCCATCCTGCATGATCGCTCATCTTTGCCTACTTTTTCCCTCTGCCTCGCTCCAGTCGTCTGCCGGTTGACCTTGCTCTCTTGCCACCATTCACTAGAAGGTCTTCTTCTGCACCTCTTCCATCTTCTGAGGGGTTTAGTCACTCCAGAGGCCAAGATAGTCAGGTTTGTACTGGTCCTTTTTGCAGTGGTGGTGAGAAGGCCACCAGTTTCTCCTGGACCCATGCTTCTCCTATCTCTGCCGCCTGGCTCTCTATCCAATGCAGAAGCTCTATCAGGACTTGACCTGGCAGAGCTCTTTACCACAAAATGGATGCCTCTTCATATCCCGTCATAGTCCAAGTTCCTTCAGGCTCCTCCCTCACCCATCTAAGCAATAACTCCCTTCTATACTGCCAGCCAATCACAGGTAGGGTTTGCCCTGCCCTGTCATGTGCCCTGTCGCTGTATTCTAGTTAAACCTGTCATTTGTCTAAAACAAGCTTTGCCAGGGACAGCTTCCTCATTTAATTCTACCTCTATAAGAGTAAATACATTGCTTTAAAACGTAAGATGGCAAGATGCACATTTAAGCTGCTGATTTGGGTCCTAGGGCCAAACAATCGCATTACCACAATATCGCCAGCCCAAGGTGGGCCTCTTTGGGGTAAGATTTGTTCATTTGGTGACCTTGCCAAATGAGTGAATCTTACAGTGTATAACCACCTTAAGACCTACTGTTCTAGCTTAGTTGTCATAGTTTAGCATACTTGACTAGTCTCCTTGATGCTCCAAGAAGGAACAGATTGTGCTACATTTAGTCTAGTATAATGACTGCATTGTCCAGATCCAACTAAAAATGAAAATTTTGGAGACAATTATGTGAATCTTATTAAATATCACCATGAAAATGTAGCACCATATACTGGAGAAGAGCAATATTACTTATTATACCTGTATAGTTAACAAATACAAAATGTTACTAAGGTAACTGTTGCAAGGCTGAGTAAGCCCATCAGAATTATATGATCAATGGATGTTAAAACATGCCTTATAGTGGGGATTGAAATTCCAAATCTATATTTCTCATAGACACAATGTTAAACTCTTTCCTCAGTTACAATAGATGTTTTATGTTGACTGCATTTTGTAGTAAAGTCAGGTTCCATAACTGCCTACAAGCTATTAATATCACCAAAGTGAAGTCTTCTGTCTGCAAATAAAGAGACTCTAAATGTGGCCATAGAAGCACAGATAATATCGTACGAAACGAATTTTCGTCCGATATTCGTTGCGTGTATGGTGGAAAAAGAGCCGACTGATATCGGCAGAAGACTTGGATATCGGTCGGCTTGTCGATCGGGCTGGACGGAAAATTTTGATCGGGTGCCTTTGAAGGGACCCAAACATCGCCCATTGTTAGTGCCGAATCGTCAGATACAGGTAGAATTCTATTGTTTATTCCCGTATATCTACCTGTATATCTGATGATTCAGCTCTACACGTGTGTATTGAAACGAACGATCTTTCTTGGAAAGATCTTTTCCAAGAAAGATCGTAATTGTTATGTCTATGGCCACCTTAACCTGAAGGAAGCAAGAGTTAGATGTACACAATCTAAAGTGGACCACCACACATTACAGCTCTTAGAACTAAAGCACTGCCTTTCAATGATCCTGAAGACATTATATGCTTATGGAAAATAAAAATGCACAAACTCTTCACCATCAAAAAAAAAAAAAATATATATATATATATATATATATATATATATATATATATATATACACACAAATGACATAACAAGTGACTTGGAAAGAAGTTTATTTTACGACAGATTAAAAGCCCCATGTTAAGGCTTCTGCAGAATGAAAATTACACATTTTTATGTAAAAGCGAGTGAATTAAATACAGTAGTTACATATAATCTTACATTTCCTTATGACTGTAGTTGTAACTACAACCAGCAACCAGCATCTGAACTTCCTTTATAGAGGAAGGTAATCTTGGAATTAATTTTAATTAGTTATAGACATTGACATTCTGTGGCAGTATCTACAATATCTTGTTTATGTGCAAGGTAAAAATCATGCCGATTTGCATGCATTTTGGATTTTGTTTATTGCACTAGCATAAGAAAATAGTTTTTTTTTGCAAAAACAAAAAAAGTTCATATGGATTCAGTAAACTAGAGCAATAAAGAAGAATGAAAGCAAAATATAAGTTCTGGACAGCCTATCCGCCCCCTACCCAAAATGCACCAAGTTGCCTCTAAATCTGCTCAGTTTTCCTCTCCGCTGAGTAGTGAAACATGGTCACTATACGTCATCTGCTAAATCTTTTTTCACTGCAGACCTAGATATTGAATAATATCTACTGGTGTGGTTGTGGTTGGGTGGAGGCAGTAGAGAGGGCTGTCATAACTTTTATGTCAGACTTTCTTCTCCTTTACACATAATTTTAAAAAGTTATAGGTACTTTTCTAATTGTACTGTATTTTTCTTGTGCTGTTACTGTAGCTCTATATCACTATTGCTTTGAATCCCATCTGATGAATATTGACAACCCTAAAGCCTCAGGATCATTATCTCATAACTCAAGACAAGTGAAAAACATAGACACAACCTTATTGTTGTACATACAGCTATAATTCAAGGTATGAAAGGAAGGAGACTATAATCAATTTCCTTATTGCAGACAAATATTCCCATTTTTTAAAAAAACTCTATACATTGTTATATTTTCCAGGTGTAAATAAACATTTTCCATTTGATAGCATCCCTGCAATGACTAGTGACCCTGTTAGTACATCTGTGCCCAGATTTTATTCCTTTCTTAATTAGTAATATAAGTAATATAATTGGTGTGCCTCCTGCCACCTGCAAGGTAGTGGGTGGGGGAGGGCCTACATGGATCCCCCAAACCATCCCTCTTGAATGAAGCAATGGCTAATGCAGGCAGTGTTCTATTCAGGGTGCAGTCTACAGGTCTCTGCGCTCCAAAATGGCCGGTGTCTGCGGCTGTTTGCACTTTGCCCCAAATAGTGGGCAAAGTGCAAAAAAGGTCAGCATGCAGCCTTTATTTAGCACTTTGCACACTGCTCGGAGCATTGTAAATGAGCCCTCTTAAGTTACATTAAATTGGGAAATACAACAAAATAATGACAGGATTTAATTTAAACGTTCAAAGTTACATTATACAGGTATGAGATCCGTTATGCGGAGAACCCATTAACCTGGAAAGTTCCAAATTACTGAATGGCCACCCCCCTTAGACTCCATTTTATCCAAATAATCCAAAATTTTAAACATTATGACCCTTTTTTCTGTAATTATCAAACAGTATCCAAACTAAGATATAGTTAATCCTTATTGAAAGCAGAACCAGTCTATTGGGTTTATTTAATGTTTATATGATTTACTAGTAGACATAATATAATATGATGATCCAAATTATTTAAAGATCTGTTATCCAGAAAGCCTCAGGTCCTGAGCATTCTGGATAACAGGCTCCATACCTGTACTTCCTAATCTTACTGCTTAGTCTATACCACATGTGGGCATGTTTATGAATCCTACTAACCACAGTAATAACATTAATAAAAACAGTTGTGCATATGCCAACAACAGTTCATATAGGTTTATGGCCACATATTATGAATATCAACCATTGATCGAGTTCAACCTTTTAATTCTATATACTGTATAACCTGCCTAACTGCTAGTCAAATTAGTATAATTAAAAGTATTTTTATTTAATAATATATAACCGGCCTAACTGCTCGTTGAATTTGTATAATTAAAAGTTCTTTAATTCAATTAGTCATGGGCAGGCACATTATTTAGCAAACAAAATATGTAAAAGGTGATGTATTTTAATAATCTAAGTTTGAATTTTGATACATTTGGTGAAATTAGCTGCACTATACAATGTAAACAGCTCCACACTATTTAAACCTACATTTAAATGCACTTTTAGAAATGTTTATTGGGTAGATGGCGTTCTAATTTTTCTCTTTCTCCAATACCACCACCAAAAAGTTAATTTGTCATCTGTATATCATTGTACTGTTGATCACTGTTCACTTTGGGACATCTGTATCTATGCTTGCTCCAAGAGTGGGGATTTCCATTTTTTCCATTCGTTTTTTTTGTGTGTTTTCCTGTGTGTCAGGCCTGTGACATAAGTGGGGACATAATTTGTTAATATTCAGTGAATTATTTAATATTTTTTCAGCAGGATCTAAAATCTTTTCTCTGATCCCAAATGTCCTTCCTGATCCCACAGAAAATAAACTCTTTCCATTACAAGATTGGCAGCGCTGTATACAGGCAGAGCAGGACATGGGTGGCACATGAACACTTTCTGTAATGCTCTTAACATGATACACAAACCAGGGATACTTTGTGCTGTGTAGTTACTCTAAGACACATGCACTTGACAAGGGCTAGGTGTATAGTGCTCTAACAACTGCAGTTTTGTTACCCGTAATACTCCCCCATTAACACATTTTCTCAGCAAAGGCCCAATAAATAGTGATGGGCGAATTTATTCGGAGTCTGATAGCTTGTGGAGAAAAGCTTTTGCGCAGCCTGGTTGAACGGGCTTTAATGCTGCAAAAGCATCTGCCGGATGGGAGCAGCGTGAACAGTCCGTCTGAGGGGTGTGTGGAGTACAGTGCAATGCAGGAGGCCTTTCTTGCACAGCGCTTGTGGAAGATGTCCTGAAGTGATGGAAGAGCCGCTCCAATGATGTTGCCAGCTGCTCTGATCCGGTCAGCAGCGCTGGCACTACTGTACCAGTCACTCTCTATGGTGCCCCTGTAGAACACTGTGAGGATGGAAGGTGGCCCATGTCGTCTCAGTCTCACCTTTTTGGTGATGAAGGTGGTGTTGGTGGTCCAGGTGAGGTCATCTGAAATGTGGACTCCCAGGAATTTGGTGTTCTTTACTGTCTTTCCCGTTGATGTTGAGTGGTGTGTGAGTCAACAATCATCTCTTTTGTTTTATCCACATTCAGTGACAGGTTGTTCTCACTACACCAGACCGCCAGCTGCTGAACCTCATCTCTGTACGGTGACTTGATGATGTGGTTTGAGCTGTGTCTAGCTGTGCAGTCATGTGTCAGCAATGTGTACAACAGGCTGAGAACACATCCTTGAGGAGCTCCTGTGCTCAATCTGATGGTGCTGGAAATGTTGTCGCCAATACGAACAGACTGAGGCAGAAAGTCCAAAATCCAGTTGCACAAAATGGTGCTTAATCCCAGCTCGTTCAGTTTCCCGCTCAGCTTTTGAGGGATGATGGTATTGAATTCTGAGCTAAAGTCTATGAACAGCATTCTCACATAACTGTCTTTCCTGTCCAGATGGGTTAGTAAGAGGTGGAGTACAGAGGATATGGCATCTTCAGTTGACCTGTTTGGCCGGTATGCAAATTGTAGTGGGTCCAGTGAGTGGGGGAGGGTGCTCTTGATGTGTGCCATCACAAGTCTCTCAAAGCATTTCATGATGATCGGGGTTAGTGCAACAGGGCGGTAGTCATTCAAGAAGGTTACTGAAGACTTCTTTGGCACTGGAACGATGGTGGTGGACTTGAAACATGTGGGGATGATCATAGGGCTTAGCGATATGTGTTGAAGATGTCAGTAAAGATGTCTGCCAGCTGATCAGCACAGTCTCTAAGCACACGACCAGGAATGTGGATTGACCTTGGTTAAGGTTTGCCTCACTTCGCCTGTGGGTAGCCAGATGACTTGGTCAGTGAGAGGAGGGGTGGCTTTCAACGTTTAGATGCCTTCGACGATAAATAGACGCCCATTGACTTTAATGACAAGATTCTGTTGCGAGGATGCTGCATCCTGGATGGAATTAATTGGGCTGGATAGTTTTATGCCATCTGCAAACACTGATACATTACTTAAAATACCCTCCCCTAAGTCATTAATGAACAGGTTAAATAAAACTGAACCCAATACCGAGCCCTAAGGAACTCCACTAAGAACCTTACTCCAAGTAGAGAATGTACCATTAATAACCACCCTCTGTATCTTATCCTGTAGCCAGCTTCCTATCCAGGTACCAAGAACTTCATTAAGCCCAACATATCTTAGTTTAGAAAGCAGTCATTTGTGAGGCACAGTATCAAAGGCTTTGGCAAAATCCAAATAGATCACACCTACTGCCCCCCTGCTGTCCAGAATCTTACTCATCATAAAAAGCAATCAAATTTGTCTGACATGACCTATCCTTCATAAAGCCATGCTGATTGCTGCTCATAATGCCATTTACTAGAACAAACATTTTGAATGTGATGCTTTAACAAGCCTTAAAATAATTTCCCCTCCACAGGAGTCCAATTTACTGGCCTATAATTGCCAGGCTGAGATTGTAATCACTTTTTAAATATTGGAATGACTTCAGCTTTCCTTCAATCCATAGGTACCATACCAGATGAAAGCTAATCTGAGAAAAACAAAAATAGAAGCCATTCCAAAACGTAACTAAGCTCTCTTAGTCGGTGTATTCCATCTGGCCCTGGCACGTTGTTCACATTCATTTTTATTAAAGCTTTATGAACCATATCCTGAGTTAGCCATTGATGAGATTGAACTGAACCAACATTGCAGCTATGAAGTGAGTCTGGGAATAAAATCCTATACAAAAAGTGCCCTAAAAATAAAGCTCCATCAAGCAGGTCTTAAAAATACACTACAGGCATTTATAATATGTGGTGTAATAACCTGTTGAATGAATAATATAACTTTTTTAAATATATCATTTTCTGTTTTAAAATTTTATTCCATTTCTGGGTTTTATTTCATTCTGGCCAGAGTGTATTTTGGTTGTAGCTGACTATTTAGCTCTATTTAAATGTCTGAATTCTATTTAACAGCACTATGCAGGTATGGGATCTGTTAACAGAAACCCGTTATCCAGAAAGCTCTGAATTCTGGGAAGGCCATCTTCCATAGACTCCATTTTAATGAAACAATTTAAATTTTTTTAATTATTTAAAGCTTATTTTTAAATTATTTCCTTGTACTTTATCCCAGTTAAGATACAATTCATTCTTACTGGAACCACAACAATCCTATTGGATGTATTTAATGTTTCAATGATTTTTTAGTATACAGGTATGGGATCCATTATTCTAAAGCCTGTTATCCAGAAAGCTCCAGACAGACTGTCAGACTCCATTTTATCCAAATAATCCAAAATGTAAGAAAATATTTCCCTTTTCTCTGTAATAATTAAACAGTACCTCGATGAATTGAGGTATGAAGATCCACATTACAGAAAGATCCATTATCCGGAAAACCCCAGGTCCTGAGCATTCTGGATAACAGGTCCCATACCTGTACCAGAAAGACAATATGCAAACGTTTTATTATATTGGTGGCTTCAATGACCCATCAGTATGATTATATCTCATCCTAATGAAGATTTTAAATAGTACTTATGATGCTTCTAAACTAATGGCAGGTTTGCATTCCATAAAACTGTCTGGTAGCCAGGCTGTATTATTTAACAAATAGGCAAATGTATCAATGACACTAGGAATGGATGATAGTCTGTGCAAAATAGAATGTCCCAACCCACTACAAAGCAGAAAGCACACTGTGTATGGGAAAATGTTAAATCCCCTTTTTTATTTCAGGGTTACAGTGCTGTCATTAGTTTGGAATTGTCCCTCTAACTGCTGTACCCAAGACCTGTTCTTTAATTAAATGCAACTTAACTAGAGGCAAACCAGCTTGTTTAAGGCTATTAGCTATTGTCACATGCCCAGCTTTAGGTGACTATGTAAAGGCTGTCCTTGAATAATGCATCTACTGTACTTGTGTGCATTTATAGTGTTTTGTAGTAACTGACCTCATTGTGAAATGTTCCATTAACTTTCTCTCTTTGGTTTCATACCTTTTGTTATTGCACAGAAATGATAAATAATTGAATACATGAGGTTTAAGAGAAAATTGGAAAAACACAATGGCCACAGAGAGCACAGCCACAGCTAGACAAAAGAGATGGACAGAATAAAATGAAAAGAAAGCATTCTATTAACAGAGGAGCAAGTATGTCTGGAGGCAAAAGGACACAAGGAGTATTGTGTCCTTGATTAAGGTTACTGAATACTCCACTACATATACCATTATTTTATATATGCACATATACATACATATACACATACAATACATGTTCTCCATTATAAAGGATATTTTTGTTTAGCTATTTGGAGTTTACACATACTGTGTTTACACATGTGTCTGGCACTGCTATTATGATCTACAGTATTTAAACCATGTGCAATTTATAGCAATGAGCACATCTTTTTTGCCAGGCATGGATTGGTGCAAAATTCCTCATTTTGTATTCCGGAAACTGCAACAAAAATGTTATCTTTCTGACTTGTTACAAAGTGAACAAACAAGATAAAATAAATGTCCTTAGCTTACTGGAAAAGGAGAAATATTACCTTCATCAGAGTAGAACCGCTATTTTATGTTTTTCAGGGTCCAGAAAAAATGAAAAAAAAATCAGGAAAATGTAAAACACAGGGAAATGCAATATGGATTATATATAGATGTGACCACAAAAATGGTGTAAAATGAGGGGAAACTTGAAATCAGGTTACGTAAAATTGAGGTTTCCCTGTATTCATTTTGGGTGGTCTCAGATTTTGAGGAAATTGCTGGTAAGGCAGATCTTGACCCAATTTGGCCACACAATTCAAGAGTCAAGAGTGAGTTCATTGTAATTTCATCCATATACATTTGTACATTACACAGTGAAACAAAACAGTGCACACTCAGCAGATGTAATATGTTAAGTAAATAATGCTAAACGTCAGACATCATGGGTGTATCATTGTGATATGATAGTAGTAAGAACATGATTAATAACATGATAAAGTGCAGATGTGCTCATAGAGAAAAACTGTATCCAATGGCTTTTTATTTATACAATGGCGTACAGTGGCTGTGTAACGTTGTGGTACATAGTAAGGTCAGATGGAGTGTGTGTGTGAGAGAGAGATCTGTCCAGTCCCTGAGTATTCAGGAACCTTATGGCTTGGGGGAAGAAACTGTTACACAGTCTGGTAGTGAGGGCCCTAATGCTTCGGTACCTTTTTCCAGAAGGCAGGAGTGTGAACAGTGAGTGTGAGGGGTGTGTTGGATCAGCCACAATACTGGTGGCTTTACAGATGCAGCAAGTGGTGTAAATGTCTGCGATGGAAGGAAGAGAGACACCTATGATCTTCTCTGCTGTCTTCTCCTCTGTAGGGTCTTTCACTCCATGACAGTGCAGTTCCAAGGCCAGACAGTGATACAGCTGTAGAAGCTTGTGAGTATGGATGGTGGGAGATTTCAAGACTCAAGAAGTTTTATTTGTCATATGTAGAGTAGAGTGTACACAATACAATTACTTGAATTCCTTCTTTACCGACTAGACAATTAACAAACACTTGTTACAATTATAAGATAAGCTTCAATAAACTTCTGTCTACTCTAGCTATATACAATAACGTTACAAGAGATCTATATTCTTCTAAATTATCCATTTTCTAAAATATGTGATAATCTGCACCAAAACCGTTGCCCGTGGCAACCAGTAAGTTATTTACTTCCGTTTCATACCTTGTAGTAGACTGGTAACTGTAATTGCTACTTGGAAACTGCTTACAGCTGCACTGCTACATTCACCCACGTGAGAAAAATCAGCAGTTTCTTCCCTTTCCTCTAACTGTGCAACTCTGAGCTTTGTGGAGTAGGAGATTTCGTTCTCCTGAATGCAAATAGATGACAGTGCATTATTTATAGCACTGCTACTATGTTTATTATCTTTCTCTCTCATGTTTATTTAGTCTGCAAAGCGCTATTTACATTAGTGGCACTTTATAAATAAAATATGTACCTTACATAAATATCAATCTTCTTATACACTACTTTTTGCTGTGTTGCACAATCATCCCATTGTTCCTTCTCTTCTGTTTTGTTTACTTTATACTTTGTTCATACTTCTCATACTTGTTTATCTTTCATTCTGATGTGGTAATATGAGCAGTGGCGACACTGTCCTTTCTCCCCTGCATGGGTGCAAATTCTGCAGCTTCTGCTAGTTGATAGGTGGTATAGACTGATCCCTGGATGTGTCCTGTATGCTTCTTTTGGGTAATACTGCTTTATTTCTGGGTCCCCAACCTTGTTTACACATAAGCAACAATCAGATGTAAAAAGAGTTGGGAAGCAACTTAAGCATGAAAAATGTTCCTGGGTAGTGCACAATAAGTGCTGTGGCTATTTGGTAGCCCCTATGTGGACTGGTAGCCTACAGGACACTCTGTTTGGCAGTATACCTGGTTTAATGCAAGCTAGGAATTCAAAAATAAACACCTGCTTTGACGCCACTGGGAGCAACATCCAAGGGGTTGGTGAGCAACATATTGCTCGTGAGCCACTGGTTGGGGACCACTATATTATTTTAGAGAGCAACACCAAAAAGAAAAGGAAGCAAAACTCCAGCAGGTTAACTGGAAACCATTTATTCCAGGTAGTGGTTACACAATAATAAATACTGTAGTTAACCTGCTGGAGCCTTTTCCCTTTTCTTTTTGGTTTTGTGGATGTAGTGGAGTTGCAGCACAGAGCCACTATAAGGAATCAAAACACAAACTTTTCTATTACTTTATACAGACCGCCAACCCATTTATTTTTTGCCATTCTGAGTGGTCAGCCATGGAGCAGATTGCTGAATGTCACTTCCAGTCACTACTAAATTGTCCAGCTGCCTACCTGACCCCTCCCCCTCCCCACACTGCTCGCTTCCCAGCCCTCCTGTCACTTTCTTCCATGGAAAATCAGACTTTTAAAAGCTAAGTAGTTGTCTTGCAGTGATTTCAGATCATCGCTTAGCTTAAAATTATTTCAACATGGGGGCAGATTCACTAATGGCAAAGTGGCTGTGGCTAGTGACAATTCGCCAGAAATCTCATTCGCAGGGACATCACCAATTCATTAACAGGCGTGGCAAACATGACCATCGCTAGCGTTTGCTCGTTCCCTATCGCCAGGTTACTTTCCGCTCTGGCAAACAGTAGTTACTCTGCAAATTCACTAAGATGTGAATTTTACTTAACGTTACCTCTTTCGCCAGAGTTTACTTTGCCACCTCAGACCAGGCAAACTGATAAAACGAAGCTACATCTTCCTTAATCTTATGTCAGTGATATATCCTGTATGCCGGAAATTCATTAAAGTTGTAAAAAAATCGACTTTTCTTTTTTTTAAGCAGGATTGCCTTCAAAAGTCCAAACTATTAAAGATTTATGTGTGAGGATTTTTTTAAAACTAATTTGAGGGGCATACCACATTTGTTTAAGGATGGGCTCATGTCTAGGGCATTAGAGGATCTCTTCTGTCTTTATTATGGGTCATTGGACATGTGTTTGCAAAAGTGGCCACTTTAAGCATTTGCACCAACATTACTATTTAAGACATCCATGCGACTTTTAGGTACCCACCCTATTCAAATTAACCTAAGCTCAAGAGTGCTAGCGAAATTTCGCTAGGCAGAAATGAACGCTAGTGAAAATTCACTATGAAATGTTGGGCCAGCTGATCTAACACTACCGAAAATTCGCCATCTTTCGGCTGCTGAGACACAACTTCGCATATTAGTTAATTAGTATAGTGGTAACAAATTTGTGTCTGGAGTTGCGCAGAGTGTGGCAAAGCAGTCGCTGACGAAAATTCACTATTTAGTGAATTTGCCCCATTGTGGTTTAATTTTTCATCCCATATTTTCCCGCAAGCCTGATCAGGTCTCAGATGTCAGAACTAGTTAAGACTAAACACACACAATGTGTATTACTGAATAAAAACCATTGTTACTAAGGATGAGTTTTGTTTTTCATTTTCCAGTTCATAAAACTGATGTATCTTTTTTAGTATTTTCATTAATTTATATAGCTCCAACTTATTTACACAGCAAGACGGATTGTCTTATAATTCACATTAATTACCGTACCAGCAGTTTACAACACATGCAATAGGATCAATTCATGCAGGAGCCAATTTTCTGTATGCGTTGAATCTCCTGGAGAAAACCTAAATAGACATCAAGGTAACTATTAATTGAAAAGCGCTGGCTCCTCTTTCTTTCTACACAAGGGATCAGATTTATTTACCTACGTGACCTAAACTTATCTGTTTGTTCTGGCATCCATTGTTTTTTTCTGAGTTTGTATAACCTTTATTTCCTTAAGGTTGAGGTGTTGCTCAAAAAAAACAAAATACATGGACAAGTTCGGGAAAGTAAGAAAGTATGTAAATGAGTCCCATAACATATGTATATGTTGAGAGTTACAGTTTAGAAACAAACCTTTCCGCCAACACTTTATGAGGTGCCAGTTGAGAGAGACGGTCGCAGGATTGCAGTGTTCTACTGGTCAGCAGGGAGGTCATTTAACCCCCAACTCTTTACAGAACTATAATCAGCACCCTGGACAGCGTATTGCCTGGAATTGTGCTTTACAATAGTCTAACCTGCCAGCCTGACAATGGGGCTCATTTATTAACGCAGCACAGCGCTAAAAAGAGCGCAGTGGCCTGACATTTGCCCAGCGCATGCGAGTATTTAATAATGTAGCGCACGATACCTTAACAGTGCGATTTGTGCGCTAATGTAGACACAGACAGGTGCGACGTGTGAAACTGCGTATCAGCTGTCGCAGTGCTTATAATAAATTGTGTGCACAGGAAGATACCGCAAAGGTAAGGATTAGTTGTGCTCATGTATGAATGCGCTGCTTTAATAAGTTGCATCACATATTGCGCATATTGCGTTCACTTAGACGCATCTGCATTTGTTTCTGTGCTAATATTTGTTTGGTTGCAAAGGTGTTTAGCCTACCTGATACCCTTAAAGGAACCTTGGTCAATATAAACATGTTGGGTGGAAGGCGTGGTTAATATGCACTTTACAGGGGTTGTTCATCTTTGAGTTAACTTTGAGTTAACAAACATCCCCACCAACAGCAGCACCATTGTATTTGCCAGAACCCAGTTTAGCAGTGTGGCTCTGCACACATATATAAAATTCTCTTTTAAGCAACATGAAACGCAAAAATGTGAATATACTAGCGCAGCTGGGCAGGAATGCGCATTTTGAAGAGCGTTACTATTACGCCAAGAAGAGGCAGTCGTAAAAATTGTGGTGCTGTTGCCTGGGTGCAGTTTTGCACATATACAGACGCAAATCTGCGACGGCCGCAGTGCAAGCGCATTGTAGCCACGCCCACAGCCATGCCCCTAACAACCACGGCATCATTTGCGACATAAATGCCCAATCTTTTGCGCAATGCGCATAAACAAAACCATCGCAAAAGCTCTGTGTTATGCGCAATATCACGCAAATATATTAGCGATCACGCTCGTGATGGCGCAGACAATCTTTTGCGTCCACTTATGCGCTGCGCTGCTTTAATAAATGAGCCCCAATGTTTATTGCTACGATGCATGCTAATACAATGTATTTATTTCATAAGGAAATGAATACCAAATAAACTCTGATGCCTCATTACATCATACAATGTGCTTATGTGTTTTATATCTTATTAGAATTTGTGACAACTTTTTCACTAAAATATTGTGTAACCTAGTAGTTGAACAGTGAAACCCTTTTTTTATTTTGAATGGCATTAGATGTTTGCAACACAAATCAATGCTAATTTACAGCTGATTGATTTCAGAGATTATATGTCAGACATAAAAATGGTTTGGAGTCATTCTGTTTAATCTCAGTATCCAGGAATAGAGTGCCATAACCATATGTACGTGATATTAGCTAATTGCAAACTGGCAGTTGCATGCTTCACTTCAGATTGACAGTGTTCTCAAGACATATGTTGGTTCTGTTTAGGTGATGAAGAGGCTTCTGCATGATATTATTTGCATGTTCTTACTAGGAACAAGAAATAGTAACAGTGCATGATCAGTAAACCGTCCATTTCAGGATAAATGCCAAAAGGTGGCACTGTGCCTTTACTTTCAGATCTTGGTGCATGACTCTAGAAATGAGCGTTGTGCCTTTTCTTTAAATACTGGGAAGCCAGAAGGTGGCATGATTTAGCCATGTAAGGAAAGGCACATCATCCCTCATAAATATTTTTATATGTATTTTTAATAGCGATCTTTGCTTTGCCTTGCAGTATTTGAAATCTAAGACATGGAAGCAAATGAAAAATGCATCCATTTTTTTTATTTCAAATTATTAAAAAGGAATATATGTTTGCAATAAAGCTCAGAAAGCCGCACAAATGTAATCAATGACATGGAGCTAAAGGGGAAATAGCCAATAAATCCAGCTTCATGAAGAGAGAATGCAGCTTCAGGTCTCTTAATGTCTTGTTCATCACCGAAAAATGTCATAACAGTGCATTGTAATATGTATTTTTCTTTATGCTTGGAGACCCTTCATCTGGCTTATTAATTGCACGGTAGAAAGCAGTAGATTATACTACAGATATTGTATAGATGCATTAGCAATACATTTAACTCGTAGAGAATCGGCTATCCAAATTGAATATACAGTAATTTTGGTTTGGACTCTGTGCAGAAACCTTTTGGATAAAATGAATCAAACAGGTCTAGCTCTGCACTTGTAGTGATAATGTAGAGTAATATATCACTGTTGCTAGTAAATTATGTCACATTTGTTCTGCAGTCTAATTATAGTGTGAGTTTGTAGTTTTAGGAGAGGTGTAAAACCTGTGCTGCTTCCGAGATTCCTTGGCTGTAATTAAATGTGACTTTACTCTGGAAAACTTGACAATAATAAGACTTTATTTTTCAAGGGTAAATTGAAAGTATAATAGGCATAATCTTTGGGGCAGGCATATGTTTCTTCAGATTTTAGTGTAATGAGCGCCTTTTGATACAAATACATGGAAATATTGGACCCTGTCACACAAATTAATAGGAACAAACCAGACTTTGGTTGTCATGGAATACTAGGTGCTGTTGATCAATAGCTGCCGGAGGATCAACACTAGAAATCAATTAGAAATCAGGGAAGTCTAGCAAAATGCATTTTATTGAAAGGTTCCAGATATTTCAGAAAGATGGGTGCCTTATTTTATGAAACCCATTTTTCTCTCTACCATCAAAACACACAAGTCCATGTGCACAAATGCACACATATAAGCTTCACTACTATATCCTCTCTTTTCCCTTATACTCATCCAAGGAAATATATTTTTATTATATTCATGTATTATTCAGAATTGTAATTGAGTCCCAAGTTACAGTAGTTTTTAATAGTAAAATGAAGAATATTCATAGTAACAAATATATATTAACACAATTTATAAATGTGTCAAAATAGCTGTTTTTAGGTCATTTTTATTTACAAGGACAACCCACATTTCCCATATGCTAACAACATATGCTTTTGTGTAGCACAACAGTGCAAATTAAATGTATGCAGTATATTAAACTTTTTACTTAAATAGATTTAAATATGCACACTGTGTTCTTTTTAAGCATTTGGGAGATTCTGGAAAATTTTTCAATATACTTTTTGTCTTTTTTGTTTTGAAACAAACTACTCTTCTTACTAACATCGTAAAACTTCTCATATTGCTCTCACGATCTGTCCTTGTATTCTAGTGAGCAAATTATCCAAAGTAATGTGTGTCTGAGGGGGCCAAATTGTACCTTAAAAGTGAGGTCATACAGAGATGTGAAACCCTTGGGCAGTCTTGAGAACTATAAAAATGCAATGGAGGGAATACATGGCACACATTCAATACTAACTGCTGCATGCCTAGAAGCAGGGATGGGTACTGGACTGTGTGCTTTCTCCAATTCCCAGCACTGTCCAGCCAAAGATACTGAAAAGCAAATTAACATGAAATGTAGAATTATGGAAGCACAATAGGGAATGGATAATTGTAATTATTCTTTATAGTCATTTTTTATTGTATTGATGCCTATTCAATATTTATAGCGAGGAAGCATGAAAGGCTCTCAGGCTTCCCAACTCAAGCTTAGACACTACCCAACATACAAAATAAATGACACTGCGGTTACCTATCAGTGATTAGCTATTTAAAGCTTCCTGCCTATGAGTAAGTGCCACAACAGGCTCAAAATGCGTTAGGCCATTTTTTGTCCTAATATATGACTTCGTATTTTTAATATACTTTGTTTTTGAATTTTTGGAAAAACCCGCCAAACTCGTTGATTTCCCATTATTGATACACATCCTCTGACCGGGGTGGACCATGGAATTTTCTTTAATCTCTTTTTAAAAATGAAATGTTGAATATACAAGTTTGTAGAAATGTATTATTTTTCTGATTTCTATTGTGGGCTCACATGCACCTGTTATCTTCTCTCTTGTCTTTTTAACATGCCCCCGCTTAATGCTACTTGTTGTTGATTGGCTGCTATGGGTTTGTAATAAAAGGCACTCAGTTTGCCAAGTAGCAATAACCGATAGCAACCAATAAGATGTTTGCTTTTAAACGGGTGACAAATTCTATGTGCCAATTGGTTATTATGGGTTACTGCTCCTGAGCAAACTTCGTTCCTTATATTACATAACCTCCTTGTATGTTTAAATGTTTAAATTCGATGCAGCGTAGGGGGTTCTTTACAGTGAGGACATCGAGGTTGTGGAATGCACTGCCGGGTGATGTTGTGATGGCTGATTCAGTTAATGCCTTTAAGAGTGGCTTGGATGATTTCTTGGAAAAGCATAATATCCAAGGCTATTGTGACACTAAAATCTAAAGTTAGAAGCACATTTATCAAGGGTCGAATTTCTGCAGTATTTCAGATCAGGTGATCTCTGATACAGTACACAGACCATCACAAAATAGTGGTTCAAATCAAGGGAGTAAAAGCACAATATTTGTTTAAATATAACTATTTAACTATGTATTGTCTTCCAAATTTTTAAGATAATTTTTTTACTATATATTCCAGTTTGGTAAGATTCTTTAATATGTCACTTAATTTGATATACTGTAAACTATCTGTTGCTTAAGTATTCATTTTGGGTGTAAAGTAATCAGGTGATCTCTGAGGCAGCACAGAGACCATCACAAAATGGTGGTTCAAGGCAAGAGATGTAAAAGCGCAATATTTACTTAAAGGACAAGGAAAGTCTAAAATAGAATAAGGCTAGAAATGCTGTATTTTGTATACTAAACATAAGCATGAACTTACTGCACCACAAAGCCTAATCAAACAAATGATTTATGCTTTCAAAGTTGGCCACAGGGGGCTGTCATCTTGTAACTTTGTTAAACATCTTTGCCTGACCCTGACCCTGCACATGCTCAGTGTGGTCTGGGCTGCTTAGGGATCGTCATAAACAAAGCTGCTTGAGTTCTGCATGGCTGGTAAGTAAGGCAGGGGCTCCCCCTGCTTTTCATAAGTATGATTGTTTCCCTGCTCAGCAGTTAGGGACTTACAATTCCTATCCACAGCAGTAAATGAAGGGAGAATTTCACTGCATACAGCCAGTTTTCTTATAAAAACGGTACACATTTTTTAATTAAAGTATATTGGAGATAGGTTTCTTTTTCATTAAAGAATGTAAAAATTGGATTTTATTTTTTTGCCTTTCCTTGTCCTTTAAATATATATTCCAGTTTGGTAAGATTCTTTAATATTTCACTTAATTTGATATAAACTGTCTGTTGCTTAAAGGGGACCCGTCACCCAAAAAAATGATTCCAAATCCTATTTTATCACATTAGTCAAGCAAAATTAACTTTAATTACACTATATAAATTATTTGAATCTTGTTACCTTCAGTCTGGGAACTCATAATTATAACAAGCAGGCAGGAGCCATTTTGTGGACACTGTTATTAAGACAAGCCTTGTATCATCTCAGAATCTTGTTTGTGCACCAGAATAGGGGACCTGATGTCCATCTCCATGCCCTAGTTACACAATTAAATGGTGAAGAGAACGGGGGAAAGTGGGAAGAGCAGTGACATCTAGGAAGTGCTGAATGGAAAGTGAAAATAAGTGTCTGCCCGTCTCTATGCCCAAGGCTTAGAGGAGTGACAGACAATATTTGATTGACAACTGAGATTTTTAAATGAGTTTACAACAGCTATGAACACGTTAATAAAAAAGAATTTGGATTTCATGTTTTTATTATACAGCTTTTTATGTTTGGGTGACAGGTCCACTTTAAGTATTCATTTTGAGGGTATAGTTTTCTTTTAATAGGTACTGCATATGAAAGGCTACTTAAATATTAAAAAATCTTTTTTCTGTTCACAGAATCCCATGATCATAGTATATACCTTAGATTCAGATCAATGTTCTCTGTATCATAGCCAGTCATTTCTCATTATTTGAGTAACTACTTCAGTACACATATATTGCTTATAAACAGCAAAGCCTCTTTTATGATTGCAAACAGCTAAAATTAAAATTAAATTTAGGAAATTCACAAAAGTGCTCCATACAACTCATGCTAGCAACAATGTGTTCTCCAACCATTGATTGCAGTAAGTGAATTGTGATTGCTCATTCTAAAACAAACCAGATAAAGTGTATCCTTTTGCAACTTGAGAGCAAATTGCCAAACAAATGCTCATATGCATCCATGTGCATCTTTCATTTTCAGCAGCTTGAAGGGGACATCTTAAAGTTACACAACATTTGGGTGTCAGATTACCAAGGTGTTATAAGCATCGATAATAGCCTGCTCCAGAAAAAATGGCAGAAAATCCACAAGATCAAGTTTACTAAGATGTGAGCACTTCTGTCATTGCAAATATTCTGGCGAACATATCAATTAACCCTATTATCGCATTCATGCTATACAAGCTGTCTCGCAAGTTTTACTACATATTATTGCCAGAATTATTATATTATTACCAAATATAGTCAAAATTATCGCCAATATTTATCGCCTCCCAGAAAGTGGCGTTATGTGAAAAAGAGACAGAAACTGTAGAGTAAAAGAAGAGTATAGGCATACATAAGGAGTGAAAAATAGTGATGATATATAAATGTATTTATATATATATATCTAGACAAATACAAGAGTCCTCTGCACTCAACCCATTATCAGTATATTTAAGACAGAGATATTTTGTGCATACTGCTACTGAAAAATGTCTTACCCTTTAAACAAAACAGGGATTGTTTGTCCATATATTGCAATATATTTAAGCTGGCCAACTACGTCAAAGTCATCCCATATCTGGCCAGTCCTATGCTCAATTTTCATCTGATTCATTAAGAATTCTATTGCTTCATTATACATTTTACAAAGGGACTAGGTATTACCTGCAACTTACTAGCTGCTTTCAAAGTAAAACTCCCAAACTTGGCTGCCCTTTTATTAGACACCAGTGGGATCACCTGACTAAAGATATATATATACATATTACATATATATATATATATATATATATATATATATATATATATATATATATACTGTATATATATATATATATATATATATTAGTGTGCCAAAGAATATATACATTAATTAGTGGTGCCAAAAAAAAACAAGATTTACTCCCAAACTTGGCTGCCCTTTTATTAGGCACCAGTGGGATCACCTGACTATATATATAAATATATATATATATATATATATATATATATATATATATATATATATATATATATATATATATATATATATATATATATATATATATATAAATTAGTGTGCCAAAGAATATATACATTAATTGGTGGTGCCAAAAAAAAAGCAAGATTTAAAGCAGATTATGCAGTTAACCTAAATAAGGTTAAAAAAAACCCTTGCAATTCACCAGAAATAACACAGAAACTAACCTCACTTACTTACACTTGCATAATTAACACCACTTATCACAAGACAACTTTGTCTCATCGCACTTTAGTAAACATGTGAGCGCCATTAATTTTGTTACAGGAATATTCTCAGCTATAATGGTTGATAGGTTTTAGACAAGTTATACAAAGTTTATACGGACCCCTTGGTTTGAGTGAACAGTATACAGATGTTAATTGCTGAAAGGCATCTGACTCCTGGTCCAAATCCTGAATTCTGTGCATCCCTATTATACTGGAACTGAAGATTAATATAAAAATCATTGTAACGCTTTCTTGGGCTATTCAGCACATAAATACAGTAGTTAAAGGTGTCCAGCTAGTGTATGAGCATGGGTTACACTGAAAAACTACACTCAGGGCAGAGCCTTCTCTAAATGGAAGCTTCCCCTTTAAGATGTTGTAGAACTACAATCCACAGGCATATTAGTGTAACAATAGATAAATTGGATGCCAGGAGGTTCTTGAATGGTAAAACAGGTGAACAGATTTATTATGCACAAATGCAAATGACCTCAGGTTTACTCACAGCATGTACAGGATACAGCAGATGGAATCACTTGGGACATAGTAAGGATCACAGTCAGACAGAAGCGACTCCTTTAGGTTTTTGCAGATAGGTGTACATCAATTGCCAGTTTACCGACGTTCCCAGTGAGGGGATCGGGATCGATCAGGTAGGGTACAGGTAGTCCTAACCTAGATGCCCATCAACTGAGTTCCCTGCTCTAAAGGCAAACAGGCCTTGTGGGAAGGTACTTCCTTCTACAATCCTTGTTGGAGCGACAACTGCTCTTTCTGCTACACCTCTCTGTCTCACTCTCCCAGAGAGTCTATTACAGGATCTTACTATGCTAGCTGTTCCTCATTCACGGGGTTACCTGGTCCCCGACTTAAGTACCAAAGGTGTCAGGTCCCTTTGGGGTAAATGACTTACTGGGGCCTATGGTGATCCCCGGCTCAATGGAGATCACCTAGCAGCAGCACCAGAAGCCAAAGAGGAAGAGGCCACTCCCTGCACAACACTATATAACAGTGTGGCAGGGGATTGTCATTACACTCTTTGTCCAATAGGTGAGGGTGCTACACTTAAACTGTTGCAAGGGCGTGTGCCCAATAACAAAGGATAAGAGAACTACACAGGAAAGGTAGGGGATTAATAGGGATAGGATATCCTATAGGTCCCTACATCATTACATTTGAATATGGAAACTTCAGAAGACCAAAAAAGTAATACAACTAAAAAAAGACTAAAAAAGTGTTGGCTTAAAAGGTTAAACATGGATGGAGATTTGGTTAATGTATTATATATCATAATGTTAAACAGCACCCAAGTGGGAAAAATGGTTATACATGTAGGCATGTGAAAAGTTCCATATTTTATTATGTATAAATGTTAGGAACTTCCCCATATTTTGCTGTGGCAGAGGCATATATAAGACAGTAGCTTAAACATTAGGGATGTAGCGAACGGCGGAAAAAATGTTCGCGAACATATTCGCGAACTTGCGTCAAAAATGCGAACGGTTCGCGAACGTCGCGAACCCCATAGACTTCAATGGGAAGGCGAATTTTAAAAGCTAGAAAAGACATTTCTGGCCAGAAAAATGATTTTAAAGTTGTTTAAAGGGTGCAACGACCTGGGCAGTGGCATGCCAGAGGGGGATCAAGGGCAAAAATGTATCTGAAAAATACATTGTTGACACAGCGCTGCATTTTGTGCTGTAAAGGGCAGAAATCACACTACGTCACTCAGGTGATGTTTCTGGACACGGAATGTGAAAAAGCTCACACAGCTAGGTGGAACTTGGTTAAAGACTGGGCAAACAATGCCTGCAAGGGCAACGTATACAGTAGTGGATACGGAATATATTATTGCTGCTGTAAAAACATCACTCAGGTGATGTTTACGGACACGGAATTATTATTGTTATTTAGACAGAATGTGAAAAAGCTCACACAGCTAGGTGGCACTTGCATACCTCCCAACTGTCCCTCTTTTGACCACTCAACCCCCTGTCCCTCTTTTGTACTGGAAAGTCCCTCTTTTCTCTGCACTGAACAGCCAGAAAAAAAACAGTTTCTAACTTAATTAGCTTTTGGCAGAGAGCTCAGAACAGCTAACAGGTGCAAATAAGATACTTTGTAACAATTTTGACTCTGGTTGGTGCTGGTAGTGGTGAACTACTAGGAGGAGCAGCACACCAGTCCCACTCTCCAACACAGCTAGACTAATAGCACTGGGCTCTTACAGTAGCAAAATAAAAAAAACAAAAGGACTATTGGGTTACAGGCAGCAGTCAGCAGATGAGAGATCAGCAGCAGGACAGCTGCCCACAGCAGCTACATACAGAGCACTGCAGTATAAGGTAGATTACTAGCCAGCAAAGCTACCTAACCTAAAATGTCCCTCAAATCCCTGCAGAGTTCTGTCCCTCCAATACAGAGCAGTATCAAGTAGATTACTAGCCAGCAAACTTACTATCAACTGTCCCTCAAATCAGTGAAATCACTAACAGCTCTCTCCCTACACTAGCTCTTCCAAGCACACACAGGCAGAATGAAAAAACGCTGCAGGGCTTCAGTTTATATATGGAAGGGGAGTGGTCTAGGGGGTGTGGGGGTGGTCCAGGAGGGAGAGCTTCCTGATTGGCTGCCATGTATCTGCTGGTCTGGGGTGAGAGGTCAAAAATAAGCGCCAGCTAAGGTGAACCCAAATTGGCGAACGTCGCGCGACGTTCGCGAACATTCGGCGGACGCGAACAGCCGATGTTCGCGCGAATTAGTTCGCAGGCGAACAGTCCGCGACATCCCTATTAAACATCACCTTAAGGGGTCAAAACAGCTTGCTTTCAATGTTCTTTATGTATAATTGCTCAGCCGAGGCAAACAATGAGTCTGCTCCTAATTATAAACATAAATGCAACAAGGCATGGAAGGAATGCTGTTTGCACACAATAAACTTTCTTCTCATATGAATGAAAGGAAAGCAAAGATAAGCCCTACTATTTTCCATTTAATGGCAAATCAGTCTCTTGGATATGGAACGGTGCATTTCAGGTCTATTTTAATTGAAATCTTTAAATGCAGGGATTCAATAACAGTATTTACACTTGATATATATTTTTGTGTGTGCTTGCAACTGCTGAATTTCTTAATAGCTCTGGAATCTAACAAAAGAAAGAAAGCTGAATATGGTATGTTTGAACAGTACAGCTGTATTCGGCTCTTCAGGCGAGACTGGATAATAGCATTTAGTTGAAGCAATACTTCATTGTGCGTACTTATATGAGTTTAATACTCTATACTTTTGGAAAGGAATCTGCTATCGATAAAAGACCCTCTTGAAATAAAAAAAAACGTTATCTCACCATGTAATTACTTATTCTCACGGCAACCACTATCACATTGGTGTTTCAATCAGATAAGATTCTGTGCAGAACTCAGCTTTCACCTTTGGGTTTTCTTGTAACCAGTGCATTATTTTTCCAAGATGTTTGGGAAGCAACAGGAATAGCTGTAATCATAAACTAATAAAAGTCACACAATATTGTGATTCAATGGATGTTATATCTTCTATAGTTTTATACCATATAAAAGCTTGAATTATTAATCCTTTATGTGAGTGCCTAGCAGTATATCCAGAGAAAGCAGAGATTAACTATTCATTGGTATTGCAAATATTTTTAAGACCGATATATAATCATCCCAGTCAACGTTCATATTGTGGTTTATTAAAATTTGTAGTCATAAGCGATAAATATTTGCAGTGTGAGTCATGTATGTGTTTTCTAACCTTGAACTTGAGAAATACAAAATAGGGAAAACAATCTGGTGTGAGTACCGAAAACAGGTTACCATAAATACCTTGGCTTCAGAATAATTTGTTTTGTTTCTCAAGCCTAGTTTTTTGTCAAATAAATAGTTGTCGTACATATAAGCTTCTTAACGTCACAACTAACTACTAATATCAGTTGTGAATAGACATTATACGTTATTGCAGCATGTAACCAAAAACATTTATTTTTAGAAATGTTTCATTATTACTCACCAATATCATCTGGTCAGTTGAAAAGGTGTTTGATGAAATCAGTTAAATGGATATTTAACACCCACAAGATTGAGGTCTGATGTGCACCACTTGCAAGGCTAATGATGTAGTTCTCAGGTCCTACATGTTATCGCCTGTAATAGCTGTTTTAGGTGCTCACAATACAACTGTGCTCCCTTTTCTCAGTCCTTGCAACATTAATCTATCTCCCACTGGGACCTTTAATCTATTTCCTTGACAATTTGGCTCTCACACTTTCAACAGATTTTGCTTTATATTTATCTAAGAGACTTTAATATCCCTAGAGACACCACAGTTCCACAGCATCTTATCTACTGTGCCTTATTACTTCATTTGGACACTCTCAGTAGTCTCAATCTCCAACATTGAGTCTACTCTGGTGCTTGGCCTGCTTCTGTCTCAGATTGTTTCTTGGTTTGCAAAATAGAAGAATGTGTCTTTATTTGAACAACATCAGAGATGGCTATAGTGTTTGCCCACTTTGCATCCCCCTTCTGTGTGCTGGTTTGGTGTTTCTGCTTGACTCTGCTGCTGTTTTGATAAAGGCTTTCATAGTAGAAAAAACTTTCAAAGCTCACTTGTATTTCTTGGCCTTAGGGTTAGTTTACTAAACTAACCTTTAGACTCATCGTTGGTTGTCACAATTTCAGCCCAGTGGTGTAGATCTGATGAATTCCAGTGAGTGGTGGGAATCAAACAGCAAATACTAATAAGATGTAAATGGATTTCCTGTACACTTCAATGTTCAGGTTACTATCCATTTTAGATCCAGTTTATTATCTTGGCACAGTCATGTTTTTTGCCAATGCTTTCAATCATGTAACTCAAAAAAATGTAAATCTGTCTCAAAAAGATTCATAGTGCCATAGTGACTCAAACTTTCAAACCTTAGTGGAACACATTTATCAACACTGGGCTCATTTGCAACTTGGCAGTAACCCATGCCTTCTTGACTGATGCTTTACAATATATTTTGTAATACATACTGTATAACTACTAGCAATCAGCGAAATGTTTTGTCAGGTTTCGGCGCAAAAAAGGCTCCAATGGGTGGAAAAACTTGTCGCTCACTAATAACTAAACATGAAGTCCTTTTTTCTTCTTTCCCTTTTCCTTCTTATTAACTTTTTTACTTTAAGCCATAGAGGGTCATTTTTAATGCTTTTACATTTCTTGGCAGGGGGAAAAATTTAAGAACAGTATTATTTTGGTTTTGTTTTATTTAAGAAAGTATAATTCCATTGTATGCTCAAAAAGTAAAAGATTGCTTTACTAAAGTACTTTGTTGAAAGCCTTTGTTGACCGAGTTTAGGTTTGTATTTTTTAACATACATAAAAAAAAACAAATATTATGGTTCTAATTATCCAGGTGTTCTTGTAACGGTTGGCACCCTAATTCTAGAACCGATGCCAAGGTGAGGGGTTCTAAACAAGCAAAGGGGCACAACTGTAAAGCAAGAGTCTTTGGGCTGAAGGTCACAGTACAAGGCGTAAATAAGAATCGTAGTCAGATCAGGCCGAGTCGGGACAGGCAGAGAACAAGCATAGTCAGGCAGGCAAAGGTCCATCCGGGTAATCAATCAGAAGGGATTCGGCGGAAGAGGTAGTCGTATAACAGGCAATGGTCAGAAATCAGGAGTTCAGAATAGTCGTTAGCCAGGCAGGGGTCAAAACAATAATCAGACAGAATAACAGATAGCAATAAGCTCAGGAACCACAGGAAACAGATCCTATCACGGGCAGTTTGCACAAGACTGAATTCCCCTTTTATACCCTAGTATTTTGCATCCTTTTGCGCATCGGCGTCATCACGCCAGCGTGTCTGCGTCAATATAGGAAAAAAGACGCGGGCGCCCTAAGAAACAGCAATAGCAGAGGAAGCACGTGGCTGGACCACCAGGGTGAGTAGATTTTATCACAGTTTTATTACTTACACAGTAGATTACTTGAAATGTACTTATAACTTATATTATATATATTCTCTCTCGCTCTCTCTCATATGTATGCACAGGCATACATGAAATGAAAACATACATCAGGCATAATAATAAACACAGAGATGTCACATAGAGGTCACAGTCTAAGTATGAGCAAAGCAAATGCACAAAGACAGTAGTGCGCATCCTAACATTTATTTCCTGTGGGCTTTCAATGTTATTGCAAGTGCATTTCTTTCAAAAGAGCTGCTAAATATACAAAGAAAAACATATTCAGATTTATGCTGTTGGTTTATAGGATGTATTTAACCCTGTATGGTGAAAATATTTTATTTTTTATTTTCTAGTCATGTATCCTCTCACTCTTAATTTAAGTCATTTTCTCCTTTTCTTTAACCTTGTAATGTATGGATATTTTCAAATAACTTATGTTTGTCTAATTTTCATTCCTTTGCTGGTGCTTTCTGTGGCTCTTTTCATTTGGATTATTGGGGTTATAATTAACTCCTCAAAAATGTTACTAAACTGACCAGTAGTAATCTTAAAGGGGAACTATTCCTCTTAAGAGCTTTTAACATCATTTAAATAACAAAATTTTTTTACATCATCAATAAATAATATATAATTTAATGAAATAATCACTTTAATATTAATTGCCCATCGTTATGCAGACATTAGAGTCACATTTTGATTGACAGCTAGGTCTAATACATATTGGGGGGGGTAACTCCTTTTGCCTAAGAGAAGCATTAGAGCCCATTCTATATATTTATATACAGCACTGAGGAATATGCTGGAGCTTTATTATTAAACGTATACATACATAACTGCCTCCAAACATGAGCTTTGCCAGATTCCATTGACTGAAAATGACTATTTATGAAGCATCAAATATTTCTTGTAAAGTCAGAGCCTTGTCGTTATCAATGTCATTCTTGATATACTGTATAATCCAAGCAGTTACATGTTACCAAACTCCTATTATTTCATTAGCATTGCAATGGCTTTCTTTCGAAAAATACATTTATTAAGATTGAGTTGTTCTCTTTAAAATAAAAATTGGAGATGCTCAGTGCTATAAGATGTTATAATTGACAAATCAACTAAACATATATACTTTTTAAATAAAGACATTGGTACATCGTTGGGGGTGCGTTTACTTCGATTTTGTGAAATATTATACACACTACAAATGATCAGTGTATAAATTAAAGCCAATACAATTTTCTGTGAGATTGAATGAAGAGGATGATAATCATGACTTGTGTTTTAAATGGACTTAAGTTTTAACTGGTGGATCAGTTTTAACCAGTGGCATATGGAGTTAACACATAATTTAGATCAATTATCAACAGCATATATAAATCTAAGACTAATTCTTATGTCCCATATTTCTTATAAAAATGTAATTTTATATTGCTCATTAAATAATAAACAGCATCAAGCTGGGACACAATAGAGCTAATTTACTGATGCAAGTATAAGATTAAAAAAAAGGGGTTATTTACTAAAATCCGAAAATGTCCCACTATTTTCTGAAAACCCCTTTGGCCAAACTCCTGGGCACATTTTTACCTTATTTATCAATAAATTATCTGGTGCGGGGAAAGACACAAACAAATCCCAAATCTAATGATTTTTTTGTATTTGATGGCTAAAATTGATTATCGCCTAAAAACCGCAAATTATTCAGATTATTATATGAAGCCCAGCGCAGATCATGATATTCTCCAATTGTAAATTGGACATCTGCCATTGACTTCTACATGACCTCGGCAGGTTTGAGATACTTTTTGATTAGGACTTTTAGTAGCATCAGGGTTCAATAAATCACAAAAAAATTATTTTTTCTTTCCTATGAAAAAATGGTGTTGCTTCCTTTAAAACTCCGACCAGAAACAATTGGATTTTAGTAAATAACTCCCCCATATGTTTTACCAAAAATATATTATTTTCCCAACCAGAATTCTATCATAATTGTAGGTGCATAATGGCTCAAAAATTGCATAAATAATATTTTTTAGTCAATGAACTGCAAATGTTGTCATTTTCTGTTTGCTGACATTTGTGGCATCAGGAAGTGTTTATCTTTGACTGCAAATGGAACTGCCATGATTAATTTATATTCTACCATTGAGGTAGGATAATAAAAGTATTGAAAGAAAGTATTGTTGCTTTTTATGTAAGGAGTTGCTGCCATGGGGCTATTTATGGCAAATTCCATTATAGTCAACACTAAGTTACTCGTGGCATTTCCTAACATTTGGAATTGCACAATGCAATATAAATGACACAAGATAAAGTGCTTTAAGATTTTTGAACATTCTCTTTTGTAAACTTTATAGTATACTTAGCTGATGCAATAGCTGTCAGTGCAGTAGTTAGAGCATTAGGTCAATGATAAACATAGAATGCACAGCACTTCTCCATATTCAATGGTCTTATTAAAATTTCAAGGCATAGACCACAGATCACGCAGCAAGGTTTAGGCCTTACACAGCCCTTTCTCGGCTTAATCCATAGTCTGTGCCCTTATATAAAAGCTATTTTATGAATACAGAATAGGTCTGATCAGTGATCATATTGTATGGCATTTCAGTAAACTACAATATTATTTTATAATAATATAAGATTTAATATGGCAGAGAGCATAATGCTGTTTTCCAGAATCTATTCAATACATTTTTATTTTTTAAGTCATTCTAATATAATTTAGGAATGGTCTGGCCAGTCAGAGAAAAATATCCTATATGAATATTTTAAACATCTAAAACAATGTGCACACACCCTTTTTGCACTTTTTTTGCACTGTGCCCCACACTTTGCACCATGGATTGCAGGTCTTTGTGGACCTGTGCTGACATTGGCAGCATTGTATTCATAGGAGGCAGGCTGGGGGGTGGGACCCACGGTAGTCCCCTCGTTTTGCCCCATAAATTTCAGTCATTCCAAAATACAGGTAAGGCATGTGGGTAAGGGATGCTGTGGCAGGAAGTAAGGACAGGGCTGCATGCACCAGTGCGGCAAAACCCAGATGCAACTGGCCACTGAATAGGTACCAAGGGGCACAATTTTGATCTCCTTAGTGCTTCAGCACATGCTTCAGGCTGTCATAATTACCCCTTTTTCCTTTAAAGGCAAATAAAGCCTTTTTTTGAGTGCAACTATTGGAGAAATATATATATATATATATATATATATATATATATATATATATATATATATATATATATATATATATATATATATATATATATATATATATATATTCGGGCCATTTTGATTGATCATATCCCTCCTCAAATTAGAGGTGGTGATAGATCCAAGCTTTTACTGCAACGAGAAGCCAAATGGATGCGCACCTTAGATACGGTGGCACCCAGAGGGCTAAATGAAATGTATTCTTTAGCTAGTTATTTGTGAGTAAATATGGGTGACACAAGCACTTCCAATCTAAAGATAACATTCCGGCAAATATATGGTCTTCTCTATAGTTTATAAACGAAAGGCCATGCAGCTTTGAAGAATTAGTGGCTCATTTAAGTTGATATAGTGATGTTTACTTGAAACTGTTGCATGTTTGTTACTTTGTTTCTGAGTACCATTGTTTTTAACCTTCACAAATTTTGTCCTCACAGATGGTTACATTTGATACACCATAATGATACATTTCACTAAAAGGGCTTTATAGCTCTTTGCACATATTTTAAATTTTGTATAACACGAGATATGTATTAGCCTTGATACGGCTTTACGGTATAGTGATTTTTAATAGTTACTTAATGATTATAGAGAAAATTCTCGTTTTGTCTATAGATATTGTACTGAGAATTGGGTGACACTCTTAATTTATTTATATATGTGGTGTTTTAAATATCTTTCTAATTACTGATATGTTGATTGGATATGAGGGTGATATAATGGTCTGCCTCACTTCCTGTTTTTATCCTGACGACGGCTCTCTGCGAGTCGAAATGCGTTGAGATGCACCATGCACTAATAAAAATATTTTGATATACCCCAGAAGGGTCATTGCCGTGAGTGCTTTCACTGGACTGCTATTCATGAATTTGGTTAGCACCCGGCTATTTAACTACAAGAATGGTGAGTGCCGATTTATTCCATATATATATATATATATATATATATATATATATATATATATATATATATATATATATATATATATATATATATATATATATATATATATATATATATAATTTCCACTGACAAAGGTGCACACCAGGATTTTTCAGTTTAAAACTCCATATTTATTAAATAGATTTAAAACAGGAACCGGTCAACGTTTCGGTCTTTTTCTAAGACCTTTATCAAGACCCTGTTCACAGTAAAACATCAGTGTTTAAATACCTAAAAACATGACACTCACCCCTTTATGCACGCCCACATGATTATGTGAAAAAAGGAAACACCTGCACCAAAAAAGAGCAGAGAAGAATTAAGCACATTGTGGCAAGTATGTACAGATTGCATGAACACTTCAATATAAGCAGAGAATAAATACATTGAGGATATAGATTTTTGCAACTTTGTATCCAAACCGTTAGCGTTGCTCAAGGAAGCATAAGTAGGAGCAGTATTCATTTAAGCCTAAAGGGGCTATAGTATTTAATTTGCGTATCCAGAATGCTTCCCGCTGAAGTAATATTTTAGACCTGTCACCCCCACGTTTCAGGGGCGGAATATGGTCAATAGCTATATACTTAAAAGTGGGTAATCTGTGATTCAGTTCCAAAATATGCTTTGCAACAGGTTTGTTGGTGGTCCCGTCCCTAAATGCTGTACTGATGGCGGACCGATGCCCATCCATTCGTAATCTTAGGGTCTGGTCTGTCTTCCCCACATAAGCAAGACCGCAGGGACAGGTGATTAAATAAACCACATGCGTGGTAGTGCAGGTAATGTGATGTCTAATAGACAGGCGCTTGCCTGTTTGGGGATGAAGGAAAGATGTGCCAGGAGACATATATCTGCATAACGTACAGCATGGACAGCGAAAGCAGCCAAGCTTTAGATCACGTAACCAACCACCAGGGTTCTTTGTATAGCAGTCAATTGGGTCACTCTTAACAAGCAAATCCCTAAGATTCGTGCCTCTTTTATAACACATCATTGGGGGACTAGAAGTCAGTCTACGTAAATCAGAGTCTGCCTCTATAATTTTCCAATGGTCCCTCACCCCCTTGTTGACTATACTGGTGCTTGGATTGTAAGTGGTAGTGAAAACCAGCCTCGAAGTAGTTTTCTTAGTCTCACTTACACCACTAGACCTATTCCTTGCTATCGCAAGGGCCTTGTCCAGTACCTTGTCTGGATAGCCACGATCTTTGAAGCGAGCCCACATCTCACGTAGCTGTAATTCAGTTTGTTGTTCTGAGGAGTTATTACGAATCACCCTACAAAATTGAGAGATGGGAAGGGATCGCTTCATGGTGGGCGAATGGCAGCTTCCATAGTGTAACAGCACATTTTTATCGGTGGGCTTTCTGAAGAGGGTATAGGTAAGGCCATGATCATTCAAAGATAACTCAATATCAAGGAAATGTAATTTCTTTGAGTTAATTTCGCATGTGAATCTAACTGGACTGTCCAGTGAATTTAAATAATTAATCATACCCATAAACTCCTCTGCAGATCCACCCCACAGGATGATCATATCATCGATATAACGATGAAAAAACAGCATTTTGTCCCCAAAACGGGGGATAAGTATTTTTTGCTCGTATAAGTGCATATACAGATTGGCATATGAGGGCGCCATGGCCGCCCCCATCGCCGTTCCGGCCACCTGTAGATAGAAATTGCTTTCAAATTTAAAGTAGTTCAAAGTTAATGCTAACTCCAACAATTCAAGCACAAAAGGAATGGGAGGGCCTACATAGGAGTTAGATTCCTCCAAAGCCTTCCTGACCGCGGCAATCCCAGCCTCGTGTGGTATTATGGTGTATAAACTCACCACGTCCATACTAGCAAGAAGGACCGTGGTGCCAGTAGGAAGAGTTAACTCACGAATGCATTTTAATAGATGTGGAGTAACACGCAAATAAGTGGGCGTAGCCTGTACTATAGGTTGGAGTAATGTGTCTAAATAAATCCCTATAGGGTGAAGAAGTGAATCTCGGCCAGACACTAAATTTTGCCGCACTTTATCCCTAAAGGTTATTTCAAAAACAATGTGGAGTCGGACTTGACAACCCCCCCTCTAAGATTGAAGAGTTCATTCACGCCACCAATGACTAACCCCACTATAAAATTGTTCAAACAGGGTATTGAAAGGGTGGGGGCAATAGGGGCAGGCAAGTGTCCCCCCCGAGACAACCTCTCAAATGTCGAACGTGATGCTATTAAATCCCTTAGCATGGATAATAACATTGTAATCCGCCCAGCGGATAAAGGTGGGGGGATTGTTATTATGAATTACCAGGACTACAGGGATGAAATAATGTGTCAATTATCTGATGGTGGTGTATATAAACAACTTACTGGTGATCCTATATTAAAATTCAAACATAAGGTTGACAACTTAATCAATATGGCATTTGAAGGTAAAGTGATAGATAAAACCTTATCAGATTTTTTGAAGCAAGATTTTCCTAATTGCCCTGTACTTTATACACTACCAAAAGTTCACAAGAGCTTGACCCGACTGCCTGGTCGCCCCATAGTGTCTGGCCGAGATTCACTTCTTCACCCTATAGGGATTTATTTAGACACATTACTCCAACCTATAGTACAGGCTACGCCCACTTATTTGCGTGTTACTCCACATCTATTAAAATGCATTCGTGAGTTAACTCTTCCTACTGGCACCACGGTCCTTCTTGCTAGTATGGACGTGGTGAGTTTATACACCATAATACCACACGAGGCTGGGATTGCCGCGGTCAGGAAGGCTTTGGAGGAATCTAACTCCTATGTAGGCCCTCCCATTCCTTTTGTGCTTGAATTGTTGGAGTTAGCATTAACTTTGAACTACTTTAAATTTGAAAGCAATTTCTATCTACAGGTGGCCGGAACGGCGATGGGGGCGGCCATGGCGCCCTCATATGCCAATCTGTATATGCACTTATACGAGCAAAAAATACTTATCCCCCGTTTTGGGGACAAAATGCTGTTTTTTCATCGTTATATCGATGATATGATCATCCTGTGGGGTGGATCTGCAGAGGAGTTTATGGGTATGATTAATTATTTAAATTCACTGGACAGTCCAGTTAGATTCACATGCGAAATTAACTCAAAGAAATTACATTTCCTTGATATTGAGTTATCTTTGAATGATCATGGCCTTACCTATACCCTCTTCAGAAAGCCCACCGATAAAAATGTGCTGTTACACTATGGAAGCTGCCATTCGCCCACCATGAAGCGATCCCTTCCCATCTCTCAATTTTGTAGGGTGATTCGTAATAACTCCTCAGAACAACAAACTGAATTACAGCTACGTGAGATGTGGGCTCGCTTCAAAGATCGTGGCTATCCAGACAAGGTACTGGACAAGGCCCTTGCGATAGCAAGGAATAGGTCTAGTGGTGTAAGTGAGACTAAGAAAACTACTTCGAGGCTGGTTTTCACTACCACTTACAATCCAAGCACCAGTATAGTCAACAAGGGGGTGAGGGACCATTGGAAAATTATAGAGGCAGACTCTGATTTACGTAGACTGACTTCTAGTCCCCCAATGATGTGTTATAAAAGAGGCACGAATCTTAGGGATTTGCTTGTTAAGAGTGACCCAATTGACTGCTATACAAAGAACCCTGGTGGTTGGTTACGTGATCTAAAGCTTGGCTGCTTTCGCTGTCCATGCTGTACGTTATGCAGATATATGTCTCCTGGCACATCTTTCCTTCATCCCCAAACAGGCAAGCGCCTGTCTATTAGACATCACATTACCTGCACTACCACGCATGTGGTTTATTTAATCACCTGTCCCTGCGGTCTTGCTTATGTGGGGAAGACAGACCAGACCCTAAGATTACGAATGGATGGGCATCGGTCCGCCATCAGTACAGCATTTAGGGACGGGACCACCAACAAACCTGTTGCAAAGCATTTTTTGGAACTGAATCACAGATTACCCACTTTTAAGTATATAGCTATTGACCATATTCCGCCCCTGAAACGTGGGGGTGACAGGTCTAAAATATTACTTCAGCGGGAAGCGTTCTGGATATGCAAATTAAATACTATAGCCCCTTTAGGCTTAAATGAATACTGCTCCTACTTATGCTTCCTTGAGCAACGCTAACGGTTTGGATACAAAGTTGCAAAAATCTATATCCTCAATGTATTTATTCTCTGCTTATATTGAAGTGTTCATGCAATCTGTACATACTTGCCACAATATGCTTAATTCTTCTCTGCTCTTTTTTGGTGCAGGTGTTTCCTTTTTTCACATAATCATGTGCACAAAGGGGTGAGTGTCATGTTTTTAGGTATTTAAACACTGATGTTTTACTGTGAACAGGGTCTTGATAAAGGTCTTAGAAAAAGACCGAAACGTTGTCCGGTTCCTGTTTTAAATCTATTTAATAAATATGGAGTTTTAAACTGAAAAATCCTGGTGTGCACCTTTGTCAGTGGAAATTGGATAATGCAGCTATTTTCAGCGTAGCACCCAGGTATGTGACTAATCATTGGAGTCTCTCATGGATGGTGTGCATTAGGACTTTGAATGTGTATATATATATATATATCATCTTAAGGGCAGCACCCTGCTTTTATGGCTTGCCTCGGGTGCACGGTAAATAGTTCAGATATTTCACACAAAAAAGACCAGCAACACTGAGATATCTTGTGTGTCAAAGTTAAAAGTGTATTCAAACTTGCATGAATAGCAGACGTGACGTTTCGGTCCACACAGGGACCTTCCTCATGGTCATCAACATTTAGTAGCCTGTAGGCAAAGAAAGGTATGCATAATATTTAATAGCCAATACAACTAGACTTGTTACTTCATTGCAATATTTCTGGCACAATATAACAACAAGCCGTTACAAGTTAAATTCCAAATAGCTCATACATATTTAAATAAACACATTACCTAAACTTGTGATCTTATTAGAAACTGTTTAGGATGATAATGGTGATTGTATTATGAATTCATTTGGTATACATAATTCACTGCTGGAAATGCATTTTCTTCCCTTGTCCCATGGCATTGGGGGTTTGGATGTGGCTGGGATGAAGTTTAGCATTTGCCCACATTTGAACCTTAAAAAAAAAAAAAAGTGATTTATTAAATTCTTTAATAAAATACAAGATGGGGCACATTTGTATTTAAAACAAAGATTGAACAAAGATTTTTTTATATTGTGGCCCTCTATGGGATTTTATGTGACATCATTATAAAGGCAGCCCTGGAACATGCGATACAGAACATGTAAAGAGTTGAACTGCACTGCTCTAGGGCATCATAGGATCTCTTTATAAAATAGTGGACTGTTGCTATGCCCAACTTCTTAATACTTTTCTTCATGCTGTGTGTGGTGTGAATGAAGGTGAATGCAAAACTTGAAAGAAAAGAAAATGTAAGGACATTTATAAGGGAATTTTTCAGGGTGTAACACTTCTAGTGGTCAAAGTAAGAGAGAATATATCACTCGGTATTACACTTGTCCACCAGGATAGCAAAGAATATCACATCACATGGGGGTGTTTCAAAGAGGAGGAATGGAGGTAAGCACAGGTGAGTCTATATCACTAGAAGAGATGAGGAAGGTTAGTCAAAATTTTGGGGGTATAGTTTTCCTTTAATATCACCTTTGATAATGTGCAAAATGTAATTTTAACTGCAAAAAGTAGCAATTAGCAATTTAGATGGGTAGCATAATTTAGTTTTCGCAAGTTGAAAGCATTTTTGCAAATCTACACAAGACTATGGCCACATTTTTTTGTTTCGTTATTTTTTAAAAGAGTGTTTTCATGTGTGGGAGGAATAGCATTCCAATGCAGTTAGGCTGAGAAGAAATGCAAGGAAAAAATTTGACTTAAGCATAATTAAAAGCATGCAAAAAAATACCATTGACCCCAGAAAAGTCCATTTTCCATGGTCTTGCAATTTTTGATCATCACTAGTCACAAGGTACATTAAAGCAGTGGTTCACTTTCAAACAACTAGTTGTTTTCAGATAGATCACCAGAAATAACAACTTTTTCCAATGACTTTCTTTTTTCTATGGGTGACCGTTTTTCTAATATTGAAGTGAAAAGTATCATTTTTCACCTTATAAAGCATCTGGGAACGGGGGTCACCGACCCTTTAAACTGTTCTATATTGATACATTTAGTTGATACATTTCTTATCTTTGTCCCTGCTGAGCAGAATCTCTGGGTTTCATTACAGGCAGCCGTTAGAACTGATACAATAGTTGCTTATACTCCAGAGATGCTGCTGAGAAATGTATCAACTAAATGTTCAACTTTAAACTTAGATTTTGGATATAAAAATAATGGAAAAGTAATTGAAAAAATCTTTATTTCTGGGGAACAATCTGAAAACAACTGAATTGAAATAAGTGTTTGGAAGGTGAACAACCTTCTTTAAAGGAATTCTGATATTTTACACTATCCTGCTCCTGTGCAGATGGTTTCCTCCAGCCACTGAGTTTATTATAATGTTTTGCAGTATGTGTGTGTAATGTAAGGCAAATTCTGTTGCAACCCTTTAAAAAAAATGTCACTGCGCAGACAGATCAAAAATGATTGTAATAGACAACAAATATGCATGAATGCTTTTTTATCTAACTTTGGAAGATTAATTTGAACTTGGTTCTAAAAAGCAGGAAATAAATAGCAAGATTCAGTATTCAGTAGTCTGCATTGCTAAACCAATTACAGAAACAGAATTGCTTTGTTTATGTTTCATGTTCCATCTTTTCCTTTGTGAAACAAGTCTAAAATGACTCTGTCCACAGCAAACAAAACAGCCTACAGTACCTATATATTCTATCTATGCCTTTCCTCCAATTTAATTTTTTTTAATGCCAAATGAATGTATGAAACCATCAAAGTGAAAAAAAAAAAGGCTAGAGATATACCTCAGTGTTCAAAGACACAGCCGAAGATCTAAAGCAATACATTTACATTGAGAACTGCAAATGGGCACTCCACTGCATAAAATATCACTGCCTGTAGATTTTCCCAGAATATAATGGTGTAATAACTTACATTGAGGGCCATTTCTCCTTATGTTTCTGGAGCTTTCAAACTCAACATCAGGCTTTGAAGTACATATTGTAAGTAAGGTTATATAAGATTACTAAGGTGAGGTGGGGAATAGGCTATTTACAGCGTATCATCTTAATTCGGAAAGTCATTATTCCCTAGAGCTTCTATTAGAGTAAAAAAAAAAAGCTACAGAAAGGTTCAGTAGTACTGACGGAATAATTCCTCCACAGAACAAAATAAATTCACTTGACAGTAAAAGAACAAAGGGTTTGTAGAGCAGTATATCCTGGAACTCTAGGCAAATGACAACCTCTACACTTTTAAATCCTTTGCTATAAACTAAGTCACATAACACATATTTCGGTGCTAGAATATGGTCATTAAGTTTATGTAGATTTGCAAACACATGGGTATATTCATGTGATATAAGGATCTGTATCTGCAAAATAAATATCTCAGCTCCACCAGCCAGACAGGCTGCTTTACACATAACACAGCTGCTGCCTTGGCATTGTCAAAATGTATTGTCAAACTCCTGATGCCCCCAATCTGACCAAACTAAATTACCCATCATCCTCATCCACAAAGGCGAAGCTGTGCATAATGGGATTCACAGGTCAGTCTGTACAGAACAGCTGACATTTCTACAGCCAAATAGTAATTTATAGAACCAACTGTTTTACCCAAAACAGCAAACCCCTTCAAAATATTTGGATCTTCCTTTGCTATAAAGCATTCTTTTATTCTGCCAGACTTCTAGTTCTACTGATGATTGTGCAGACAAGGTACAGTACTTGCAATAATTTATTTCTATCAAAAAGACAGTGCCTGAATGAAGTACAAGCAATTCAACTTCCACCCTGCGCTCCCTAATGGAAGCAAACCATGAAAGCCGCTTTAATGCAATAGTAAATGTACAGAAAAGAAAAAGGAATGAGAGGGGAGAGGAAAACTGTAGTTTAAAGGGGGGAAGGTTTCAAGGCAGAACGAGAAACGGGCAATGATTTATTTACTGATGCTGTTACTTGTTAGAACTGTTGCACTAATGCGTACAGTATAGTCATTTGAAGTGGATTAAAGGACAAGGAAAGTCTAAAATAGAATAAGGCTAGAAATGCTGTATTTTGTATACTAAACATAAGCATGAACTTACTGCATCACAAAGCCTAATAAAACAAATGATTTATGCTTTCAAAGTTGGCCACAGGGGGCTGTCATCTTATAACTTTGTTAAATATCTTGGCCTGACCCTGACCCTGCACATGCTCAGAGTGGTCTGGGCTGCTTAGGGATCGTCATAAACAAAGCTGTTTGAATTCTGCATGGTTCGGAAGTAAGGCGGGAGCTCCCCCTGCTGTTCATTAAGTATGATTGTTTCCTTGCTCAGCAGTTAGGGACCATCTGACAATTCATATCCACAGCAGTAAATGAAGAGAGAATTTCACTGCATACAGTCAGGTTTCTTATAAAAACGGTACACATTTTTTAATTAAAGTATATTGGAGAAAGGTTTCTTTTTCATTAAAGAAAGTAAAAATGGGATTTTATTTTTTTGCCTTTCCTTGTCCTTTAAGATGGGAAATTCCACAAAATTAGCTGTATTGTGCATATTCAGATAACAAATATAAATAATTGTTCCTGGTATTCTAGAGAAACTAAGAACTTTTAGGTAAAGGCAACCATTATAGGTGCACTAAGCATGCTGGGACACCAGGAAATTAAGAGATTTGTCAAGGGTCACCTGGAGTTGCCACAAAGCAAGCTGGTTATTTAACATCTAGGCCGTCTCCTCCTATTCTAAACATATTGCAAATCTTTTATCTACCTTCTGGCTTATTCCATTCATTCAGAAGGCACTCTGTGCATCTTACTGTATATAGTCAGCATCCTCTGGCAGTCTTCATAAATGTGTTACTTTATAAGGGTTTTATATAAAGTAATTACAATTTCTGTCTTAATACCTTTTTTATAACACAGAAGCAATGTACTAGCAAGCCAAAACTTGTTACAGGTCTTATAACCCACAGCAACCAATTAGCACATTTGCTAACAACCTGAACACCTTAGTGGTGCTTATAATTTCTAGGCCTATAGCAAACTTTGCACCTTACATTACATTTGGCCTGTGTGATTACATCTCCCTGTTTTTTTCAGTTTGCTAACATGCCAATCCTATAGTTAATTCCTCCTGAGGCAAGTTTATTGTAACACCAATGGAGGCAGCTTTAAGCATGGATATTAGTCTAAGTATTCTGAGCATTACGGGGTTCCCATAACCCCAGCACAAATACGTTTATGGCAGGCAGTAACAACAGGCAGAAAAGAATTTTGCACGCAATGAGAAGCACAATATGGAACACTTGTGATTACACAGACTCACACAGAGGAATTTTTTATTAGAATGATTATTACATTACAACTGTAGGTCTGCCAGCATGCACAGTATAAGAATAAGGTATTCTGTATAATTCCTGTAGCTTGAGCACATTTAAACAAGAATACTTTTTGGTTTTTGTCCTGCATTTATTTCACTTTTCCCTAATTATATTGTATGCAAACTGAACTTCCATCTTTTAAGTTAGTACATTATCACTGCACAGAAGCGTTAGAGAGTTACCAGCAAAGAACAGAGTAAACATCCCTCTTTCAAACAGTAGTAAAAGGTTAAAAATACCCTTTTTTTCCATTACAAAAAAATACAAAAAAGGGGGGTTGTGGGTGCACTCATAAGGCTAAGTTAAAATGTGTTTAAGTACAATGGAAGTGGGATGGGATAGTGCTGATCTCAAGAGAGTGGGATGGGATAGTGCTGATCTGACCCACACGGTGGTCCCTAGCTTGTTTACCTCTGGTCATAGTATATTGTATATTTCTTGTATCTCTCTGCATAGTAGTATTACTTGGAGTAAGTGTCTCTTGAACCTTGGTTTCAATCTGAGGGCTAGATCTCACATACACACACACTCACACTGACCCCTCCTTACACTCACAAGAATTATATATATATATATATATATATATATATATATATATATATATATATATATATATATATATATATATATATATATATATATATATACTGTATACTGTATACTGTATATATATATATATATATCCATATCTATACTAACTGTAGATTTTAGTATCACAAAATTCTTACATACCTTAACAAAACACCAGGAGCCAGAAATAGGGTAAAATGGCCATAGCATTTATTAATATTTTATCAAATAAATAGGACCTTGCCAAACTAACCCCAAGGCAATATTCAAAGTCAGAATTCCATACGAGATCGCTACTATGCTCTGCCATTCCTCACTTGAGATCAGCACTGTGTCATTACATCCACCACTGAGTATAAGGCTACCTCTACCCAGAGGCGGGCCTTGCTAGCTGGGCGCCCTAGGCAGTCCAGTCAGGTTGCCCCCCATCCCCATCTCTTGTGCATGCGCAGCAGCATTCTTGTGTGCATGCGCGTCAGCAGCGTTCTTGTGCACATGTGCGTCAGCAGCGTTTTTTGCGCATGCGCACAAGCACCATTCACCTGCGCAAGTCCAGTTACCACTATGGATGTCGTGTAGGCTCTGAAGCGCCAGGGCCGCACTCTCTACTGCTTCAGCGGCTAAATCTGCTCCTCTCCCTCCGACTACTGATCCACTCGCAGCCAAAGGCTCTTTTCAAAATCACCCACACTACACCATTTACCAGTGCAAATCCTGTGCCAAGTCCGGTCTAGAGGTTAGTAGAAGAGGTAGCTGACCAGTGCCCTCCAGTCGTTGCGCCCTAGGCAGCTGCCTCTTCTGCCTACCCCTAGTTCCGGCCCTGCCTCTACCTACAGAGAGGATGGCTTCCATATCTGCTTCCAGCTGGAGCTGCACCTCCTACCATGAGAGAATCGGCTCGGAATCTGCAGTGTATAGATGATAAGCAATGCAAGTAGGCTGTCACCTAGCACACACAGTAGTAGTGTCTGTATCAGTCAACCCACTGTGCAGTCACAGGAGAGAACCTCCTTTCTCCCTCTTCTAAATTTGCCTATGCAGTACTTTGGCAAGGTCCTACCTCTGCTGTCACAAATACAGCTTGAAATACATTATCATGGATCCACTGTTTTGATCCAAAGGAAGGCAAAATACCCAGCCTTAAACCAATGGCAATTATGCCATAAGAGGGAGAAAATTCCTTCCTGACCCCACTGGCGATCGGAAACATTCCCTGGATCGAGCATTCGACATTCATTTAACATGAATAATACCATGCAGAATCTCACGTTTATACTGTATATGAGTACCAAAACCATAATATAACAGTGCATGCACATTTGGTTATTAATAGATAATATGAGAACATAAAGAAGAGAAACTCCTGCCATTTCATAAAATATGCAAAAAAAAAAAAGCTTCTTCCCCTGACATCGCATTCCACTCTTTCTCTGCCCATCGACCCAGCTTTTTCCTGCCTTAACTCATTCCTTCTCACCCAATCACAGCTACATGTGATTCTGCCAATCTTTAAACATAAACCAGTGTAATGTGAAGGTAAAAACCCCTGAAGTCTCTCCAATTTGCCTCAGAGGGGGAAAGAATTCCTTCCTGACTCCAAGATGGCAATTGGACCAGTCCCTGACTCAACTTGTATGAGCTATCTTCCATTATTTATTATTATTATTTGAATAGTTTATTCACAACCTAAGTGAACTTTATTCAAAAAAGTGAACACCCACTTTCTCCAAAAGTGAACACTCAGACATGGATCATTCCTTGGTGTTTTGAGTGACCATTTGTGACACTGTGAAAGCAAATATATATAAAAAAGTTGAGACAACATGCAAACTGAAAACACAATTGTTCTGCGATTTGACAAATGGATATTATTTACCTTACCAAATTATAGCTGAGAGCTGAGCAATAACTCTCATTCCATTCAGCAGGTTCCAGAATATGACTATTCAGAATTCAACCTCTAATGAAAATATATATAAAAATAAATGTTTGCAGTGCTGAAAGCAGAACCTAGTCATGCTGAAAGCTGAGGTTTAGTATAGGTTACAGTATAGCTATTAGCTCATTCATTCACCGAAATACCTTACAGGCCTTTCCAGTAGTGCAGTGACCTTTTTTAGTAATGATAAAGAAGAGAAACATAAATGCAACAATCCTGATAGATTGCTTCACACATCAGAGCGTTTGTACTACGATCCTGGAGCTCATCTTTACGTAGCAAAGAAAAACTAAGACTTGTGCATTCTTAGACTGAAGGAATTAAAATGATTAATACGCTAATTTTGATTACAAAACAAATATGAACCTTAAATATAAGGGAAAGTAAAAGTAAATAAACTCTTCAGGAAACCTGTGTTGCATAATTCTGGGGTAGCCCTCTAGATGTTGCTGAGATAGAGATCCAGCAACATTTTAGAGATCTAGCCATAGAGCATTTGATTCCCTCTAACTTTACAGAGACTACTGCAGAGGGTTCCTCGTGCATATGGTATTGTACTTTGTCTGAAGTGTTATGAGTTCAGGGGCATGTGCACCTGACAATAGGAGAGAGACTGGAAGGGCTTTATCACAAGTGCACATCAACATGTGAGCGTAAACAAGTAAATAAGGTAGCCGGTATATGTGTCAGTCTGTACTACAATAGTCTTTGTAAATGTGAGACTCTTGAAGATGTGCTCATTTAGCGAGGTCAGCAAACAAGTGGAACTTTCCCCAATGTGCCCACCTTGAGATGGGCAAATTCAAGTTGCCCCAATTGTAGGTCCTAGCAGGGCAGCCATCAGGGGGGGACAGGGGGGAGAGTTGTAGGGGGCCCCGAGGGTAAGGGGGCCCTGCCACGCCACACTTACTTGATTAGCCGGGCCCCCCCATCTTTCTGAGAGCTGCTGACTTCGGGAAGGCATGGACGTTTAAGGAGCCCTGGCCACCAATTTTCTTATAATGTGGGGGTGGGGGCCCTGGCCACCATTTTTTTTTTCTCATGTGGGGTCCTAGCCACCAATATTTTTTAATGGGGGGCCCTGGCCACAAATATTTTTTTTTATGGGGGGCCCTGACCACCAATATCTTTTTATTTTTTTATTAACATGTGGGAACCCTAGCCACCAATATTTTTTTTGTTTTTTTACTGTGTGGTGGGGGGGCGGACCTGTGGGGTGGGGGGGGACCTGTAGGTGGGGCTTGCGGTGGGCGCAGCCCAGGGGGCCCAGGACATTTTGTTGTATGGGGCTCTGTGATTTCTGATGGCTGTCCTGGGTCCTAGGGTCCAATGATTGGATCAAAATGACTGGAATACAGGTGGTCGGAGTAAGGACTACATGAAAGAACAAATGCAGTCCTTACTTTGGCTAGATTTTTAAACTATCTGCCTGATTTTTCACCAGATATCGGTCGTGGGGAACCTGTTATACCTGTTAAGGCCAAATACACTTTTATCGGCCCATTTATGTCTACCTTATCCTATATACCTTCCTCCTTTCGAAAGATCTATATTAGTTACAGTATATCCTATTTATTTTAGCTGCATACCTTTGGACCTTTCCATCTTCCAGAATCTTCCAAGGCAACCCTAAAGGGTTACAGTTTACTGTAACATATATGAAAAAATAAATACCTTTCCCACCCCACCTATTTTGATATAGCCATATCAACTTCCCTATGAACAGATACCATTTCATGTCATTAGCACACATCTGAACAATTCACATTTTCTCAACTAAAATGTTATCAACCCATCTAATCTATTCTGAATTGTTTTAGCCAGGTACACAGATAGGATTTGTTTAGACTAACAGGTGGTGCAATTTAGGAGCAGAGGGGGGATCATTAGCCTGGGTCTGGGGTTGTATGTTGGTTTTTGTTCTGCTTTAACCATTTAATACAAATTTTGTCAGGGTACAGTCTCACGCAGCACATTTACAGTCTCACGCAGCACTCACATAGTTAATACCTGTAGTTAATTATGCATTTTTTTTAGCAAACAATACGAATGAACAAGTTGACCTTTTTTACTAATAAGGATCTTTATTTGGTTCCTACTTGCAATTTACCAGGCATTGCTTTGATTAATGGCATGGTATGAAATTATAAACCATGTTTGATTGTCAGCATTTCCCGTGGATATTATTTTATTCCTTTCTTTGAGGATTCAACTTTTATGAGTACGTTTGGCTTGTAGAACTTGTCTGTCATGTACCCCTGCTGGCTTTATGACATCCGTTATTCACCTTGCCTTAACTCGCTCATGTACAAGAGAGATGAAGGGAGCGGATTTAAATATCAAAAGGCACAGCACTTTCATGGGTAGAACTAACCTCTCTCTTAAGGGACTATTCAAATGTCTTCACATCTTGATACCAGTGACCACATATACTTGAATACACAGGGCTGGGGACATAATCAGTTCATTTTTTAATGCAAATGAAAATATTAATTTAATTGGAAAACTTTTGTGTTGAATAAAGTCTTGACGGCAGACAGAAATGCTTTTTTTTTTATAAGACTATGAATAAATATGGGCTCTATTAAGTGGTTTGACAGAACAGTTTGTTTATACCAATGCTTTTGAAAGTGAAAAGCTTTATGTAATAAAGAGTGCTTTATTTTTTCCATTGTTCTGCAGCAAGCCTTTGCATGATCATATACATCGAATATTTTGGGTCACGATCTCTCAACACAATATCATTGTACACAATATTATCGTCCCATTCGATCTTATTTTGTATAATAAGCAAGATACCTATGCTATCTATATATTGTACTGTTTGTTTTAATAAATGGATAAGTAGCATTTAATTAACATTCTTGTAATTGTATCATTTCATTTCACAATTTTTAATGGTTTATACAATCAGTTTTGCAAACAGTATATAGAATTACAGGTATGGGATCCATTATCCAGAAAGCTCTGGACATGAAGGTCATCTCCCATAGACTCCATTTTAATTAAATAATTAACATTTTTAACAATTATTTCCTTTTTCTTTGTGTTAATAACACGGTACCTTGCACTTGATCTCAACTAGTATGTACTTGAATTAGACCTTGTTGAAGGCAACCAAATCATATTGGGTTTATTTTTAATGGAGCTACAAATTATATAGAAATCCCTTATCCAGCAAATCCCAGGTCCCAAGCATTCTGGATAACAGGCCCCATACCTGTAACTGGAATAGACCAAACAAGGAGGAAATGGAACTGCCAAGATTATATTTCATTTCTTTTTTTAACCCCATTGATGCAATTGTACTGATTGTACTGAGACGCTCTATGCTGCACATAAATCAATATGATGAGTGCATTGTGACCATGCCAAAGGTGGCCTGCTAGAGTTGCTGGACCCAAAGGAGACTTTATTAGTGTCATCAAGAATGAAGAATTTGAAACAGACTCCTGAATACACTTAAAAGGGACTAAAAAACCCTTCAGCTCCAGTCCACAGTGAACAGTGAGCACCTATAGGCACAACCTGTAAAAGGAACCATTGGAACTGCCTGGTAATGACAAGTGTTAGGTAATGATGGGTGAATAAATTCACCAGAGACTTAATTTGCTGCTTATTTCTGCATTTTGCCACAGGCAAATTTATTTGTGAAATTGTGATGACAATTCACTGGTGAAAATTATTTGTGCTTCAAAATTAATCTGACACCCATTGACTTTAATGCATTTGATCACATAGTTGAGAGTATAAAAAATTTAGCTCCTGTCAAAATAATTGTGATGCCTATTGACTTCAATGCATTTTGCAAATTTTTGCTGTTTCACGAATTTCAATTTAATTCGCAAACTTTTTAGCACAGATTCGCCTATCACTAGTGTTAGGTACATAACTCATTTAAAGCTGTGATGTAAAATGTATCATCAGCTTACAAACTGTCATATGGAGCATGGAATGAGAAAAATTAAGTTAGCAATGCTTGACCCTACTGTGATCATTACTTGGTAATAGATACAACTCTGTTCAAACAATTTCAGAAAGTAACATTGACAAGGAAAACTTTCGGCTTAGTCTTAATATCTATAAATGTGATGTTTCAATATGTCCTTTCTCATAAGAACACCATGTTTTAAAAACACTGCCGTCCCTTAAAGCTATAAAACCTGCATTCCATTTTGGTCTTAAACAAAAATTGCTTTACACGAGTCAAAGGTTTAAGGGTATGGTTTATTTATTTGATTTTTGAAGCTTGTAAAAACAACACAAAAGTCAAAGAATTAGTGAATATTTTTGTCATACTTCTGCTTGATTATCTCACAAATAGCATTATGTCATTATATTACAAATTACAGATGGCGCGCCTGTCATTTTACATCCTCAAGATGCTACATTTCCTTTGAACACTACAGAATTCTTTCAATATCTTCCGCTTGTTGAATTAATGCTGTGTTGTTAACTTAGGTTAACAGCCATTTTTTATGTAGCTGAAGCATGATGCCTGCTTTTTTGAAGTATTCTTTCCATGACAAGTAACAACCGCTTTTTATGACACGAAAAATAAAATCACATATAACTTCCACTCTGGTTCAAGTGCATTCAAAATGGTGGAGGAGAACCGCTTAGCAAATATATATATATATATATATATATATATATATATATATATATATATATATATATATATATATATATATATATATATATATATATATATTACTCTATTTCATCAAAAAGATGGACTGAGACTCTCCTATAAATTTTAAAAGCACAGAAATTTTGTTTTTGCATAGTTGCGGCAGAGTTGTTTTCCTCTTGGTTTAATAATTCTTGTATGTAATATTCGTAGCCCCCTCCTTTGTCTGCTGGACGTATAACCAGATCATGATCCTGTGTTGGTATTGTGGGCATTTCTCTCTTCAATGGATAGATTTCGGTGCGGCTTGATATCATGTAACGTAGTAGTCATTTCTTTAGAAACAATGTTGCTAAAGGTACAAATTGATGCTGGGGTATTAGGTGGATAGAATTTACTTGCTGGTTTGAAGCGGGGAATAATAAAAGTGGAATAAACACAGTTTGGCTGCAATCTAAATGATCCCGTGAGTGTCGCTTTTGGTCCATATATCTATTATTTACAGCTGGCACCCAGGTCTTCACCAAGTATACGGAGTGCACCTTTGGAACAGATATATATATATATATATATATATATATATATATATATATATATATATATATATATATATATATATATATATATATATATATATAGCGCTATAGTAAACTGACTTGTGCTAGGGCAGTTTAGCTACTTTCCTTGGTGGGCTGAGACCACCGATGAGCTCTCTTTCTCAGAGGTAAGCCCTCACAGCGGGGTGGAGGCAAGGGTGTAGTGTAACTGTAACCTGATGCGATAGCACAATGATGGGCGCCAGTAGTTCTTTAACAGTTGAACCAAGAACAGTATTTATTAAACAATAGCACAGAGATCATTTAGCACATTGATCCACAATGGAGCATAGAACATACACAGCAGCATAAAGGAAGCATATACTCACAGCACTTATAGGCTGAATCCCCACAGGCTAGGGAATATACAGCAGAGAGTAAGTTGACAGCATGCGATAGATATTGCCCGGTTTTCAGGATATCTTCCAGTGGCAGACTAGGGGAACTCCTGACATCCCTATCTCAACACTTGGTTCCCTACTCTGGGTCAGTAATACCCTGGGATCTTAATCCCTCTAATCTCCTCGGCGGAGCCTTGAGCTGCTCAACTATTCAACCTCTCTATCACTCCTAGAGCGATCTATAAAACGAGTATAGCTATCTAATTACTAGGGCCAAGGCGCCTAGGGTCAGCACTACCCATTCCCTTCCAGCCTGCTTGGTTGGGCTAAAGCAATGGACCCAGAGCACACGGTTCCTAAACCTTTTATACTCTGGCACAGTGCCATCTGGTGTACACTGTGTGAATTGCAGGGGTTACATAAGCACAAGGTCCCCATAAGGACCCACTGAGGTGTCCATATTACTAGGGATGTGCCTGTCTGTAAAGTGTAAGGGTGTCTAAAATTTTCACATCTATATATATATATATAATACACAAAAGCCATGAATATCCTGTAAATTATATCCTTATAAACGGTGAGTTCTGATGTCATCAGTTATAAACGGTGAGTTCTGATGTAATTTCTGTCACATGACTCACTTAAATTTGTGTATTATAATAAATAAAGTACCCCCAGTTGCAAAATATGAGGAAATTAGAAGTTACCTCGGAGTTCCATGACCTGTATAAAAACACTCGGCCTTCGGCCTCGTGTTTTTATATGGTCATAAAATCCTCGGTAACTTATAATATCCTTATATTTTACAAGAGGGGGTACTTTATTCACTATATATATTGTAACAAAGCAGCTGGGTTAGTTATAGATGGGCGATATGTTTCTCCCAGGGTGTTATATAATACAACACCCTGGCACATGGATTAATTAATACAGACCAAAGCTGCAAGGTAATTGCTGCAGCTAAAGTACCTGACTGACCTTGGGAGGAGGGACCCCTCCCACCTGAGAGTGAGAGAGAGAGCAGAAGCTGCACTGCACAAGGAAGGTACTGATTACCAAACTTTTGTGTCATATTTTGATTCTTTTGTTTTAAGTTGGTGTTGGGCAAGCCACCCAACTGTAGTTAGGCTGCCAACTGTGTTTAGCCAGCGCTCTGGTGCAAGGGTTTATTTTTCCTTGTTTTGTTTTGCTTGTTACTAAAGACTGTGTAACAGAATAAACTGCAGGCACTTGCCTTTAAGAGGAGCGACTACTGTGACTGTTTTTACCCTAAAAGACTGTGGAAAGCGGCCCCAAGACACTGACCCAGGTACCCCTACAGGTCTAGTTGTCACACGTGGTGGAGGATGCATTGGGCACCACACTAAAGTCTGAGGGTAAAAGTACAGCAGTTTCCAAAATGGAGGATGTGATAAAAGCTCTCGTTCAGTCTACTGCAGTGCAACAAGAAACGAACAGACATGCTTCCCAGAGTGTTGCTGCTTTGCAGCAGCTGGTTCTACAACAAGGAGAAAGTGTTGCTACTCTTGCCAAAATCCAGCAAGAAAGTACTGAAACACTAGTGCGACAGCTGGCAGAGGTACAGGCCAATGCCCGTCAGGAACAGCATGTGGCTACCAGAATTCACCCAGCATGGGAAAAAGCTCATACGTGCAAGCCATTACCTGCAAAAGATGGCGGCTACTGATGATGTTGAGGCATATCTACTAGCCTTTGAACGCACCGCTGAGCGAGAAGGGTGGCCAACTGGTGAATGGGCAAGTTTACTGGCCCCTTTCCTGAGTGGAGAACCACAAAAGGCCTATCATGATTTGGAGCCAGCAGATGCCAGTGACTACAGCAAGTTGAAGGCGGAAATACTTGCACGTCTGGGAGTGACAGCTGCTGTTCGGGCCCAAAGATTCCACTCGTGGATTTATGTTCCAGACAAGGCTGTCCGGTCGCAGATGTTTGATCTGATACATCTGGCTCGGAAGTGGTTACGGCCCGACCTCAACTCCGCTGTACGTGTGGTAGAGTCGCTTGTGATGGATCGTTTCCTGAGGGCTTTACCAGCTTCATTGCGACGGTGGGTAAGTCAGAGTGACCCCCAGGATGTTGACCAGCTTGTTGCCTTGGTTGAAAGATATGTTGCTGCCGGAGAGCTGGTTAATCCACCGAGTGCTGAGAGATTCCCCAGCTCCAAATTTCGCACAAGGTCTGTTAAGACTGCCCCAAGGTTAAAGGGCGATGAAGATCAGGGTGGCAAAGACAATAGACAGTGGTCTGATAATACAGTAAAATGTTTTAAATGTTTTGAGTATGGACACATGTCTAAAGACTGCCCTTTAAATGTTGAACCTATGCAATGTGATATGAGTAACAGGGGTAAACCTTACTCTTTGCTTTCAAAAAGAGCAGAGGCGGATGCTGTTTGCTGTTATGCTGAGAAACCACAATGGTGTACTGTAAAAGTAAATGGGAAAAAGGTACAAGCGTTACTGGATTCCGGGAGTATGGTAACCTTAGTAACCCGGTCCCTTGTACCCCAGTGTGAAATTGATCATACAAAAAGTGTGGGAGTTGTCTGTGTTCATGGGGATAGACAGGATTATCCTACTGCGCAAGTCACCCTGGCAACCCCATGTGGGTCTGTGGAATACCAAGTCGGAGTGGTTCCCCAACTTGCACATGAAGTTGTGTTAGGAAGAGATTTCCCTTATTTCCTTGATTTATGGGCTTTTGTTAATAGTAAGTCACAAGAATCAGTGGGGGATGCAGATAACCTCGAGTATGTATTTCCCTTTGCTGATGTACAGTGTGATGAGGCCCCAACCCCTCTCCCTGCTTTGGTAGGGGATAACACAAGTAGTGATACTGAGCCCCATAATTCTGATGAGACAAATAAGGAATTAGCTGACCTAGAAGTCAGTCCTCTTAATTTTAAAAGTGCTCAGTGGGAGGATCCCACTTTGGTGGAACCAAGGCATAATGTTCAGGTGACAAATGGGGTTGTGAATAACCCAGGTGTCTCACTTTCATATCCTTATTTTGAAGTGTCTAATGATCTCCTGTATCGTGTAGAAAAGAGAAATGATGTTGTACACCAACAGTTGCTGGTTCCCCAGGTGTTCCGTAATGCTGTTCTAAGGCTGGCACATAGTCATGTATTGGGAGGACATTTAGGGGTAGAGAAAACAAAGGAACGGGTTTTAAGGAGGTTTTACTGGCCTGGTGTATTTGCCTCCATTAGCAACTATTGTTCCTCATGTCCTGATTGCCAGCATACCGCCCCCCTGAAAGTTTATAGAAGCCCCCTTGTGCCTCTTCCAATAATTGATATTCCTTTTGATAGGATAGGCATGGACCTCGTCGGCCCACTTATAAAATCTGCTAGGGGACACCTATATATTCTAGTTATTGTGGACTATGCCACACGATACCCTGAGGCTATTCCCCTACGCAATTCATCAGCAAAGACTATTGCAAAGGAGTTAATGTTAATGTTTAGTAGGGTGGGTATCCCAAAGGAAATTCTAACTGACCAAGGGACACCATTTATGTCTAGGGTCATGAAAGAGTTGTGCAAGTTGTTGCAAATAAAACATCTCAGGACATCTGTTTACCACCCTCAGTCAGATGGCCTTGTCGAAAGGTTCAATAAAACTCTAAAAACCATGCTCCGCAGAGTAATTGACAAAGATGGGAAAAACTGGGACTTCCTGTTGCCTTATTTAATGTTCTCAATCAGGGAAGTTCCCCAGTCTTCAACAGGGTTTTCTCCATTTGAATTATTATATGGCCGGCACCCCAGAGGGTTGTTGGATATAGCGAAGGAAACCTGGGAGCATGAAACTACCCCTTTCCGAAGCGTTATAGAACATGTGGCTCAGATGCAGGATAGGATTGAGGCCGTTATGCCGATTGTACGTGAGCATTTGCTAAAAGCCCAGAGAGCTCAAAGAGACTCATACAATAGGAATGCTAGATTGCGTGTATTTCAGCCGGGGGACAGAGTACTTGTTCTAGTCCCTACAGTAGAAAATAAGTTTCTAGCAACTTGGCATGGCCCATATGAAGTAATGGAGAGAATTGGAGAGGTTAATTATAAAATACGACAACCTGGTAGACGGAAGCCGGAACAGATATATCACGTTAACCTGCTAAAGCCATGGAAGGACAGGGAGGTGTTAATGGCATCTCAATCTCCTCTTGAAGTGGAGAAAGCACCAGAGGTAAACATAGCCGATACCCTGTCCACTTCCCAGAAACGTGAAGTCAAAGATTTTGTGAACCGTAATAAAGATGTGTTCTCAACAATGCCCGGGCGAACTAAAATAATTGAACATGACATTGTTACAGAGCCAGGGCAACGTGTACATCTCAAACCATATAGAATACCAGAAGCTCGTAGAGAGGTTGTTAATAGGGAGGTAAAAAAAATGCTGGAGCTTGATGTGATTGAGGAATCCCAAAGTGAATGGTGTAGTCCCATTGTCCTTGTCCCAAAACCCAAAGGAGAAATTCGATTTTGCAATGACTATCGCAAGTTAAACGCTGTATCTAAATTTGATGCTTATCCCATGCCCAGGGTTGATGAGCTGGTAGAGCGGTTAGGGAAAGCAAGGTACCTCACAACTATTGATCTGACAAAAGGTTATTGGCAGGTTCCTCTTACGAAACAAGCAAAAGAGAAAACTGCATTTTCCACCCCCGAGGGGCTGTTCCAGTATAAAGTATTACCTTTTGGCTTAAATGGGGCCCCTGCAACTTTTCAAAGAATGATAGACCGAATCCTAAAGCCACATGGTAGGTATGCTGCTGCTTACCTTGATGACATAGTCATTCACAGCCCAGATTGGGAATCCCACCTACCAAAAGTTCAAGCCGTTCTAGATTCAGTTAGGAAAGCTGGCTTAACGGCCAATCCAAAAAAATGTACTATTGGGCTTGAGGAAGCCAAATACTTGGGATTTTCCATAGGAAGGGGTCTAGTTAAACCACAAATCACAAAGGTGGAATCTATTCAGAGCTGGCCACGACCTTCCACTAAGAAACAAGTTAGGACCTTTCTGGGCTTAACAAGCTACTACAGAAGGTTCATACCTGATTTTGCTACTATTGCCAGTCCTTTAACTGACCTTACTAAAGCAAAAGCTCCTGTAATAGTACGTTGGTCAGCAGAAGCTGAAGAAGCTTTTGTTAGGTTAAAAGAAGCCCTCTGTGCACATCCAGTCTTGGTGGCGCCTGATTTCACAAAGCGATTTATCGTGCAAACAGATGCCTCGGATGTTGGCTTAGGGGCGGTTCTGTCACAAGAAGTGAATGGGGAGGAGCACCCAGTGAACTATTTGAGTAGAAAACTTAGTTCCCAGGAGAGGATCTATTCAATTGTGGAGAAAGAATGCTTAGCCATAAAATGGGCTCTGGAATCGTTGAGATATTATCTCTTGGGCAGACAGTTCAGGCTTATTACAGATCATGCCCCACTTACATGGATGAGCCAGAACAAAGACAAAAATGCAAGGGTTACCAGATGGTTTTTGAGCTTGCAGCCGTACAGTTTCACTGTGGAACACCGGGCTGGAATAAAACAAGGCAATGCTGATGGGCTGTCAAGGTTATACTCTTTAATGTCCATGGTCGCTCACCCCTCTAGGTCTGAGCTGGGGGTGAGGATGTGTAACAAAGCAGCTGGGTTAGTTATAGATGGGCGATATGTTTCTCCCAGGGTGTTATATAATACAACACCCTGGAACATGGATTAATTAATACAGACCAAAGCTGGTAATTGCTGCAGCTAAAGTACCTGACTGACCTTGGGAGGAGGGACCCCTCCCACCTGAGAGTGAGAGAGAGAGCAGAAGCTGCACTGCACAAGGAAGGTACTGATTACCAAACTTTTGTGTCATATTTTGATTCTTTTGTTTTAAGTTGGTGTTGAGCAAGCCACCCAACTGTAGTTAGGCTGCCAACTGTGTTTAGCCAGCGCTCTGGTGCAAGGGTTTATTTTTCCTTGTTTTGTTTTGCTTGTTACTAAAGACTGTGTAACAGAATAAACTGCAGGCACTTGCCTTTAAGAGGAGCGACTACTGTGACTGTTTTTACCCTAAAAGACTGTGGAAAGCGGCCCCAAGACACTGACCCAGGTACCCCTACAGGTCTAGTTGTCACAATATATATATATATATATATATATATATATATATATATATATATATATATATATATACACACACACACACACAGTGATTAAACCACATTAGCACCAAAAATATCTTTTAACATTTATAATCTTTTTATGTTACATTTATAGCTCTAAGAATGAGTGAATCTTTATTAAAAAGTACATATAAACAGGTAACTGTCAAATTGCATTGTGTTTTATATTTCCCTATGTGCAGTAACCCACAGCAACCAAATCATAATTCCATTTAATGTATAGTTATTATGGGAGGTAACAAAGTGTCCCTTGACTTTATTCCTTATGTGTGGGTAAATTTGGGTATTTCAACAACAATCTGACTCACTGAATCACATGACTCACTTAAATTTGTGTATTATAATAAATAAAGTACCCCCAGTTGCAAAATATGAGGAAATTAGAAGTTACCTCGGAGTTCCATGACCTGTATAAAAACACTCGGCCTTCGGCCTCGTGTTTTTATATGGTCATAAAATCCTCGGTAACTTATAATATCCTTATATTTTACAAGAGGGGGTACTTTATTCACTATATATATATATATATATATATATATATATATATATATATATATATATATATATATATATATATATATATATATATATATATATATATATATATATACACACACAGTGATTAAACCACATTAGCACCAAAAATATCTTTTAACATTTATAATCTTTTTATGTTACATTTATAGCTCTAAGAATGAGTGAATCTTTATTAAAAAGTACATATAAACAGGTAACTGTCAAATTGCATTGTGTTTTATATTTCCCTATGTGCAGTAACCCACAGCAACCAAATCATAATTCCATTTAATGTATAGTTATTATGGGAGGTAACAAAGTGTCCCTTGACTTTATTCCTTATGTGTGGGTAAATTTGGGTATTTCAACAACAATCTGACTAATACGAGAAAAGGTTTAAGAAGCAACATTATTTTTCATCTTTGGAAGATTTCTTGTCTCTCTTATTTTACTAAAACAGTACTATTGCAGAATAAAAGTTTTTTTTTGGTTTGTATTGTGGGGTTGGATTATGCTCATCTTTAAAATTTAAACATTTTCTCCCAATGAGGTGTGAATCTCCCAGTGAAGAGTTTGCAGTGATGTGTTGGTATCCAAGGGAATCCAGAAGGTGCTTTGCATAAATGGGATTTAGTTTAGTATGTTGCTGCCAATCCTTTGTATGATGATCTTAGATCTAAGGGCCTAGGTCATTGGTCTTAAAACCCTCCACTTTTGCAGCATGATTTATGACAGATCATTAAAGAATTGTATATTTTTCCCTTGTGTTCTATTACTGTTTTATTACAGGAGTGATCATGCTTTATATCCTGCAGCTTCCTTGCTCTCAAAATAATGTATTGGAGACAATGATATCCCTAGGGTTTGTGTTTGCAAGGATCTAGTGGTACAGAGGTTCAGTCTGGAGGAGCACAGAAGTAGTTATTAGGTTGAAGATTTACTGTAGATACTACAGCATAAGCTTGGGAATATGTGTTTTGTGGAGTACCTAGCACTTACTCATAGAAAAGCTTGTCTATTAATAAGTGCCATGTACAGCACAAAATGCATCTGGCTGATGTTACACTCAATGGTTTTGAAAATGCCTTTCTATTGAAGGACATTGAGATCGCCACATATATAATAGTAAAATCTTGAGCATTTTCAATTGAATATATGTTTTTACTGACATACAGTACCTCTAGCGATTACAATGCATTTAAGTTACGACCTTGTGTCCTTGGTGTTAGTCTATGGCAGCATAGGCAGATTCACCAGTTTAACAGCAGAGCAAACTAATTTCAATGGCATTTGATCACAGTCATGTGCAAGTAATTTGGATCTTCATCTTCTACTAGAAAATCATGTAAATATTGACTAAACCCAATAAATGTGTTTTGCTTGCAATAAGGATTAATTATATCTTAGTTTGGATCAAGTACAAGGTACTGTTTTATTATTACAGAGAGAAAGGAAAGGAAATCATGTTTAAAAATCTGGATTATTTGGATAAAATGGAGTCTACGGGAGACAGTCATCTGTGATTTGTAGCTTTCTGGATAACGGGTTTCCAGATAAGGGATCCCATACCTGTATTTCTAAAAAGCTCTAAACATTTGAGATTTGAGATAATGGCAACTTTCACTAAGTAAATGTTGTCAAGGTGCAAGAATACAGTTTGCTCACCTTGGAGAGGGTGAATGGAAACAATTAATTATTAATTCTTGTCAAAAAGACAATAGTAATTTAACATTGAATTTGCAACACAATTCAGCATCTTGCCATTGGTTTAAATATTCCCTGTGAAAAGTTTTGCTGTGGAAAAAATGTGCCACAAAATGCCCAATGTATTTTTTTGTAATTGAAAGTTTTTCTTTTTTCCCATTGTACATTTTTCTCGACTCCCATGTATTTTTTGCGAAAAAAGTTGCCACCAAAAGAAATAAAAAAATAGCTGTGAAGAAAAGCCCAAATGTAATTTGCACTGAAAAAGTTGCTGCCAAAAATAAAGTTGGTTCCAAAACACAGCCATTTATTTCAAAAATTTCACAAATGTTCCCTCATTTTTACTCATCACTAATAGAAAGTGTAGCTTTGTACTTTTATTTGGGAAGCACATTTTTAGATACTGCATTGCCTGGCCAGAACAAATAGTTATGGAGTTATTGCAAATATGCAATTCTGGCAAGTTGTGAACATTTCCAGAAGATTTGCATAAGTATTCTTGCAGAATGAAAATAAGTAGATAGTATTTCTGAGGTTGTGAAACATGTGAATATACAAAGTCTTTTTGGACCAATGCTTTATCTGTTCCCACAGTATACAGTCAGCAGGTGTGTTATTAGATATAGTTCTCTATTCTATATTAGGACTAATATTCAGGTAAACCCATCATAAGCCATTAGTGATGAGTGAAATTTTTCACCAAGTTTCGCTGCGAAAATTATGCCCATAGACTAAAAAATGTAATTAATTGTTGCAAAAAAATTTGCTCCCATTCGCCGTTTCGTGAATTTTTGACGAAGCAAAATGGGTCTGATTCAACCATCACTAACAGGCATATGTTTAACAATCAGATCCAAGAATAGCTCTAAATGAATTGTGATTTTAGCCAGATCTGCTTGAACATATGCAAGTAGTTTGTATACAAATCCCACTGCACTGCACTTGCGCCTCTGCTGTTTATTCTTTTATAGAAGTTTATAACATTGGAACGATTCTTCAGTTTTATGATCAGATATTACTTGTTTATTTGGAACAAATAAAAAAATATATCCTTCCTTTGCTTTCAGAGTCTGATGACCTTTTGTAATAAGTCACTTGACTCTGTATAGTTTGCAAATGCGCTTTTATATGTAGATTCAGGGTAACTTTGTTTAAGCTATACAGTAGCTGTCTTTTGATGTGAATAAATCCTGATGATCCCTTTCATTATTATGAAATTCCCTTTGTAAAAGTCTCCAAAAGTATAACTCAACCCATGTATTATCTATAATGCATTTGTTTCATGTTGAAGATGATTTTACTTCTAATAATTCTAATTTTATTACAAAAATGATACTCCATTCTATTGAAAGCTGAGAGGAGACTTTTATGTAGATTTCAGAAAAACCCATGGAATATAATAACTATTTATTTCAGACTGACATACTCCTTCTTGGTGTAATTTGCATTAAATGATTAAATCAGACTCCGTTCACCTTTACCTATTTCCATCACTTAGTGGAGATTTTGTACTGAATTCAAAAGACTAATTTGCCAAGAGTAATTTTAATAAAATGATATTCTATACCACATAACTCAAAAGACATTGAAAAGAGAACAAATGACAGATCGGAAGATGAACACGCCTAGGTGTGAAGTAGAATTGAAGAACAAAAGATGGTAATGAAGAAACAATTCTCAGGAATTACAATGAATAATGATTGCCTCATTAAGAAAATGTGGTAAATTGATGTTGGCAATACAGATGCAAAAGCACACTTCTGATCATTTTACAATCAGTAAATCATCGCTTTTAAAAGTGCTAACAAGCTCACATATGCATTCATGAATAGTTTATCATCGTTTATCTTGGCTAGTGAGGAATAGATTTGCTCAGATTAATCCTTTGTGTTCTAGAAGACTTTCAAGTGCTTTGTCATTGAAATGAGTGGCTCAAGACTCATCTAACATCAACCATGTATAAACGCCAGCACTTCGACTCACTGTATATATCTGCAAGTGTTCCTGCCTCTATTAATATGGTTATAAAACATCAGGACATTAGAAGATTGTGTTCTATTGTAAGGAGTATCTAAGGTTTTTAACTTCAAGTAATACCATTACATCAAAGTTATTTCCACTCCAATTTTATTTTTGTAAAAATAGAAAAGAAAACTATACTCCCATAGGTGTCTATAAAAATATATTGCATAACCGCTCATTTGTAAAAACTCTGCTTCATGTAAATAAACTATTTTCATAATATACTTTTTTTGTAGTAAGGGGCCGATTCACTAAGGGTCGAATATCGAGGGTTAATTAACCCTCTATATTCGACTAGGAACTAAAATCCTTCGACTTCGAATATCGAAGTCGAAGGATTTAGCGCAGATAGTTCGAACGATCGAAGGATAATTCCTTCGATCGAACGATTAAATCCTTCGAATCGAACGATTAAATCCTTCGAATCGAACGTTTAAATCCTTTGAATCGAACGATTCAAAGGATTTAAATCCAACGATCGAAGGAATATCCTTCGATCAAAAAAAGTTAGCCAAGCCTATGGGGACCTTCCCCATAGGCTAACATTGACTCCGGTAGCTTTTAGATGGCGAACTAGGGGGTCGAAGTTTTTTTTAAAGAGACAGTACTTCGACTATCGAATGGTCAAATACAGTAGTCTAACGATTTTTAGTTCGAATCCTTCGATTCGTGGTCGAAGGAGCCCATTCGATGGTCGAAGTAGCCCAAAAAAAAATCGCCCCCCCTGTGTCATTGGGTTATCATAAATAGAAAATTGCAATTTCAAAGGAGAACTATGATTCACGGCGCACACAAACAAACCAAGGGCACATTAATGGCCAATTAAGTTTTGTCTCTAACTCTCACACTTCTTTCTATTACAGTTAGAGCTGCATTATATCTGGTCAGGTGGTCTCTGAGGCTGCACACAGACCATCAAAAATTGGGGGCTCAAGGGAAAAGATGCACATGGAAAATATTTATTTAAATATAATGTATTTTCCAGTTTGGTAATATGCCACTTAATATGATATAAATCTGTTGCTTAAGTGTTCATTTTGGGAATATAGTTTTCCTTTAATAAGGCAGTCACATTAGAAGCGGAATTGTAAGCTATTTATGTATTTTAGCTAAGCTTTCTTATTACTTCCACCATTATGGATCAGTTACTTACAGTTGTGGCTAGACAGCAGCATGAGTCAATGTAAAATAACTTTTCGATTAATGGTCCAGTTCAGGAGAAGATGCAAATTGCAAGATGTGGCCACAATCTGCCTTTTTTCTTCACTTGTCTCTTGCCCTGCACTTTAGCCCAGTTGCAGGTCCAAACTTAATGGGCATTAAGAGGAGCACTTTTCTGGTTCTTAGTTAGTTAAGGGTTGCCACCTTTAAAAGAAAAGCAGGGGTGTGATGCAAAAGGGGGTGGTCTAATCAGGGATTTGATAGGTACGTTGAGGTGTATACAGGCTGAACTAGAAGCTTAGACTGGGGTAGACTGGGGATGTGCCAGAAGGCAGAACAGGGTATTATAACTCGATCTGCATGTATTCCCCTGCCGCTATTTTAACCACTGGCCACGTGACAACAAAGACAATACTTACATATAAAATGCTACTGTTTTTGCCAAGATGTTAGGAGAGACAGCCACATGAAAAAAATACAAGTGCTAACGCAGGCACAAAATTGACAATAGCATTAGTTTAAGTAACATTAAAACACCATTTTACATAATACTAATATACGTTGGTTTTTTTAACTGTACACACTTATTTTTTATTACAGTGTCCCTTTTGAGCAATGGCAGCCATCATAAAGGTGGAGCAATGGCAGCCATCACAAAGGTGGAGGAGAACTGCAACAATTAAAATATTTATCCTTATTGCCAATAACATCTCATACTTTGAATGGGAAGTGACTGTCTTATAGCACACAGTATTTGTGAGTATTGCAGAACTGGGAAGTGGCAGTTGATAAAAAAAAAAAGACTGCCTTGATCACCATGGTTCAAGAAGTCAATAGTAATTAAAAATGATTGTGTGTTATGAGCCTTACCAAGAACCTGTCATGAAAAATTAAGAAGGTCAGGAAAATAAACCAAATACATTTTAAAGGTACATCAGTTTTTGATTTTATAATTTTATAGGGCTTTATGTTCAATTTACTTAGTTATATATTTCCACCCAACACATAACACAATTAATATATTTTATATTAAACTAATAGGTGAAGAATGAAATAAACAGTATAAGAAGATAATTTTTTTTCTTGGAAAATAGCCAAGTCTCCAGAAAATAACAAAAGCAGTCTTCTCTGCATTCTTAGCACAAGCTGCTCGATAAATTGCAATTCAAGGAGCACACTGCCGTCATAGACTTAAGGTCACCATATGACCTAAGGGAGTCATGGCAGGAAAATGCAGATAAGGGGAGACTTAGATGCTGTGTTCCTTGTCGACTAGGCTATTGGCTAGGCAAACCCATTCTCCATATGCAAGAAATAAACAGCTCTTTAATCAGAATGTTTAATGTATGTTTATATTTATTGTCAATGTTAAATGAAGGCTGACATTTAAGAAAATTAAAAAGTATAACAACACTTTAAATAGATCTGATAGACCTTAAAATATATATTTAAAGGGACAAAATTTGTATGCATTCTTATTTTTTACTTCAAAACGAGATGAAACTTTGAAAATACATAAAATAATGGACATTAAGAAAATATATAACTGTGAACAATAATGTTACTGGTGGCTGGTGTTGAAAGAAATAGGGGGTATTGAGTGCTCACTTTGTACAAAATATCTCAAACCAGTCCATGAAATCTACTATATATAACGAGACTCCTGTGTTATTCAACTCTACAATTAGCATAGGTTAGATTGCTGAGGGGGCTGACACCACAAATTTTCTTTAGCTACCAACAGCCATGTGTTCCTTGAACTTGCTTGGAGTTAATATTTTTTTTTTTATCTTCCAGGGTGTGCCATGGGCTGTTTTTGTAAAAGAAGAAGTGCATTATCATTATCTATTCATATAGTGCCAGCAAGTAACAGAAAGCGTTACATTAATTAAAACACTTTAATTTATAACACACAGTCCTGTGTTACAAACAAAGATTACAGAGTAAAAATAAGATCAGGCCCTGCTCCCAATAATCTAAAGGGTTTGGGTACATAAGGAAGATGAATATAGTTGGTGAGGATTTGATAACAAGGCTTAGGATACCAAAAATGTCATCCTGTAACTGTGACATTGTAATAAAACGAATATAGTTAACCTGTCATTTGATAGCAATATATGATATTAAGTTAAATTGTGAACTTTTGGACAAATTTGATCAGTTTATGGCACTTACAATAGGATGTGTATTGCATAGTACTGTAACATATGGTTTCCCAAAACCCAGAGTAAATCCCAAGGTCCCAGTCTCGGCTCACACTTCTGCCTATAGCAGCTGCCTTTGGCTTCGGGAGGAGCCCTCCGGGATGCCACCAGGACTTGACGCGAGATGACCAAGGGGAAAGTTCTGGGCAGGCAATGGAGAACAAGGAGCATGGTCAAGGAACAGGCCGGGTTGAAACCAAACAGACAATCTGGTACCGAATCAGGAAGCTGAAGCATAGTCAAGGTCACAGGCCAAGGTCAAACACACCTTTACTGAGGTACAAAGCAGGATCCGAAGGAATAGTCAAAGTTCAGGCAAGGGTCAGGACAGGCGGCAGACGATTCAGGAAAAGAGACAGTCATGGTCAAACACAGCTTAAACAATAACATATCGCACCCAGGAACTACCAAAATAGACCTATACTGGGCAATGTGTGAGTAGAATAGGGGGTTTTCATAGCCAGTCAATTAGCTTACACAAATCACCTGTGGCCAGATTGGCAACAGGTGAAACAAGCCATGCTTACTAGCATATGAGTGAACCAGGGCCTTAGCTGTCTGCTTGCATAGAGCAGTGGTAAAGCAGACAGCTCAAATTAGCAGCTGGGACCCTGCGCCATTGATACTAATGGGCAACTTGAACTTAGTTCTGTCTTATAAGTTGGACAGACAAGCCTCAACAGATGTGAACACTAGCCCATTAACTAACTGGTGCGATATGTATAATTTCATAGACCCATGGAACCATAAATTTACAACCCAGAAAGTGTACAACCTCCCACAATACAGCATCTAGAATTGATCTTGCACTAATTTCCAGGCCCTTATTGACAGAGGTAGCCAGCACCGCTTATCTTCCAAGCAGTATATCAGACCATGCTCCCCTTACTTTACGATCCCAGGGTGAACATAGCCAAGTGCAGTGGAGACTACACCCCAGATGGCTACAGGTCCCAGAGGTAAAGGACCAATTGATTGAAGAAATGGGGTGATATTGGACGCTAAATGAAGGTTCAGCCTCTGCGCTCATGGTGTGGGAAGCCTCTAAGGCATATCTGAAAGGCTTCTGTATCATGGCTGTATCCAGCCACAGGAAATGGCTTAACCAAAAGTCGGAGGAATTGGAGGATGACATAAGATTGGCAGAGGGGAGTTGGCAGTATCATCTTCACTTACTTCACAAAACAAAAAAAGACTTCTGTATACTAATCACCTCCTTTTTGAAAAAGGCAATAAGGGGGGCAATCTGTTGGCCTTTCTACTTAGGGAATCAACTGCCCCACCCCAATCACACAAATACAGACTCCTCTAGGAGATCTGAAGGATACCCTAGAGGCATTAATGAAGCCTTTGTTCAATATTACCATAACTTATACAAGTCCACAGTCACTATGCCGCACCAAACCCTGAGTAACATCCCCATGGAAACCCTTACACCACATGAAAGTCTCTTACTGGAAGAGCCAATATCAACTACCGAAATTATGGATGCTATCTCATCCTTCGCTCCAAGTAAGACACCAGGTACAAGCTCAATCTAGATAATATAGCCCCTAGATTACTTCGCTTGTATGAAATTGCACTGGAGGCCGATATGCTACCTCCATCCCTTAGGAAGGCACTTAAAATTCTGATACCCAAAAAAAGGTGGTGACCCATTGGACTGTGCAGCTTATAGGCAGTAGCGATCCTAGAGGGGGGCGGGCCCTGGTGCATGACGCGCAGCCTGGCCCGCCCCCCTCCGTACGGCCGCATTTGGCCGCATTTGTTAGTGGCGCACGGACTGCCGGGGGGCCCTGAGGGGGTGCGGGCCCTGGCCTGCTCGCACCCCCTGCTCCCCCAGTACTTCCGCCACTGCTTATAGGCCTATCTTGCTTCTCTGTAATGATGTTAAGATCCTAGCAAAAGTACTAGCTAACCACCTCACCAAAGTAATCTCTTCTGTAGTGTTCTCGATCAGTCTGGTTTTATGTCTGGGCAGGCAACTGATATCAATATAAGAAGACTATACACTAATATTGACTTAGCCTGAATGGGTGGCTTCCCAGGGGTTATAGTCTCTCTTGAAATAAGGAAAGCATTCGATTTGGTTGAGTGGAACTTTTTGTGGGGGATGATGGCAACCTTGGGCACGGGTGTCTGCTCTCGCCATACCTGTTTGTGCTGGCTATAGAGCTTTTGGCAACCTCGATACGTACAAGCCCACACATCACTGGCTTCCGCTTTAGTTGGGTGGAGGAGCGGATTTCCCTGTATGCTGATGATGCCTTGGTGTTCCTGGCAGATGCTGAACAGTCAATTGGGGCCCTCCTCAGGATAGTTGACCAGTTTGGTGAATTTTCAGGGCTACAGGTTAACTGGCAGAAATCTACTTATATGACTATAAATGTGCACCAGACCTCCTCGCAATCTATCGCTGCTGAGTTGAAATGTGTAAAGACATTTAAATATCTGGGAATATGGGTCTCGCCAGACCCGTCCAAGTTTAAAGAACTAAACATCGATCCAGTAGTCCAGCAATTGACCATGAATCAATGAACTGTTTGGGACTTCCACTTAATCTGTTAGGGCGCATTAATCTTTTAAAAATTGTGGTACTCCCCAAAATATTGTATCTATTCCACAATTCCCCAGTTCTCCTACCCCTAAACCTCTTTACCAAACTTGACTTACTCATGCGCACATTTATTTGGGGCAATAAACAACCCCGTATAAGTCTTAAAACATTGACAGCCCCTAAAACACATGGAGGTCTTGCTTGCCCACATTTTGCTCTCTACTATCTGGCAGCTAAACTAGTGTATGTAGCATGGAGCCTTAACCCATCAGCCGAGAACGCCGCCTTCCCTATTTTGGGGGAAGAAGCAGCCGGATCTATTGAGGCACTCACTAATACAGTGCTCCCCATAGGGGTTGCCCCCCATCAACTCTAAAGATGTTACCTCCAATATGGGAAACAGCCCTTAGGTTTGACAAAACACGCCAAAATAACATCTCCCCCTACACACCTATATGGTGCAATCCCAAATTAAGACACTTTCAGACCCAGTACTCTGGGCAAGATACAACATAAAATATATCAGTCAGCTTTATGACAATCAGGGGTTTAAATCATATGCGAACCTAGCAGCAGGTACAGATACTTTCAAATTAAACATGCAGCACTTAGCCAGTTCCCGAACTCCCCCAGGATCTCCCCCTCTCTACTCGAGGAAACCTTAAGGTCACCAAATCAGGGGAAATTAGTATCTCGCGTCTACAACATCCTTAATAAACAAAGGGGCAATCCTTATGCACATTGTCATAATAAGTGGGTGCAGGAGATACCACACCTTGACCTGGATGACTGGGATGATATTTCACAATCATATTTGCCATCTGTAATAGGTAGCAATGATATCCTAATACAATATCGTATGATACATTGGACCAATCTTACCCCATTGAGGCTACACTCCATTGGCCTTACAGCAGACAACACATGCTTTAAATGCAGGATGGATCCAGGCACTTATTTATATACCTTCTGGATGTGCCCGCAGATGGTTAGATTCTGGGACAAGGTGGGGAACTCCGTATCGCAAACTCAATATACCGTGTGTGCGGACACCGGAGGCATGCCTTTTGGGCTTGGTTGAAAATATCAAACCTAACAAATGCCAATGTGTTCTATTAAGGTTGCTCTATTTTTATGCAAGGAAGGCAATGTCTGGAAGCTGCCTAGAGCCCCCTCCCTAAAAAGTTGTAAATCATTAGTAAATTATTAAAACTAACCTATTTGAGCAGAGGATGCCCAGACAGGTTTGGAAATATCTGGGGTACATAGATAGACGAATTTGACACAGCATACTGTATGTGCAGGACAATATTTAGTGTGCTATAAGCTATATATAACGAGACTCCTGTGGTATGCATCCCTCAGCCTGCCCCCCCCCCCCTCTGTTAAATAAAAATGTTAAAAAATGCTTGACTTATCCCTTGCTGACCTATCTTAAATCAACAATTCTCACATGATAAATATGTATGGTTATGACAGATCGCTATACATTTGAATTATTTGTTGTTGTTTATTATGGATGTATCAAGCTGAAAATAAAAACTTTTAAAAAATAAAAAAAGCAGACAGCACAAGAACACCAGGCCCCTGGTTCAACTCCAGGCAAGTTACCACAAGTACTGTACTTATTGGCTTTCTGGCAAAAATCTGTGGTTATGGCAAAGATTCATGATCAGAGCTAGCATTTCACAAAGCAGAATGAATTGCCCTTTAACTGAAACAATTGTTTACACTACACTGCTGATTGGAGACGTCCATGACCATTGTAGCTTATGTGTATTAAAGCAAACAAAACCAAGGAACCACAGGTAAGCCTTTGAATGAAACGCAGGGAGGCATTTGAAGAATTCTATTGATAAAGCAAAGTCTAAGCAGTTTTTAAGACAGAACCTTTCACCTTTATCGCTATGCTGAAATATGCTCAATTTATTTTCAATGCAGGTTGCTGATTTACTGGTCCAGAAAGCAATTACTGTAGATCCTGAATAAATATGTTTTCCAATCATAATTGGCTTGCAAAGTTGACATTTTGTTGGAGACTGCTAGCCAAATAAGGAAGTGAATGTGCATCAAATAACTAGTTGCAGAGCACGTTTCTTGACATGTTTCAATATGGTGTGCTTCTGTAATTAAATTTTCTTGACTTTTTCTTGGCTCAGTTTTTGCCTTTAAGTGTCACTTTGATGAATGAGAACCTTATTTCCACTGAAGGTTTATGATATCGTATTTTCAAACTTGATCATTATTACTTGCTGTATTGAGGACCAAAACAATTTTTAACCATCATTATTATTCTTTGAAGTAAACATCCTCTGCTGGAAGCACATATAACCAGTTTTTGTATATTTTCATATGCCAAAGTTCATTGTGAAAATAAATCCCAATATTAAATTGAAACAAACACAGTACAATCAATAACTTTACCAGCACAACTGAAAAATATTAGTGTAGGGACCCATAAGTGTATTGACCCTTTCCAGTCACTGTTGCTGGGTTAAACCCCATGTAACATCTTATACCTCATTTGCATACCTATGCCATTGGTTCTAGGTTGTGACCACTTCCTGCAGTGCTGTAACAAAGTGCTTTGCAAGGTGGGGTACTTCCTCTTTGGCCTGCAGCAGTTGACCTGGGCAGTCAAGAAGGCCCCAGAATTGTCGGGGTACAGGGACCCCGTGAATGAGATGAGCTAGCGTGTAGTGTTGCTTCTGTTATAGCACTCTATAGAGAGAGTGAGGCAGTGAGGCTAGTGAGAAAGAGCAGCTGAAGCTCCAGCTAGGAGCATAGAAGGGAGTAGCTCTCCCCCATGCTTTGCTTTGCCTGTAGTGAAGGAACCGCAGTAGTGATGAGGGAAATAGGCTATGGTGTAACCCTGTTCCAAGTCTGCTGTGGGGGTCCAAGCCACATGAGGTACTGGAATCCTGGAAGGTGATCTCTCAACTCCTTTGGGCTATGCTTAGTGTGGTGTGTCTATATGCTGTCTCTGCTACACCTGCGAATGTACTTGGAGATGTACTATGGCTACCTCATGTGTGAGTATTACAATCCCTGTGGTGCTTTGTTTCAAATAAAACCTGTTCTACTGTTTTGCAAAGAACCCCTGGCGTCCAACTCTATTTTTGGCAGTAGTGAGTTGTAGTTCAACAACATCAGCACGTTTCCATTTTTAGAAAGCCAATCCTGGTGAAAGAGGGTCATGTGTAGCCCATGCTTTGTCACACTAGTTGGAATTTGTCTAAATCAGTCAAATAGGTGCTACATTAGCAAGTATCAAAAGACACTCAAGTGCTACTAGGCAATGACAAATTACCCCACAATATATTAAACCATTAAAAACTGTTGGTTATGTGCAAATGTGCATTTGTGTTAATAAAAGACCCTTCTTAGTGACCTAAAATTTAGACAAACTAAAACATAATGAAGAGAAAACCTCAAGGAATGGAAAATGACTATGAAGATTTTCATTCATCCAGGTCATGGTATATCTAGTATAGGTCAATCTAAAAACAACTGGACTTGCTGAGTAATCAATGAAGACGTTTCACTACTCATCCGAGCAACTTCTTCAGTTCAACTGACTGGTGTGGGAAATTCTCGGCATATAAACTCTTCCACTAATCCATTTACAATGGCACATTGTAACTCTTCAAAGAGATGACATCTGAAGAAATTCACAGAGGTGTTGATTCTGTGTCGTTGTGATAGGATTATCCAATGTGTCAATGGAAAACAATATTCTAATATAGGTTAGTAGTAATGGCTGAAAATATATATTTAGCATCATTTGCTAAAAAAAATCCAACACTTTATTGAAATTATATAATTGAATGCATTGTATAAATGCTTTGGTGTGAGAATTCTACAACAGCTATTTAGAAAAAACAAAACAAAACTTCCAATAATAAAAAATGAATACCTTTGGAAAAGACAACTGGAGAATAAGGCATCAGCAAGTGCAATATATTTCCCCACTATATATTTAGAAAATTATAATATCTCCTGCTCTCCAATGCAAAAATTCACATTTCCTATTGTGGCAGATCATGTTGGGAAACAAATCCTCTCCATGGAGCTACAGACTGTTCTCTTTAATAATCTTGCTACTTTATAAAAGGTAAACATGGGATCCAACCTACCACTACCTATTCCTTGTTCAGTGGGTTACACCTGCCTGGCCTTCGATTAAGTGAGTTGTACCACTAGGTTTTACTGAGTCCTTTCCTGCCTTTCCTCAGATGAACATAGTTAATTCACTAGAAATGTATGTTATGTCTCTCCTCTTTTTATAGCACTATGGGGGCAACATTGGTTAACTTGTGAACACTCCATTTTCCACATATGTTCTATACCACCTCACACCTAAGCTTACTATGGCCAGTCCTCTGTCAAAGGTCACTTAATACAAATTAGGAACTGAAAAGAATAAGGAAAACTTAATGTCTATAGTCATTACCATTCACACAAGCAGTGACGCATGCCAACATCTGGTCACTGTAAAGAACAGTAGTAAACATAAGAAAGCATCTGAAAAAATGTGACATCTAAGAATCAAGACCTCATAAGATGAAGGTGGAAAATGTAACCAATTTATTTTTTACATTTGTCATGGATGCGGTACTTCCAGCTGCATGTGACTTTAGGTGTGGCTATCAGGGGTCACTAACTCAGTCTCTCACCCACCTTGCACACAGGTTAGACTAGCATAACAGCACCCCAAATACCAACCAACACCCACAAAACTGCATTCGCTGCCACCATCTATCATTAACAGGCGTTTTCTCTCTAACAGGTAATAACTCACACCACACCAATGCATTAAACACTTTCTCACTATAGTCAGGGTAAGTTCCTACTGATTCAACCAGTACTCCAGCACACCAAGGGTTAATCAGCATACACACAGACTAGCATTTCCATTCAGCATGCAGAGGGTTAAGGCTCACAGTTACACTCTCAGGCTAGGTTAATTTACAGCACAAAAGAAACGTATTAAGTTATAGATATTTAATATTATAAAAGGTATGACAGTGCAATTAATAAAAAGATTTTACAAAAAGAGACATACATTAAATAGTATAATTACAAACAGTTGTAAAATAAAAAGGGAAAAACATAGAAACCTATACTTTTATCAAAGATAGAGAATTCCTGGTCCTGGAGGCAAGGGGAACAAACGGGATGAACTTCCAACAGCAATTGGTCCTCCTAAGTAAATCCAAATATTAGTCAGAAGAGCTGACTATTTATCAGTGATTTCAGGGCATCAGGTAACTGCACACTCCCCCCTCCCTCAGGAATGCAAGGGGTGTGGCCTAGCAGGACACAGATTGAGTTTTTATGACCTCCTGTGAGTAGAAACTGGACCAAGAATATAATGAGCATAACTCCATATAGGAACATAGGAGAGAGATTATATTATATTTACTGGTTATTAATTCTCTCATGGATTCCATAGATACTAAACATCAATACTGTGTGACCTGCCCCTGCCCAGATATTCACATCTGACAGATTACCAAACCTAGTCATGTTTGGACTCATCTGAAACCTGAAATTACCTTGAACCCATCACCAGTTTTTTATACTGTTAGTACAACAGGTTTGGGTTCTGTGGGATAAATATGTTTTAGGATACATTATATGTGACCTTCACTTCACTTGTGAGGGAGCTTGCTGGGAACTATAATTTCTCCCTCCTTGGGCTTTCCCCCTCCCCGTGGAATGGCTCTTATCAGCCAGGGCATTACAGCTCTGACCCCTCTGACCATAGTGAAAAGAGGCCTGTTATGTGTCCGATTTAGGTGAAGAAATGTTTGTTCATGATACATTGGCCTGTATCATGACAATAATGTTAAAAGGTTTAGTTAGCATTAACTTTTCATAAAAAAAAATAGAGCTTACTCTGAAAATGTCATGTGAGTTGTACAGTTGTCTTTATATGAGAGTATATACCTTTGCAAAGGAATGGCTACGGTTCAGCCTCAATCACCATTACAGGTTATATAAATCCTCCTTCTCTCCTGTGACTGCTAACTCTACTGTTATTTGCAATCTTTTTTCCTGCATCATCACTCTAATCCTGGTTTATAAAAAGATACTAGATTAGGTTTATTTACCTGAAGAGGCACACCTTGGAGGCCTGATCAAGAGTAGGACTAATGTCCCCATTGGTTTGGAAGATTCAGATCAATAATATAACAAAGGTTTAATGGGAATGGTGTGTTCACAGCTAATGGTAAATGTTTATCAATAGTGATGGGCGAATAAATTCGCCAGGAAAATTTCCACGTTTTACTGCCAGCAACTAAATTTGCTGGTGAAAAATCTGCCACGTCAAAAATATTTGGGCGCTCATAAAAATTGTTGCGCATCAAAATTATTCGGAGGCCCATTGACTTTAATGCATTTGTATATGCATACACAAATTTAGCAGGAGTCGAAATTGTCACATTGTTTTGATGCCCATTGACTTTAATGCGTTTAGCGAATTTTCGCATCACTATTTATCAACAGGAAGTAGTATAGAGGTAGTATTTTGGTACTCTGGTTTCTGTCCATGTGAAAACATACATAAAGATTACTTGACACTGTGATGTAATAGTCAGTTTTACCAGGAGCCAATCATCCTGCCTGTGTGTTTTTAAAGTGTGGCAGGAAACCAGACTACCCAGAGAAAGAATTAAAATTCAACCCTATTACGAACAGGGACATAGCAGAACTTTTCACTTAACTATGTCATGTAAGTATTGCTTAACAGAGCATATTCAGGAAAATGATGACCAGGGCAGTGTGAAGGCAGTGTGTCGAGCCTACCCCCCACTGAACCCTTGCTACTTACCTTTTCCCTGTACTCCCCAAGAACTTATACACACAATCCAGGAGGAAAATGGCCACAACTTTATTAACACCAAACTAGCAAACAGGCTACATAATTAAATAACAACATTAGCACCCCAGGAATGCATGCCTACTCTGGAATGAACAGGCCCCCTGCCACACTGCCCACCCAGCTGCACTGTGCTAAGTTGGGAAAGTGAAGGCATAAGGAGGACTTGTTCTGAACTCCCACCTTCTGGCACCATTACCCAAGAAGGTAAACCACACAATAAACACCAGGGGTATGAGCCCCTTCCCACTATGGCAAGCATTCCCCCACCAAACCACCATGCTTTGACGTGACTGGAATCAACATCACGAGGAGCCAAAGCTTCTAAATCCATTATATCACTTACCCTCTCAAGACCATTCAGGGCAGGTGGGTGGTATGCTGCTTACCACTGACAAACATGGAAAGTGGTCACCTAGTAACCAGATAATCTTTCCCTTTTCCTTTCTCCCTCTGACCTTAATCTAACCCCTAAAACCTGTCAAGTCTTCCATCATTAACCATTTGGGTTATATATGTAAAAACCCAAACCCCAGGGGAGAGACTGGATTCCTGTTGAGGCGTGCTCTTCTGCCTGTAACAATCATTCTTGGCTTTGGGTATGTAGAACACGGAGCACCAGCAGTAATTGAAATCCATATTTTATTGAGTCTTCATTGAAAAGTTAAGCAGGTTCTATGTCTCAACAGCACGAATGACGCGTTTCGTGGACTGAGCCACTTTCTCAAAAGCTATAAAAGCCAAGCTTCTTGGCTTTGGGCTTGGCCCTGGCTAGGACTTACTGTACCAGAATCCAGAAACTCCTGCAGGGGCAGGCAAGAGCGCAAAACGTACAATCAAGGAAGGAGCTGGTAAGAAAGGAGCTGGACATAGTTAGACAGGCAGGGTCAGAAACAGATAGGAGAATTGTGAGGCAAACTCATGGTCAGGAACAAGCCAGGTCAGAACCAAGAAGTCTCACAGGGGATAGGAACCAGTAGCAGGACTCAAAGGAACAACAGTTGCAAGGAACTGAGCACCTAGGACCAAGCAAGCTTGACCTATTACGGGCAGAGTCAGTGCAGAGCAGGGGGTAATATAGGCAGACTCATGCTTAATACTGAACACCTGTGGCCAGATTAGAAACAGATGAGCTCACCATGCCTACCAAGGAATACAAGGATACCTTAACAGGACCTTAGCTGTCTGCTCACATCGAGTATAGTTAATGCAAACATTAGGTCACTGGTTCAATTGGCAGGATGTTACATTGGGTCTGGATAGCTCCAATCCTGTTTTTTCAGAATACAGTATATACTTAGCAGCTTTCACACTCACCTTTCTCTTTCCAGTTATTGAGGTGGGTTGATTTCTTTGTTGTATTTTACCCAGAGAAAACCCATGCAGCCTGTACAAATATCTTATAGATAATCCCAGACTGGAATCAAGCCTGGTACATCAGCAATGGAAGGCAGCAATGCTAACCTCCTTGCCAGTATTGGATCCAGCTAAAGATGTCTTCTTTTTAAAAAACCTATTTACCATCTGGTTGGGGGTGACAAAAGGAGGCAGGTAATTGGAGGGGCAATGCCAAAATGGGTTGGAGCGGAAGCTCAATGGAGGATCAAGGGTGGATGACAGAGAGATTAGGGAAGAGAAAAAGGTAAGAGTTTGACAGATTGGGGGCTTAACTGGGCGAGCCTGGAGTTTAGTTGAAGGATATTGCAAATTTACCGGGAATTACATTGCCAATTTGCCAGTTAATTTATACTACCATTCCTGGACTTGTCAAGTGCTTTACAAGCTAGGTGTAGGATGGCAACCTAAAAAACAAATTACAGTTCAGATATGCGATAAACAGTTCTAAAAATCTTAAGAAAATCTGATTTCTGGCATTGTGCAATATTGTTACAGCTCAGTATAAACTGTATCTACAGTAAATAATTGCAATACAAATAAATGATTGCTACCTATAAATATGTATCTTGAAAGTAGCTGCATAATTTATTTTCTTTTGTAGGAATCTGAAATGCAGAAAGCAGCCAGGTTTACAGATATGGGATCACACAGTAAGGTAAATCCTACAGGCAATGCATCTCCAGATAAATCCATACTTCAAACAAAATACTTGGCAAATGCTGGCATTCTTAATCAAAGAATAAGCTGCAGCGATGTTCAGTAGCAATTGCACGCAGGCAAATATGCAAAGACTAATGTATTATAGACCATTTGAACAGCTATTTATCAAAGTCTAATTACCAGAGTACTGGGATTAGATGGGAGCAAAAAGGGTGCACTAGCATTCTGAAATATATTGCTTTTAATGGGATTCCTTTACCAGCATCAGTTGTGCTGATTCTTGCATTGGTTAGGAAGCTTAGAGACTGCCTAACTGTTCATTTAATACTACTTAGAAATTACAAATTGTGTGGATGGAAGGAAATTAATGAGTTATGATTTTCTACAGGACGCAAGAGACAAACACCACAATCAAAATACATTTAACGGGATAAAAAAAATCCCCCTTTCTCTCTGCACTGTTTTATCATCACAAAGAAATATGCATCACAAATACAAATGAGTATTTTGTCAGAACATTACCGGTGGAACAATTACTCTAGTTACTTGGAGACACTCTTATCTGTACTTTGAAATCTTCTGCCTTATAAACAAAAGCTCAACCAAATGCTCGTAATGGACTAGTTGTTTGTGAATTTAAAACTGTCAGGGGGAAGATATAATACATCAATAAAATAGCAGAGGATCTTCTAGAGAGAACAGCATAGCAAAGTAGCTGAAGAAAAAATCTATTCAGCAAAAGATTTGGATTGACAGGGGATATTTGAAATTCGGGAAACGGCTCTTTCTTGCTCTGATGCCATGATTGCTAGACCAACCATCCATTAAAATGTTTAGTGCAGGTCTGCATTTTTACCGAGGCGGCTTTAAAGTAAACATTTCTGTAAATCACATAATGGTTATTCTGTTTGACCATAAAGCCTCATGTATGATTTCTCTTAATGGGGAATGCAGTCTTCAGTTGTGTTCTGTTTAAGGTTGGGCTATAGCATTTTCTGTGTGATCTTGGGAACAGCATGAACACTTCTGGAAACGCTTATAACCATTTCTATTATACTGTAATGGAATCACTCTGGTACACAGGCGAGGATACTACGAAAGAACATTTAAGTATAAATTTGTCTGTTGCTCCCTTGTTATCAGCAGAGCATATATTTGTGCAGCACAGTTCCTCTTGTCTTTAGGGCAGGATATAATGAGCTTGGTGGACCTTTATAAAAATGTTTGTTTGAGTCTACACATTAGTATATTTATAAAGCTTTGTAAAGAAGCATTTCTATGAATATAAACAGAGACGGAACTAGGTGGGGATGGGGCACTGGTGCGGGCCGTGCAGCCAGGCCCTGCCCCCACCCTCTTCCGTGCGGCGCTGCAGTGGGCGTGTGACTGCCGGGGGCCCTGCGGGGGTGCTGGCCCTGGCCCAATTGCACCCCCTGCTCCCCCGGTAGTTACGCCACTGAATATAAGGCATCATTTTAACACTTTGAAATGCATTTTGGCCTATTTGTAGTGTTCAATGCCTGTGGTTTTTCCACCACTTTTTCAACAGAAATAATGAGCCATTTGCACCAGGTCTGAGTTAAGGTAAAATAGTGTTATATCATAAAGAAAATACACACCTTTATTAAAATGCATTTAGCTGTTTGTAGCTCCACACGTATGATTATCATCCCAAAGTACTCCAGTACACACAATGCATGTCATATGAACATTAATACTCTGTGTGGCCAAATGTAGCTGCAAACCTGCCCATCCAACATTTAATTCCCAAACCAAGGGCATCACTTCGAAGTCTCTTCATATTATTGTTTTCCTCTGAATCAACTGACAGTTAGGCAGGTTAAAATAGAGGTAAAGGTTGAACTTGATAGACGTCTTTTTTCAACCTAAATTACTATGTTTTCTATTATTCTTCTCTTCTGGGAAGGCTTTCCACTAGATGTTGGAACATTGTTGTTGGGATTTACTGTATTCATATGTAATAGACTTGGCATTGATGTTGTCACTATGCTGGTCATGAGGGATGCACCAAATCCAGGATTCGGACAGGATTCTGCTTTTTTCAGCAGGCTTCAGGTTTGGCTGAATCCTTGTGCCTGGCTGATCCGAATCCAAATCCTAATTTGTATATGCAAATTAGGGTCAGAAAGTGAAATCACATATCTTTTTGTCACTAAACAAGGAAGTAAATATGTTTTTTCCACTTTTTCCCTTCCTGTCCATAATTTTGCAAATTAGGATTTGGATTCAGTTTGGTATTTGGCTAAATCTTTCACAAAGGATTTGGGGATTTGGTTGAATCCCAAATAGTGGAATTGGTGCATCCCTACTGATCAGTCAAGTTCTTCCACTCTCATCTCTGTGGCAATGGTGGTAATGAATACAGTGGGATGATGGTACATTTCAGGTGTAGATGATTGTTCTCTTTTATATGTTTAATGGATAAGGCATTTGTTATAATGCATTATCCTGATATGGATGTGGTATATTACAAGGATATGGAGAATATAAGATTATCAATGATAGTTTGCTTGATTAGTCTGTAATTACCTATTGTAAGTGGTTGATGTCAGCCCATCTCTAAAAAAAAATTCTCACACCTTACTTTTAAAGGAACAGTAACAACTAAAAATGAAAGCGTTTTAAAGGAATCACAATATAATGTATTTTTGCCATCCATTGGTAAAACTGGTATATTTGCTTCAGAAATTCTACTATAGTTACTATATAAACAAGCTGCTGTGTAGCCATAGGGGTAGCCATCAAAGCACAGGAGACACAGTAGATAACAGATACACCCCAGGTCATTGATAAACAAGTTAAAAAGGAAAGGACCAATGACAGACCCCTGCGGTACTCCACTAACAACACTGGTCCATTTAGAATATGTTCCATTTACCACCCCCTTGTAATCTAGGCTTCAGTCATTTCTCTCTCCAGGTACAAATACTATGTTTCAGGCCAACATTCTCTTATTTAACCATTAACCTTCTGTGTGGCACTGTATCAAATGCTTTAGGGAAGTCTAAGAAGATTGCATCCAATGCCATTGCAGAGTCAAGGTTTTTGCTCACCTCCTCATAAAAAGCAATTCAATTAGTCTAGCAAGATCTATTACGCATAAAACCATGCTGGCTCAAACTCATAGTATAATAATTTGCCATAAAGTCAAGTATCTGTTTCTTTTCCCATATTACCCATTAAAAAATCTTCCCTCCCACTGGCCATTCCACATGCTTGAAATGGTAACAATGTTAAGAGTAGATTAGGCACCTGCAATATTGTGTAATGGTTTATTTTGGTACATTGGATGAAGTCTGGGCATGAATTATCCCTCTTGTCTGTCACATTAAAAACAACTGCAAAATGTAATGTATTTTTTGGACATATGTGCACAATACCATTTGGCTATACATGTAAGGGGCCTATTATCCAGAATGCTTGGGACCTAAAGGTTTCTGAATAAGGAGTCTTTCTGAAATTTTGTAAATTCCTTTTATCCAAAGATAGCTGTCCCAAGGCTTTCTTTTCCATAAAAAATTCCTTTATTTAAATTAGCATTAAAAATTCAAGTACAAACAGACCCCACCAGGCCCACCTTACGCGTTTTGCACCCTCCGGTGCTTAGTCATAGGTGTATCCCCTGACTAAGCGCCGGAGGGTGCGAAACGCGTAAGGTGGGCCTGGTGGGGTCTGTTTGTACTTGAATTTTTAATGCTAATTTAAATAAAGGAATTTTTTATGGAAAAGAAAGCCTTGGGACAGCTATCTTTGGATAAAAGGAATTTACTATATGTTTATCGCCTGTGAACTGGGGCGAGTCCCTTGGGCTTAATTAAGTTTAAATCAGAGGTGGACTCCCAATTTTTGTATACAGTTTCTGAAATTTTGATCACCATACTTTAAATCTAAAACAAATTAAACATTAATTAAAACCAATAGGAATATTTTGCATCCAATAAGGATTAATTAAAAAATATAATTAGGGAAAGGAAATCATTTAAAAAATATGTAAACTATTTGAAAAGGAACTCTATGGGAGATGGCCTTCCTGTAATTTGGATCTTTATGGATAACGGGTTTCCAGATAGCGATTCCCATACCTGTATATGATTTTTTAAATATATATTTTAGAAGGTTTTTTTTTATTTTTGCAAACTAAATTCATACGTCAATAATGTTCAATTCATTTGATCAATGTATGCACCATATAGCAGTAGTAGCAGTTTTGTAAATGTTTGGTCTAATAGGTATTTTTAGGCAACACTACAAGCTGATTTATTATGCCTCTAAGATCATTGTTGGACCAGACAATTACAGAAAAGTTGAATCACTTCCTTAACTCACATTTTGTGCAGCTGATTAATTTTATTTTCTCCTGATCGTGTTTTTAAAGAAAAAAAACAAGCATTTTCCCCCAATAACTTTTAGAAGAAAAAAGCTTGCCACTTAAAACTTTACCTTTTCTGCAATGATTTTTCCCAACAACGATCCTCGAGGTATGATAAATCATCTCCTACAGTATTTGTCGTTTCCTAAGGGTAGTGGTAATATACTGAAACATATCGAGGTGGTGGAATAAAACTTTTTATAAGAAGAAGGAAGTGTGACTGCTAGCTGTTCTATTGCATTTTGAATTATACTGGATGGGCACCCCGGTGGTGCAGCTCTAAAGTGTGTGTGCTTACTGAAAGGCAGTTTTTCTTTTTATAAGTTGTCCCTTTCTTGTTAATAAAATTCCTCTGCAGTTAGAACCAAAACCCTTGCATAAAATATGAATAAACGGCACACATTATGGAAATTGTATATTTTATGAGATTCCTTTGCACTATATTCCAAACACTTTTTAAAAGGAAATAAAGAAATATTTTAAATCTTAGCAATATAACGTATTGAAGATTTGATTTCCTTATTCCAGCCATATTATCCAGGTAAATATTTGGCAGAAGGTAAGGCAAGGACATACAATCAATGTAGAGGTGCACATCCTAAAGAGTTTAGTCAATGCTAAAAAAAAATGCTTATGATAGATTTGAGTTCTAGAGAAGCAGAGAGCAGATGAGAATATGGATTATAAAGAGAAAATGTGACAGCACCAACTTGCAAATTTTATATTGTAAACTTTACAATAAAAACAGGTTTACAAAATGTTAGCGGTTTGTTAAATAACTTTTTTTTGTACTCTGCAAAGTCATTAATACCCTAAATACCAAAAGATTTTACTTTTTTTTTAATTTTTACTTTTTATTGTTTTATGACAATTTATAATATCCACAACCTCAAACAAATACATAAATAATACAAGCATGCATCTTCCAGATTTTGAATTGAGTTTTGCTGTTTTGGTTTCAAACTTTTCTTTTGAATTCCATGGATTACAAGGGAGGTTAACATTCATATTAACATTAGGTGGAAAATGTATTAACATTTGAGATTGCATTTTTCCTGCAATGTTGTCAAAAAAATCTCTGCTTCAGAATTCTAATTTTCCATACTTGAATTTGAAAAAGTCTTGGAACTGGAGCTACAGGTCACTGGGAAATGTGTTTTCAACATTCAGCTATTTTTTAATTTATCTTAAACGTTCCTCTTCTGACTATTTCTAGTCTGCGTCTGAAAAAGGAAAATCAGGTTGTTGCCATGGTCACTGATGCCAGCAGCCAAGAAACAAATCAACTGTGAGAGTTCGGTAGTATTGGTATTTACATTTTTCATTAAAAATGTATATATAATTTAACACATTTTTAATTGTAATCCCTTTTTTGTCAAGCTTCCTAAATCCTAATTATTTTCCATTTTGACTTTCAAACCAATGCCTTATCGCTAAGCCCTAACAAGTATATTGTGGCTGAAAGTCCAAGCATGAATGTTGCAGAACAAAATGAAAATTATTAAATGTTACTAATTAAGGTGAAATACCCATTTAATGTATTTACCTTTGCAGCTAGTCAGCATCATCACTAAAATTGCCTTTTTCTATCTCTTTTATAATATGTAACTTGGCAGTCTAAAGTCAAATCTTTGTTCTTATGCATATTAAAAACATTAACTGCTGTGTGTCTAATAAACACCTAATGGTGGGAAAGTGCATGGAGTGATATCATGAATGATAATTAGACCAAAGTAAGACATGCATATAATTAGCTACCAATTCAACCCAAACTAATTCACCAAAAGGAAAAAAATAAACATAAAAAAATCTAAATAAAATAAGTATCATGTGACAACACTAAGAAATCTTATCATAACAAAGATATACTTTGAAAATCATAAATATTCCAACTTAGAAAACCATTGTAACTCCTTATAAACAATGTACTATCTCATTACTAGGGGGCACATTTACTAAGGATCGAATATTGAGGGTTAATTAACCCTCGATATTCGACCCTCGAAGTTAAATCCTTCGACTTCGAATATCGAAGTCGCTGGATTTACCGTAATTCGTACGATCGAACGATCTAAGGAAAAATCGTTAGATCGAACGATTAAATCCTTCGAATCAAATGATTTTCCTTCGATCACAAATTGCCTAGAAAGCCTATGGGGACCTTCCCCATAGGCTAACATTGATGTTCTGTAGGTTTTAGGTGGCGAAGTAGGTGGTCGAAGTTTTTTTAAAGAGACAGTACTTTGACTATCGAATGGTCGAATAGTCGAACGATTTTTAGTTCGAAACGTTCAATTCGAAGTCGTAGTCGAAGGTCGAAGTAGCAAATTCGATGGTCGAAATAGGCAAAAAAATACTTTGAATATTCGACCATCAAAGTAAAATCCTTCGAATATCGAAGTCGAAGGATTTACCGCAAATACTTTGATCGAACGGTCGAAGGAAAAATCGTTAGATCGAACTATTAAATCCTTCAAATCGAAAGATTCGAAGGATTTTAATCCATCGATCGATTGATCGTAAATTGCTTACAAAGCTTATAGTAGAAGTTTTTTTTAAAGAGACAATACTTCGACTAACGATTTTTAGTTCGAATCGTTCGATTCGAAGTCGAATTTGTAGTCAAAGGTCGAAGTAGCCTATTCTATGGTCGAAGTACCCCCGAAAATTTTTTTTTACTTTGAATCCTTCACGAGCTTAGTAAATGTGCCCCCCCAAAAGAAACATCAAATACGTTACATAAAGATAGAAAAAGTGTATAAAAAATAAAAATGATTATAAAATAAAAACTTGTGCAATTTAATTCTCAACGTTTATACACTGACTTTACAATAAAATCTACCACCTTTTAAATAATTAAGAAAACATACATCAGTGCATTTTTTGGTGGATTTGTTTGGGTTAATTGGTAGCTAATTATATGCATATCTTACTTTGGTCTAATTATCATTCATGATGCCATTCCATGCACTTTCCTGCCATTTGGTGTTTATTAGACACACAGCAGTAAATGTTTTTCACTTTGAAAAAGGCTAGAGTGCTAGCTGAAATGTCAGTTCTCTTTAATAAATAACCTCTTCACTTTTTAAGACCTGAGAGGGCTGACATTGTTGTTTGATAATAATAATAATTCTTACATTTAGCAATTAATGTAAATTATATAAACAGGATGTAAGATTTAGGTAGTTTTTTTACATTGCCTACATGTTTAATCAAAATGGCAATTATTCACATGCTTCCATTTAACACCCCTTTTGGCTTTAAAGTCAATTGTATGGTTCAATCAATTACTTAAAACAAATGTACATACTACAGGTATGTAGGTATCCAGAATGCTCGGGACCTGGGGTTTTCAGGATAAGGGATCTTTCCGTAATTGGGATCTCCATACCTTAAGTCTACTAGAAAATCATGTAAACATTAAATAAACCCAATAGACTGGTTTTGCTTCCAATAAGACTTAATTATATCTTAGTTTGGATAATGTACAAGGTACTGTTTTATTACTACAGAGAAAAAGGAAATCATTTTTAAAAGTTTGGAGTTCATTTATTATAATGGAGTCTATGGGAGACGGCCTTTCCGTAATTCGGAACTTTCTGGATAATGGGTTTCTGGATAACGGGTCCAATACCTGTACTGTAAAGCAGTTCAGAATGTCCTTAGCCAATATCATTGATTGACTCTGTTTGGAGTATTGTTTCCTTAAATGGCAAATTTCTGCTCAGTATGCTATGTTTCTGTATTGAACTGCAAAACAAATTCTACAAAGATGTGCAATGATAACTTGCATTAATTTGATGGTCTTGAAAACTCAGTATGCACATAGGGTGGTCAAAATCATAAAAAATTGTGCCAGGAACAAAAACAAAAAACTTCCATTGACTTTAATGCATTGGCCACATTTTCACTATTTTGTGAGTATTTGTGTCAGATTCACCCATCACTATTTCCAGGCAATTTGTACTTCCATGGGTGGGGAACAGAGTATTTTAAATAAACCCCTGTTCACATAGCAGTTGCCTTCAAGCACAATTGAAACAGGGGAGCTACAGTATAAACCCCCACCCCATCTAATTTTAAAAATCTTTACTGAAAAGTGTTCCATCAATCAAATATTAAGTGAAATAGAAACTATTCTGAATAAATATTATGTTAGTGAAATCCCATTTTGATGCGTTGGTAAACAAAAAAAAAATCGTACTTATGTAGCGCTATAATTGATTGAACACTCCCAGTTTACTTAAAGTCTACTTTTTGTATATTTGTGCTACGGATGAGACCTTTTTCTCAGATGTAAGCCCTCACAATCGTGTGGAGGCAGGGTGTAGTGCAAATGTAATGATGTGCTAATGCACAAGGATTGGGCGCCAGTGGTTCTTTATGCTTTACCAAGCAACTGAGTTTATTTAGTAGAACAATCCACATAGAAGTTTACAACCATTGATAGAACATAGACCCCCAAACGATAGTGTATACTCACAGTACTAGTGACAACTGTCCCTGAAGGCAGAAGAAACACAGTGAGACAGCCACTGAATAGTGTGCACAGCTTTTGGGTTTTCCTAAGTGGAACACAGGGGGATATCTACAGCCTGAGTGTATGCACTTAGTCCCTATTTCTGGGTTAGATCTTAATCCCTCTGGCTCTCCTTGTTGGAGCCTTGAGCTGCTTGAGCTGCTAGTTGAGCAGCTCAAGGCTCCAACAAGGAGAGCTATCACTACTAGAGTGATCTATGACATAACTAATATGAGTATAACTACTCACTTTACTAAGGTGAAATTTTGGGTTCCACTACCCCTTCCTACTGAACAGGGAAGGGGTCAAGCTAAAATGGACCCTGAGCACATTGTCACAACCCTTTTTATACTGTCACACTGTGCCATCTACTGATCACTGTAGGAACTAAGGAGCATAATCAGAAAATAGGCCCATCATAAGGACCCATTTAGTTGCCTGCCAGTATTAACTAGGGGTGGCTATTTTACACATGCCTACACTTATAACCTGGATGAAGTAATGCCATAAAACTATGTTCTAAGTAAGTGCAGTATATACAGAGAATGCAGATGTATGGAAAATATGTGTAGCATATATGGCCTACCACTGACTTTAATAGCAGTCTCCTGTCAGGTAGCATGGACGGAAACAGACATTTCTAAAGTATCCAGATACATTTTTTTAAGCACCACAGGGCTGTTTTTGATGACTCTGCGTGGCATTATTGCTAAAGATGGCAGGAAAACCAAATATAAATAACAACAAATAGCGATGAGTGACATGGGAGTCATATTGGAAACTTTATGAAACACATTGAAGTTTATGGGCGTTTATTCATGTTGGCTTTTTTATGCAATCTCCATTGGAATCAATAGGCATTTTTTCTTTGTAACATCTTCAGTGCAAATGACATTAAAGCTAATCGCCACTTCTTCACTGTGACTTTTTTTTGCATACATTGGGCGTTTAGTTGCCACTTTAGTTGCAGTGAAATTTTTCCCCAGTCATCAATTCTGAAATGTGGAATTTTGTAGCAAATCCATGCCCGGTGGAAAATATCATAAATTTCACTCCTCACTATAAGCAAATTGAAAGCATCTTCACATATACAAATTTAGGGGCAGATTTATCAAGGGTCAAATTTAAAAAACTTCAAAATTTAAATTAAAAAATACCAACCAATTTTTTTTATATATATTTATAAAATTAAAGTTTTTTGGGTGAATAATCTGTATTTGTTGGAATTTGTTCGAATTGTCCGAATCAAAGTAACAGCGCATTCGATCGAATTTGAATCAGTTTTTCCAAAAAAAAAAACCTTCGATTTTTCAAAGTCCACCAATTGACTCCAAATAGGTTCTAGGAGGTCTTCCATAAGCTAAAACAGCAATTCGGCAGGTTTTTAGATGGTGAAGTTGAATTTTTAAAGATACAGTACAGAATACATTTATTTTTGATTTTTTTTTTCAAATTTAAATCTAATTTGGACTATTCCCTAGTCGATATACACAAAAATTTGCTCGAAATTTGACTTTTTTAAATTCAAATTTTCACTTCGACCTTTGATAAATCTGCCCTTTAGATATATCTTGTATCATCTCTAAAAGTTTCCATTTTAAGTATTCATTTGTGTTTTTATCATCTAGTACCTTAAATTTGATAACATGTAATCTGGTAAAAGTGCCCAGATTAAAGATATGTCTCCTGAAAAAGTAACAAGCTAAACTGTATTTATAAATGCATTCATGTTTATTGATTTTGTTTTGCCTTGTTAGAGGCAGAGATGAGAATAATTATGCAAGGGCAATTTTGGAAAATCCTTGTCTTCCAAATTCTTTCTCTATCTGATAGTTATTGATTCACATCTGAGAAGAGAGACAGCGCTGAGGTGATTCTGCCAATTGTGAGAGAACCCGTAGTCAACATCCAGTTCAGTTGTAAATCTAGGGCTGAAAGGCTTCAACTTTCTTTTTCTCAGACTGTCTGTAAAATCTATTTATGCATTCATTTATATCTCTTGCAGTACTGAAGTAAATCAGTGTGCATGAACACCAGAGCTTGAAGGTTCTGCAGTCTGTTCTTATCCCAATTAATTTTTCAGAATCTTAGCATGTGGAGTCATGGGAGTCAGAATTTGATCTAGTTACTATCATCCAGGCAGAAATATTTCTAATAAGCTAAGGATCACTTTTTGAAACCCCAGGATGAGAAAAAAAAGTGCTCAACAGGGAAAATGTTTTTTTGCAGTAATATAATTTAGAAGCACTGCTCAGATTTGCCACAGGGAATTGACACCTCTCTTGTGGCCTGAGCATTTGAAATTCCTGTTCAAAAAAACATTGAATCTGTAAGGTTTCATTTTAGAGGAAAAAAGCCTTAATCAATCATTGGACTGTAACGTGTCAGGGGCAAACCATAGAGAAATGTTTGATAAGGATGCTGCAGGTAGCTAAATAACTAAAATATGTATTCTTAACAGTGGGAGATTACAATTATTGAAAAGTTTGCACTATTTCATAGTTGAAAGAATCCAGTTTACCAATTTAATGATAAATCTACGGATCATGAAGAAGACCAGAAAATATAAATATAGATGGAAATAAAAGGGAGCCATATAAACGATTTTGTTCATTGCTGATTGCATAGGAAACTGGCAAAGCTTGAATGCAAATAATTTGACATTCCAAGTTGCCCGTTGTCAACATTTAAAAAAAAATTAACATATTATGTAAAACTTAAATCTTAACAGTAATCTTCTTCTGTTGTGCGTTGCTCCTTTAACTATATGCCAATAGTATTTTACTCATTGCATGTAATTCATGTGTTTTCTAAAGATGAGTTTAGTCCAGATGAAATAAAGTCAAATGAAAGTCAGGAACAAGCAATGAGTGCTGGAGGGACAAAAAAAAATAAATTAAATGTTCTACGGATCAGAATAATTTAATGTACTTTGACAGAAAGCATCCACTGAGCACTGAGATCTATTCCACAGTCAGCTCATGCAAGTACAGAGGTTTGTATCTGTAATAAAATCCATATTTTAAATGGCTGAAATAACTCCAAAATGTGAGGCTTAGGCAACTGGTACCTTTTGTTGAATAAAGAATTGCAATCAAATTAGGAGAGTAATATTTGTTAGAAGGGACATGACAGTAGTTCAGATTTGATTAGGCAATCCTAAGAAAGTTTTATGTGTATGCTTGTCTCTTTTGTATTTGAGCAATGGCATGTGTGTCTAGATTTCTTTGTAAACTATGTGCATACGTGTTTGATTATATTAGTACTGGTGTGGAATCCCTTATCAAGAAACCCATTTTCCATTATGGGTAATTACGGGAAGGTTATCTCCCTTAGTCTACATTTTAATCAAATAATTCTAATTTTTAAAAACATTTCCATTTTTCTATGATAATAAAAGAGTAGCATGTACTTGAGGGTAACTAAACTGTCTTAATCTATATTGGTGACTTAACAATCCTCTTTGGTTTATTTAATGGAGAACTAAAGCTAAAATGAAGGCAGAAATTCATTCTGGTGTGTGCTTCTATACGAGCCCAAGGCATCCAGCCTTTTAGGCTGTCCCATTACCCATTTTCTTTTCTGCTGATTCACGGCACATTTTCTGTGCTGCTGTCAGTTACTGAGCTGAAAATACATAAAATAAATGTCAATATACAAGACTGAGGCTGATTAGTAAATATTTAATGGTAAATTTACAACTCAGGACCCACACAATAGCCATCAGAATTTAATAATCAGCCCTGTAGCTTCAGCTTATATAACAGGCAAACCTCGTTTTATACTTGATGAACTTCTAAGCTTGTGATGAGAAACTCCTGTGACAATGTTGAAGACCAGGATCATTACTGCTATAGAAATGCTGAACCTTTAGGCTGGTACAATGAGTTAAGTCTGTCACAGAGTTTTTAACAGAGAAGTGACTTGTGACCATGTGTAACAAAATAAACAGTACCTTACAGAGTTTGTTTATAAGTCACAACAGCCTGTTCCACTGGCAGATTGACCGCGGGGTCTTGCTTTTTACAGCAACATTTTTAGCCCTAATTAGGGTAGTTCATTATATTACATGCTAATTCCCCAGTCTCTATTATTCTATTTATATGCTGGTCTCAAATAGCATTCTGGGATATACTGTATGTACTGTCCCTCTAGTGTTACCCATTGTGCCACAAATTATATAAAGTTTGGAGACTGCAGGACTTACCTTTTCAATTAGGAGTAGGAAGCATGCAAGCATTCCTTGCAGTATTCTTGATGCTAGTATTGGGGTGTAAGTATGTTGCAACCATAAAGCTGGCTTCGAGGATTCGTACAATTTCAGACTGTGTGTGGAGAGTCCCGACATTTTCCGTCCGGCGGAAATCGGTCGTTTGGTCGATCGGACAGGTTAAAAAATTTCTGTCGGCTGCCGATAATATCTCTGTGTGTGTTGCCGATTGTAAGATTTTCAGTGGGAGACTGTCGCTAGCTTTTGTCGGACATAACTTTCATACGATTGCTGTCAGGGGCAGAACATCGGCTGATCTGTTCTTTTCTACTTTATTTGATCGGAATGATTAATGGCAGGTCGGGAGATGGGGAAGTCCGATCGTTCGAATCCTTTGCATCTATGGCCAGCTTTAGACCAGCATTATATGAACTAAATGAGAATAAAAGCACATGTACAAGAAACCTTTATTTATGTCTATAACAAGTAGTTAGTGGTCGCACCTGAGCTTGCTAGCAATCACACCAAAAAAAGAAGATCCAGGGAAAAAACACTAATTTATTTTGCTGCATGTATGACACCTTTCAGTGAAAAGCAGAAACCTGAATCCTGACAAACTCTTGTGTTTACAAGGGAAGATCTAATTTAAGTTTTCTTAAGTTTACTGAAGGATAAAAGAACGTGTGGGTTGTCATGCTAGCTGTGTGTAAAAGATGATGGCTATGCTCCTTTTTAAGGCATAGGCAAAGCAGACGCCACAAAATATAATCAGTCACAATATCACAGGAATAAGGATCTGTATTTCCTTATCTGTGTTTCAGTAACTTTGAACAGCAATAGTGAATGTTAGAAATAAAAATAGTTTTTTCCATATTTTCATAAATCATAAAGTTTACCAGGTAATAAAAGCTGGAGAGCTGATCCATGTTTAGCAACCAATGATTGTGTTAAAAAATAATTGCTGCCTGCTTAATATGGTTTATTAGAGTTAGAGAAAACTCTGCACGTATTAAAACTTTTATTATTTAAACCCCATGTTATCATATGAATATGTTCTGCAATCTTCATGACTTGAAATGAGCATAAAATGTATTTGCAGGGCAGGCTTAATTAGACTGCACAGCATATTCTGTACAATGCATTTGAAGAACATAAATCCCTCAACCCTGCCCAATTATTTTATATAAATACATTTAGATGTTTTACAACTTCCCAGATACAGAAGTCCTAGTAATATTAACATATCCCATACCTTCTATGCATAATGGCAACATGTGCTAATAATATTAAAGACATGCATTTTAATTTATTGCTTTTAAGAATCTCCACTCAATGCTTGTGTTAACAGTAAAGTTTGACTTGTATGCATCTGTTTAACATTTAACTACCAGCCTTCCACCCACGCAAGCTCATTTTCAACACTACCATTTTCTCCTTCTCATTTACTAGCAAATAAAAATACATTATTTCACTCTGAGGACCATTAGACAGTTCAGCCTTTTAATGAGAGGTCAAGAAGTAACATCAACAAGATTTGTTAAGTGAGAGGCAAATGAGAATACAATAACTGATAAAATGCATTCTCTCTACTTTTCCCATTAGATGCACTAACTTGTTACAAGAGACTCCTCTTGCTATTTATTTCTGTACAAGTTATAGCAGTGCAGTGTAGCAGTAATGAACATGCTTATTTTAAACAAGGATTGTGGTAAAGCATTTATAACCAACAACAATAACACCATTGTAACAGTTTAGGGGCTGCAGACATTTCAATATTTAATTTTGTTACTCATCACTTTTGAAATAAATCTACACACACCCATGCAAACTATACAGTATATAATCCATATTAAGTATATTGTATTGTATATTTTTGTATAATTATAGCATTGGATATTATGCTTAGAAATCATCCAAGCCCCTTTTAAAGGCGTTAACAGAATCAGCCATCATAACATTGTGTAGCAGTGCATTCCACAACCTCACTGTCCTCACTGTGAAGAACCACCTACGTTGCTGCAAATAAAAGATATTTTACTCTAGTCTAAAGAGGTGACCTCTGGGCAATGATCTATTTTATGGAAAAATAGATCTCCCACTAGCCTTCAATGATGAGTAATCATGTTTGCTCGCAAGTGTCTTTTCTCCAGAAACAAAACTCAGAAAACCCAGAAAACAAACCCAACCTTGACAGTCTACACTCATAATTTAAATCTTCCATTTCCTTAACCAGTTTAATTGCACGTCTCTGCACTCTCTCCAGCTCATTAGTATCCTTTCCAAGGTGTGGAGCCCAGACTGCACTGCATACTCCAGATGAGGCCTTACCAGGGACATATAAAGAGGCAAAATTATGTTTATCAACATTGAACAAATTTTCCAGTTTACTGGTTAGTTTTCTAATCTAATTAAATCACTCTGCAAAGTGGCAACGTCCTGTATGAAACTTATAGTTCTGCACTATTTAGTATCATCAGCAAAAATATAAATGATACTTTCAATGCCCAGTAAAGGACCAAGTACAGAACCCTGTGGTACTCCTCTACTAACACTATCCAAGTACAAATACTATGGCCAATATTCCTTAATCTAAACATTAGCCTTCTGTGGGGTACTGTATCAAAAGCTTTAGCAAAGTCTAAGTAGATTACATCAACTGCCATTTCAGATTCAAGTTCCTGCTCACCTCCTCATAAAAGGCAATGACATTTTTTTGGCAAGATCGTTTACCCAAAAAACCATGCTGGCACAAACTCATAGTATTAGAATTTGCAACAAAGTCAAGTATTTTTAGTACCGCTTTCCTACCACTGATGTCAGACTAACCGGAATATAGTTTTAGAAAACGTATACTTTGTTTATTGTGAGTTAGTCCCTAAGTTTGTTTTACTGACAGCAATCCAAAGCACGTGCTTTAAATCAGCGTTGGTTTGGGCAGTCTCTCCCTCTTAAAAGCCACAAAAGTAGGTGGCGGGGAGGATTAAGCCCACAGGTTGAAACCAAGGCACAGGAGATATTTACTCCATGTAATGCTATTAAGCAGAGAGGTAAAAGACATTTTATACTATGACCAGAGGTAAACAAGTTAGGGACCACCGTGTGGGGTTACCTTTACGTGGTATGGGGGCTTATCAATTTTATGATCAAAACTTTGTATAAAAAAAACTTTTTTAAAATACATGCACTTGCATATTTATTGAATTACTTAGACAGGGCATCAGGGAATGTGCATTGATTCACTGGCCGGATCAGTAGCACTTCCATTGTACCTAAACATATTAAAATTTAGCCTTAAGTGTGCACCCACAAACCCCTATTTTGTACTTAAAATCAGCACCAAATTATATGGGGAGCAACTGTGGCCATCTTATGGGCTTAGGTCTTTCTTGCGAAAGGGTTACCATGGCCTTCAGCCATTACTGAAACCTGAAGCATATGGTGTACCGTGCCTAGATGCCTTTTTATTGACCTTTAGTGCTTCATTCATTTAATTACCTCAAATTCAAATAAAATGTTGATAGCTGGTTAGATCCAAAAGTCACTGAAATAACCTGGTACATTTATGAATCATTATGTGATTTGTGGTAAGACACCGTATAACTATGGATGAGAGAACTTTTTTGGCTGGCTCAGATTTGTAATGAAATTTGTGGTTTTGGCAGTAGCAAAGTTTTCACAATGCTGTACTAGGATTTCACTATGTGGTCTGTTTCAAAATAATACATTTAAACTGCCTCACTTGCCATATACCTGTGTGAAGATTTACTTGCCTGCCACATCCCTGCACCAAGATTGACAGCCCTGCATCACAATCAGCACATCCAACGTGTGCATTTCATTGCTGCCAAGTGTCAGTGACAGAGCAGGATGTCTGGGTTAACCTGGGCCCCATCCATGCTGGCTGACAAAAACACCTTAGCCACAATGTAATTTTACCTTCGAGCAACGTGAAATGGCCCAGATTGACTCATCACTAGAATTAACATATACTGTACAGTATGCATAGCAAAATGTTAAATGGCATCCAAATAAAAAAAAAGATACAATTTTGCTGTTTGGTACTTCCTGAAATAATAGTAGTTTAGACTAGAAATATCAGGTTTCTGACTCAGTTGCACTCCATGTCAAATATTTACAGTGACTTCTAACAAGGAATGTAACAAGCTAAATTGAGTTTAGGGAAACAGCTGATTCCTTCAACTGTGAAAACAACTTTAAAATAAAGAGATGAGTGCAGAGAGGCTTTTTATAATTAGTTAGCCAATGACCAGCCGAAGGCAGTCTTGAATCAGAGTCCAAAACCTGTTAGTTCTAAAACACGAAAAAAGAAAAACAATTTAAGGGTGGTGGCACATGGGGAGGTTAGTCGCCAAGTGACAAATTTTCTCTACTGCGGGTGACTAATCTCCTCCAATGCCTTCCAACAAGCAAGAATGTGAATTGCAAGTAGGATGGCAACTGCAGGCGACTTCGGAAAACCATCTCCCTACGTGCCACTACTATAAATGTAAAAATGTGCTCTGGGAGGTAATTTGAGTAAGTTTACATTGGTTTTCTTTTTCTGTTTAAGTAAATACTGTATAGGATTTGTGATAAAGTGAACGAGAGTGTAAGGGTTTCACTCATAGGATAATAACTAAATGCACAATTTACCATGTGCTATTCAATTAAGTTGGGAAACTGGGCAGCAAACTAGAAAATGAGGTTCAATGTTGATAAATGCAAAGTTATGCACTTTGACAAAAATAATGCACTGCCGTGTGATGTTGTGATGGCTGATTCAGTTAATGCCTTTAAAAGTGGCTTGGATGATTTCTTGGACAGACATAATATCAAAGGCTATTGTGATACTAAACTCTATAGTTCGTATAGATATGGATATATATAATTTATATGAAAGTAGGGAGGGGTGTGTGTATGGATGCTGGGTTTTCATTTGGAGGGGTTGAACTTGATGGACTTTGTCTTTTTTCAACCCAATTTAACTATGTAACTACTTCACAGCTAACTTCAATCCAAGTCTTTTCTGAACAAAATAAGAACACTGAGTAAAACCCTATGCTTCTCTGGCTCTTACAATTACATGATATATGAATATACTATATTTTTTAAATATATATTTTTGAATAAATAGAATTACTACTTTTTCTTTCTGACAGTTTCAGTGTTTGATGGCTCTTGCGTTTAGTCATACAGCACTTGTCATTCAGTTTTGTCTTTGTGAGCTAATATGTAATTAACTGACAAAACCAATAATACATATCTTTCAGTAAGGTTTATAGGACAAGTAATAGCAATAAGCCTTCACATAATGCTTCACTGATTGATCTAATTAAAATCATCTTTATACTGTGTATTTCATGGATTGTGTAAAGATAACATAGCACCATCCCAAACTCAGAATAACTTAGTTCCCGAATAATATATCCTTTACAACTTTTTAATTAAAGTTTGGGGTACTATCGATGGAGTATAGTCCTGATCAGTCTCCTGTGTCTGCAATGTAGGCATCTGAAATATTTTTCTTTTTGGCGTGTGGGTTATGTGCCATGAAAGCTATGGCACTAGCAAAAATAAAGATATTTTTAAATTAAAATACTAAACATGTGGTTAGTTTTGATTTAAAAAGTGATGTAGCCATTTTCTAAGTTTACACTCCAACACTGTATGATGATAACAGATACAAACCAAAGGGGACCTCTATGCCATTTTTTTCATATTAAAAGAAAATATCATTCATATCACAAAATACTTATTTAGAAAAGTAATTTCTGTTGAAAGGAATAATCGTCTGAATCTTTCCTTTTTACTCTTGAAACTAACAGTGCAGAAATGGAAAACAAATATTGCTTTTAGTACCATTACATTGTTATTTTTTTTCATAAAGTCCAGAAATGTGCACACCAAACATAGTCTGTTAGAGCCATGCTTTACAAGGCAAAATGCTTAAAAAAACAAATTATCTGCATGGGTGCTGATAACAGAAAGATATATTCACAGTCTGAATACATTAATTTTTTGAAGGATATCCATTAAATCTCCTGTAAATACCACAAAACCCTGACACAATGCAAATTAAAAGTGCACATCTATATAAAATGAAAAAAGTAGACACAGTATGACTATTAAATCATTTCCTTACAACAGTTGGTTTTGATTGGTCACTGATTTAATAATGGGCTAAATTATTTTTATAACTTTTTGAGGAAGAAACAATGACTATTATTAAACAAATTCCTTCCTATGTTTAAGGAAATGTGGAAATAGCAATACAATAAATAGCTAGGTAGATTCATGATCAGTTTCTCTTCACCACATTTTGTACAATTTCTGGTTACCAAGGGTGGTCTATATGCTTCATTGCTTACAGGATACAGTATTGAATATTTAACTTATAATGCTATCATTCTTTACATTAACTTATTTGAAAGGTTGGCTAACTAGATACAAATGAAATGTCATCACCAAATTAAATCTGGAATGGTACAAGCCTATTTCATATACAATGCTCCAAAGGATAGTAGAGGTCAAAGTTTATTGTTTGATAATGTAAAAAAAAATGCAAACAGGACTCAATTCACTTACAGTAGTAAGTACTCAGAACACAATCAGTCAACAGAAAATCTATTTTCTTAGATCACAGAAAAGAGTCCAGTTACGGAAACACATTTTTCATGGAAGCCAAAAAACATAAAGAAACAAGAATGATATTTATCAATGTGACCACTTATTGTTGATCAATGGAATGCTCACTCTGGGATTTAAATATCGTGAAATCATGTAAAATGGAAAACAGTTTGGATAGAAGTTAAACTTGTCCTCAGCTTCTTCCACTGAGAAAGATAAAGTTTTTCCTTTCTTCTGGATTGTACTGTATGTTTTCAGTGACTGACTAAGAAAGCATTTTACACTGGGGTTTCATAAATAAGCAATTGTGAACATCTAACTTATTACAGCAGACACAGGGCACAGTGCTTGGCTGAGTGGAGCTCTGGACTTGAGCAGGAAAGGAGCATTGTAGGTAGAAAACTAATTTTTAAAGTAAAAACTGACACTACTTTGAAATCAAAATTCTCGTTAGGCGATACATCTGTCATAAGCCCCAAATCAAAATTGAATTGTGTATATCCTACTTTTAATGATTAAAAAACCCCAATAATTCACCAGCAATTAAAATGTTTTCCTTTTGTATTGGTTGTTATCTCACTTAAATCATTATTAAAACTTGCTGGCTCATAAGAAAATAAATTGAAACACTTCTAACAAATACGACCTGTCTTGAAGAAAAATAATAGTCCAGTCTGCTGAAGTAGCAGTGAAATCTCTCCCGAGCTTAACATTTAACTATGAATATTTGTCTATTTCAAGCTTAGTATTTGAGTGCCAGATTTCTGGACAGTCATTAAGCATCATGGATGATTGATAGAGCTCTGCTGAGAGATAGAGTATGATAGCAAACCTCTTATAAATGATAATGATTCTCTAAGGTCAAGTGATAATAATTTGTTTGTGACAGCTTGAAGTTGTTAGCAAAAAATAAAAGTTCTGAACAAGAAGGTCTGGTATTCCTAGATATGGATAAGTGTTTTTTTAAGTACTGATAGATATGTTTAAGATTTATTTTAAAATACATTGCTTTTACTGTTTTTTCAACAAATGTAGAATAATTTATATATATATATATACTGTAGATATATAGGAAGTATATAGATAAGAATATAGATAAAATACGATATGGAACTATATTTTTTATATGTTTTCAATAAATATTTATACTTTCCATTTATACTTTTTAAAACTTTCCCAGTGAAAAGGTGTTGATGGAAACTACATTGTAGAATCAATATGGAAAGAGTAATTTAATTGCCTTTTATGAGGAGGTGGCAGGAACCTTGACTCTATAACGGCAGTGGATGTGATCTACTTGAACTTTGTTGAAGGTTTTGATTGGTGCCACACAGAAGATTAATGATTAAATTAAGGCTTATTTTACAGGAACACAGTATTTGAGTATTTGTACCTGATAGAGAATTGGCTGAAGGATAAATTACAAAGAGTGGTAGCGTAAATGGAACATTTTCTATTTGGACCAGTGTTGTTAGTGGAGTAAAGCAGGGGTCTGTACTTGTTCCATTACTTTTTAATTTGACCTGGAGGTGGGCATTGAAATCAAAGGATTTAATCGTTCAATTGCAGTAATTTGCAAGTTTTTGACATATTTAAAAAGCTCTTAAGGACATTCACATTGTGAAAAGAAATTTGCAATTCTGTTTGCACCACACTTATTCAGCTCCTTACACATCACCATGCACAGTGCAAATATAATCACTTTGTGAATCAATCTGCCATGCGCAAAGTTTATAAATGACCCCCTGTGACTCAATTACGCCACAACTTTGGTGGCGGATAAAATATTCGCAAAACAGTTTTGCAAACTGCAAATTTAAGTTACTGCCAACGATATTTTCGCGCACAACAACCTTGCACATTGGGTGCGCTCACGCAAACTCCTGTCTCATTTGCGCGCTATTTGTGAAAATTTATTCACACTGCGAATTCGCAAAAAAACGGAAAGACGGGCAGAGCAGTGCAATATATTTGCGTTCATGAAAAAACATGCACAATACAACCATTTGCGAAAAAATATGTGCTGCACGAAGTCAAGAACTTCATCTAGAAACTCTAATTATAGTTATGTTAAAAATCATACACAATTCTGCTTTAAGTATTTAAAAACTAGATCATGGAGAATTTAATTCTAGCTCATTATTTTGTATTGACTGTTTATTTTATGAAGCATGTCATGTTGTGATCACAAAACCATGAGAATTTAGAATGCAGATATAGCTGTAACCTGTAACAGGTTTGTACAGGCCATTTGAATATGTTATCACTTTTCAGGGAAAGCAATCCAATCTGATGCAATAAAAATTATGGCTCTTGTCTACTTGAAAAATCACCCTCCATTTGGTCGGTCTAGCAATGTCTTCCATTGTTGATATCATATGCTTGTTTGCCTTGCAAATGTGTATGTAAACTTGCAGCCTGGTCCTTTGCACTGAACAGTTTTATCCCTGATCTGTCTCTTATTCTCTTATTTTACCCATAGGAAACACACAAATATTTTTGTCCCTGTACTTCATCATTTTTCCATCTTGCCAAATGCATTAAAGCAGTGTTGTGGCATATTTTACCAACTGAGTTGTTTCAAGGATTATGTTGCTTAAAGTGGTCATTCCAACCATATTTGACATGTAGATGTGCAAAAAGATGGACTAGGTAGAGCAGATAAAAGGCTTCAGTACCATTCCATAGAAAAGACTTAGAAAAAAACCCTGTATGAATAACAGAGCGTAGACAGTTGTTACAAAGGAAAAATTCTCCAATCAGTCTAAAACTGCAAGTGAAATAACATAGAAATATTGTCCTGGGTTTAGACTTATTTATATGTTAATTAATGACAATAAAGACTGTGCAAATGCAATGTTCAATTATCTGAAGATTAAAATAAACTGTTGTCATACCTGAATGGGACATGTGGTAAGTATAACAAGCTTTGTTTGTTAGTTAGCAGAAAAATAACATAGTGATAAATGCAAGGTTGCAAATCTAGAGAATTACTGAGACATGGGGGCACATTTACTAAGGGTCAAATATTGAGGGTTAATTAACCCTCGATATTCGACCCTCAAAGTAAAATCCTTCGACTTCGAATATCAAAGGATTTACGGCAAATACTTTGATCGAATGATCGAAGGAAAAATTTGAACGATTCGAAGGATTTTAATTCATCGATCTAAGGATTTTCCTTCGATCAAAAAAAGCTTAGAAAACTTATGAGGTCCCCATAGGCTAACATTGTAGCTCATAGGTTTAAAGTGGCGAAGTACTGTAGGTAGTCAAAGTTTTTTTTAAAGAGACAGTACTTCTACTATCGAATGGTCAAATAGTCGAACGATTTTTAGTTTGAATCCTTCCAGTTGAAGTAGTAGTCGAAGGTCGTAGTAGCCTATTCGATGGTCGAAGTACCCAAAAAAAACCTTCGAAATTCGAAGTTTTGTTACTTCGAATCCTTCACTCGAGCTTAGTAAATGTGCCCTTTAATGAAGTCAATGCAGGACTTCCCACACCAGTCCGTTGAACTGGAGAAGCTGCTTGGATGAGTTGTGAAATGTCTTCAATGATTACTCAGCATGTCCAGTTGTTTCAGAATTACTTATACTAGATATACCATGACCTGGATTATGATCATCTTCATAGTCATAATGTCATACTTCATATTTTCATAATTCTTCATAAGTCTAATTAAGGTTGCCCTTTGACATGGAATGTGCAATGTTTTATTTGTAGCAACGGTTTTGCCTTTTTCTTTTATAGTTACAGCTTTTTATGTTTTGCTGTCCCTTGTGTTACATTCTTCCATGAAATCATATGTAATTCCTTCTTTATAATTGTATGTATAGAGTTGGATTCAGTTCACAATTGGACTGAAGATAAAAAAAAACAAGAAAATAAAAAATGTAATTCTGTTAATGTATTCCATGAAAAAACAAGTTAGAAAACATATTTCTTGTCATTTGAGAAGGATATTTAAAACTGAATACAGTGTGCACTTTTGTTTCAATTTACCCAGAACAATGCTGACATTCAGCTTCAATTAGGAAACTGTAAATCTGCCATTAACAGACTAGCAGCATTAATTTTAATTTAGAATGGTTCTGAAAGTTTTGTTAACATAAGCTATTTGCTTCAGTGTATTGTAGAGACATCTTTGATTTCTTTATATGTGTACCAGTCACATACACAGAGCACCAGTATAAAACAGATTTATTTATGTTTGCTTTGTATGTTAATCTTAAGTGCCTCTTTATATTCTCCATGTTACCAAAAGACAAAATGCCTCTGACTAACCCTGTGGTTTTTGCAGTGAGATGGGTATTGATGAGAATTCTAGCAATAAATCAAGGTAGCTTCTAATTACGATAATAAAGTAAATAAATCTTAACATGCAAATACAGTATATAAATATGCAATGCCTTCCTTTCACTCTAGATTACTACTTGAATAGATGAAAACTAAAACAATGTCCATATAGCACTTGGGTCTCTAATAGTAACCATTGAAGTATATTGAAGCAAAATGTGTTCTTATGTAGTGGTAATATACATCTGAAATTCTGGAGAAATTCACAGTTAAAAAATGAATAGTTTGGAAACAGGTTTCAAAAAACCCAAGTCAAGATGTATCTGAATTTTAAAAACCAGATGCCCCAGAGGTATATTCAGAATGCATATTGGGTGAGTGGCAAACAGATTAAACTAAAAGTACCTAAAAAATGACTATAGACTTGTTATCACTCAATATGAATGGCTTTAAGGGCAATAGCCAAAGTAATATTTCTGAAAAGAAACACATCTTACTGTATATATTTACACAAAACAGCCCAAGGGACTAACATTATTGTATACCACTTAACTCAACAGACATCTCTAGTTCTGTAAAGAAAAGAAGATCCACAAGAAAACACCACGAGGCTGATACAGAAGAACAACAACAAAAATTCTCCAACAACTTTTTTTTAGTTTATATGCTTGCATGCAAAATCAATCTCATCATTACAACAAAGTCTTCAGAAAAAAGCTGGAAGCAAGTAAAATGATTATTTAGTAATATGTGAAGATTCAACATTTTACTTGAAAATCTTGATTTGACTTATTTCATTGAAAGTAACTACTGAAACTGCATGTCGTATATAAATATGATACATGGAGGGAAATACATACAAGAGAAAGAGACCATATGTATATATTTTTTTTCATTCACACATTTTCTACATACACACATGTGGGCAGATTTACTAAAGGGCAAATTGTCGCCAGCGACTGCTTCATACACATCGCACCACTTCGTCAAGCACAATTTCACTACCACTACACTTATATACTAATATGTGAAGTTGTGCCCTGGGCACCTAACGCTGGTGACTTTTCACTAGTGTTACTTCAGCAGTAGGAGTGTTTCATAGCAAAGATGCGCTAGCGTTCGTTTGTGCCTAACAAAAATTCGCTAGTGATCTTGCGCTTAGTTCAATTTGCATACGGTGGGTAATTTAAAGTTGTATGGAGGTCTTTATTATAAATTTTGTTGCAAATACTTGAAGTTACCACTTTTTCTTACAAATGTCCAGGGAACCTTAATAAAGGCACAAGAGTTAATATAATGCCCTACACATGAAGCCACTGTAAAATGAATGTTCCGTATGTTATGAAATGTCACCAGTGTTTTTGGAACTTTAATGCATTTTCGGCACACACAATATGATGTAAGTCACAGAAGATTGAGGAAGATGTAGCTTCTTCCCAGCTGGCGAAAGAGGTAACGTTCAGTAAAATCCACACTTTAGTGAATTTGTGGAGTAGGGCCCATTCGCTGGAGTGAAAATATGCTTGCTGATAGGGTCCAAAACTGCGCTAGCGACGGTCTGGTTCACTAGTGAATTGGCAATGTCCCTGAAGGTGGCAACGCTAGTTAATTGTCACTAGTTTTAGCCACTTCGCCCTTAAGTAGATTTGCCCCGTGGTCAGTGTCATTTACATAAACCCTGGTCAGACATGTAAGTGCACTACAGGACCACTTTGTATCATGTGACCATTTCTGTTCCCTAACATGAACATTTGAATGAAAGGCAAGCTGAGCTGCCTACAGTACATGTCAACTTTTTTCAGTCTCATGAAAACAGTGCAGGCAGCAATACATTCATGGGGAAGCCACAGGTATCTGTGCTGTCTGTAGAAACAAAAAATACACCACCTCACTGCTTTATTTTGGTAGATTCTAGCTAACCACCTAATGGATAAGCTCCACTACTATATCGATCTAGGTTTACAAAATGCAGGCAAGATTTAACACGACCATATGTGTACTGCATCTAATAGAAATAGTAGAAAAGGCATTTGATAGAATCCATTGGATATACCTAAACAGAATACAACAGAACAATGGCTTAGTGGGACATATACATCACCCCAAAATGGTTCTATATTGTAATTCAATTATAAAAGTTAATAGCATAGACTTCATTTTTAAAGAATTTAAAATAACCAACAGAACAAGTTTGGTCTGTCATTCAATATGGACCTTCAGCAACTAGCCAGTAATAAGGTCTAACAAAGGAGTTAACAACATTATGGTAGGCCAGGAAGAATACAGAATGTCACAATTTGCTGATGACATTGACCTTGAAAACCCCTGAACAACAGATTTAAAAGTACTTAGATAAAATAAATGGGGCTTATATTACAAACTAAACAAATGCAAGTCATGGATACTCTTGTTAGAAATACTAGAACCTTACTAACCCAGCTACAAATCATTTTATCATTCAAATGGAACAGACTTATCGTATGTGGTAACAGAAATTGAAATTGAAATGTGCCAAAAAAAAAACCCTTTGAGGCAAAACCCTAAATTATTAACTGGTACACAAACACAGTTCAATTAACGGACAGCATTATTTGTATCATGAATAGGGGAAAGGGCAACAGCAAACAATGAACTTACCCAGATCCACCTACTTATTCAGAAACCACCTATTACCTATCTTTGGTTTTGGACAGTTTTAAAACCTGCTTCTTATTCTAAAGTACGCTTATTTTTTTAGGAGAATAAAAAGTATATATTATTACTTTTCTTGTATTACTTTGTTTCAGTTTAATCACCAACAACTATTCGAAACAGTTATAGATTCTTGACTGCTGGGGAAAGTTACTCACAACAACAAGAGAGCATTTTAATTGCAAGAGGCAGAAGTAGAAGGCAATAATTAAAAAAATATAGACATAAGTAGATAAGACCATTTGAAAAATTGTTAAGAATAGGACATTCTATAACATTTTAAAAGTTAACTTAAAAAGTGAACCCCTTTATATCATAAGTAGCATAGGATGAATATTTTTGCCAGGTTTCACCTCAAAAATGAAAGAGAAATATTGGCAATAAATGGTTTGCCTTTAAAAATAATTGTTACAAAAAAACAAGGTGATAGTACCACACTTTGGCTAAAATATGTAAGCTCACGTGACACGTCAAGTCCCCTCATTGAACATGAGTCCTACACTATCCATTAGCATTCTAAGCGTGTAGTGCATTTAAAATCAAGTTCCCCAGCAAACAGTGTTACTGAGGTATTTGACAGTTTATAGCAGCCGGTAGTGATGAGCGAATTTTTTCGCAATGCATGGATTTGCAGAGAAATTCCACACTTCAACATCTGCAAATTTTTTCACAGAACTTCAGCAAAAATCTGCTGCAAAAAATTTTGCTGTTACATAAAAACGCCTAGATATAATTGTCAACAAAAGTCCCCACAAGAAAAATGGCCATTGATTTTAATGCTTTGAGTGAGAAAAAAATAGTCACTCATAAAAATGTTTTTGCTGTCTATTGACTTCAATGCAATTTCGCAAATTTTTCACTGTTTTGCATATTTTTAAACGTTTTTATTGCTCAATAAATAAACACATATACATAATTCACATAAATTGTGGAACAAACACAAAAAAACCCCCCAAAAAAACATGTATCTGCTATATAAAAAATGTTATATTGTGAAGTTAAGAGTGGTTATCCATGTTTCATTCCATACATAGTATATATCACAATTGTTCTTAGGCTATACCGATATTTATTGGATATATGGAAATAAAAGGTTCCCATATTGATCTGAACTTGTCAACCTTATTATTAACAAATGCTGTTATTTTTTCCATTACAAGTATCTCCCTTATTTTAGCTTGTATAGGGGCCCATATCTGAGGGATAGGGCCTTTCCAGTGTTTCGCCATAACCAGTCTAGCAGATAAACATAGCTTAAATATCAGCATTGTAGTCTGTTCAGTATAACCCTTCTTATTTGGTATTAAATTAAGTAATGCAATTTTAAAAAAAGGGTGGACCTTTATCTTACAAATCAGACTAATTTCCTGGAATACCAACTCCCAGATTCTATTTATTTGGGGGCACTCCCACCACATATGTATATAAGTACCTATTTCCTCACAGCCCCTAAAGCATATGGGGGGTACCCCAATTTGCATTTTATGAATTTTCTGTGGTGTCATATACCATCTCATTATGGTTTTATAGCAATTTTCCTTTAACATAGTATTTATTGAAATTTTAGAAGTATTTATAGATTTTGTTCCAAGATTTTTCCTCTATTGGGCTTCCCAAATCTTCTTCCCATTTGGTCTGAAACCTTGGGGGCGATTTATCCACTTCGGGAAATAGATCCCCTAAGTTTTAGTCCTCGTTTACACTCCAATTCATAATTGGTATAGTTTCCGTCACATCCCTTTTCTATAAATTATTTTAGCCAATGTGACAATTGCAGATATCTGAAATACTCTCGCATGGGTATATCATATGTTGATTTAAGATTGTTAAATGTTATAACTTTATTTCCTTCCACTAGGTCCCCCACTCTTAGCAAGCCATTTGATATCCACCATCGAAAATCAGTAATTATGGTACCCAGGATAAAATCCTCATCTGAAACAGAGGTGTCAATAAGGATCCTTGATTACATAATTTATCTTTCCACTTGTACGTTGCCCATAATTTTAATGAATGAGCTACACATGACGTAGCCTGCTTGCTCACAGATGGTAGATAGGGTTTCCACATAGTATCTGGCAGGTTACATTTTTTATGTATTTTCTGTTCTAATATAGCCCATCGTGGATTATCTTCCTTTAGATGCCATGCCTATATTTGTACAAATTGAGCTGCTTTGTAGTAGGAAAACAGATCTGGTACCCCATACCTCCTTTAAACTTATTCCTTTGTAGGATCTTTCTACTTACTCTACTTACTTTTTTCCTACCCATATACATTTTTCTATAGCTTTTTGTAGAACTCTACATTCTATCCTCTGGTATTTGGTAGGCAATGTTCCAAACAGATATAGAATTCTTGCTAAAACATTAATTTTCACACTTATGCATCACAGCCATGATATTCTATAACCTTCCCATGAAATCAAATCGTTCTTTAGCTTATCTATCAGGGGTGTATAATTAAACCGGTTTAATTCCTGGTATCTCTTAGTTAACATTACACCCAGATATTTAACAGCCTCATGTTGCCATCTAAAATGGAAAGATTGTGATAGCCAATCTGCTACTTCTATAGCATATTTCTATAGCATATTTTTATCGCAGTTTCACTACCAGCTGGTCAACTCCAGAATGTGGGTAAGACCAAGAGCTGGCACAAGTGTGCTTCTACAGCTGGTCAACATCACAGTGTGTGTTAGACTGAGCTCTGGTGATTTCTTTCTTTGTTTCATGTACACATTTTAGCCAAAAATTGCCTATAGCTGCCATTTAGCCTTTAAAACTTAAAGGCTTAATAGCTCTCTGCTTTCTCACTAGAGCTTCTGAGTTAAGTGCACTGTGGTATTACTACTCCGTTACACTCAAAATTTGGAAAACCGGGCAGACTGTCTTGACCTGGGTAGCCCTTCAGAAAACCATTCCGGGTCAAATCCGGACAGATGGCAACCCTAAGTAATAGTGTGGGTTAGTTCTCACATACATTTAGAGACCACATATTTGAAAGGGAATCAAGCTAGTATAATCTCTGTAAGGCTTTCTCTAGATGTGATCCCATAAGTGAAGTGGTGAGACTAGGGGGCAAATTCACTATGCGCCAAAGTGCCTAACGCTAGCATCAATTCGCTAGCGTTGGTCATTTTCGTTACTTTGCAAATTTACTAACGAACGCTGGCGTAAATTTGCTAGTGTTACTTCGCACCCTTACGCCTGGCAAATTTGCGCAACGGACGTAACTACGCAAATTCACTAACGCGCGCATTGTACTGAACGCTACCTTTTACACTAGACTTCCTTCGCCACCTCAGACCAGGCGAAGCGCAATAGAGTAGATAGGGATTGCTTCAAAAAAGTAAAATTTTTTTCTAAGTCCCAAAAAACGCTGGCGTTTTTTCTATATTATGGGTGATAGGCTGAAAAAGATCGAAAAAATTTTTGGGGCTCCCCTCCTTCCCCCCTACATTTCCTAACTCATGGCAACTTAACTATACAGTGGGCACATGTGTAGGGCAAAAAATTATTTGATGTTTTGAAGGTTTCCCAGGCATATGTAGTGATTGTACGTATTCCTCCATTGAAATTTGAATTTGGCGCCGTATGCAAATTAACCATCGCTAGCGTAACTTCGCTTCGCTTAGCAAACCAACGATATCGCAACTTCGCAACCTTACGCTACCCCTGAGCGCAACTTCGGATTTTAGTGAATTTGCGGAGCTCTGGCAAAACTACGCCTGGCGAAGTGTGGCGAAGTGCGGCGAAGTTACGCCTGGTGCAACTACAAATCTTAGTGAATTTGCCCCTATGCCTTCACAAATCACTGGCACCCAAAATGTTGGCAGTTACAGTTCAGCTTCTTAAAACATATCCTCCAAGTTGCAAGGGCTAAAAAAAGAGAGTAGCACAGTAACAGATTTCTGCATGGAGAGGAAGTGGAAAAAGTTATAACTGCTGAGAAAGTCTTACACAGAATAGAGATAAGGGTTTTTTAAACAACATGAGGGAGTTACAGTATATGGTATCTCATTGTTGCATTCTCTATAATCTGTGCATTAGCTTTAAAACAGAGGTCCTGTACATTAAACCTTCTTATTGTTTGCCATATGTTTTAATACATTTGTATGTGACCCACTTTTTGTTTTTGGCAGTTCTGAGATATTTTCTTCAACATGAACCTTATGACAGTTTTGAATGTAAAAGGTAAATGTGCAATATTCATCAACTCTGTTTAAAAAGTCTTAACTACAGTTTATTGTTGATGTATTTTAATTTCAGGAATTTGTTTTCATGGCAATGGTCAAATCTAATATTCAATTCAATTCCTTCTTTTTACTTTATAACCTGATAAAGCAATTCGGTAGGTTTTAGGTGGCGAAGTAGGCAGTCGAATTATTTTTAAAAGAGACAGTACTTCGACTGGGCGAATAGTCGCAGCGTTTTTACGCTCGATCCAGTACTTCGACTATCGAATGGCGAACAGTCGCAGCGTTTTTGCGCTCGATCTATTTGAATCATTCTACTCAGGTGAATTTATGCCAATTCGATAGTCGAGGAGCACAAAAATTCAAAGTTTTTTTACTTTGAATCCTTCACTCGAAGTTAGTGAATCGGCCCCTAAGTGTTTTAGACTTATCTAGTTCTCTCCAACAGACTAGGGCAGTTTTAACATTTGTGACCACAGTCCCGGTTACCCTGCTTTCTCCAGCTTTGTGGTGTACCAGAAATAGAATCAATTGAGGCAGTAGATTATGGGACAACTCAACCTCTTATTTTCTTATTATTACATCATGAATTTGAGCAGATTGGTTAAATAATTTGGCCTATTTTTTATTGGTCACAAAATTAATATTTCTATTCATAAACATCAATTAATTGGGAAGAGAAACAATTTACTATTTATTTGCATTTAGATACTGTTGTCAATTAACTCATTTGGTTAACCTTCAATGAATTACTGCTTGCAATTTTTATAGAAATTAAATGATTGCTTTTTAAAAATCACCTGAGGAAATCTCTTTTTAATGAAAATGATATTTATGTGAATTAGTTAATTTTCAAATACTGCTGTAAAATATTTAAGCTGTAAGTAAAATAAGACTAAGGTGAGCTTATTGGTGTTGTTGTACAGTTAACAACCAATTTCTGCTATTGCAAGGTCAATATAAGTGTATAGAAAGATAATAGTTCCTAATTGACCAGTTGGAGTTGAAAATTTGATATAACAGGGGTAGTTTTCTTCTTACACTTTTCAAATCTAATAACTGCAAACATCAGTAATCCCAGTATTTCTGTTTGTGGTATTTCAATCGTTAAAAAAGATAGAGGTTATGAAAAATACAGTATATGTGGATGCAAAAAGAAAAAAAAATCAAAAGCTAATTGCGCTGTCAACTAAGCAAATACATGAAAGCGCTTCTGTATTGAATGAGAATTTCAGTCCATTTATAGGGATGGAGACCGTCTCAATGCAAAATTTTAGGTTGACTATAGTCACCCTTTATCAGCCTCCTCCACAAAATACAGCTGACCTTCACATGCTTTAGTTCTGTATGGACTGGGGGTGTATTCTGGAAACCCAGCATGTTTCAGATCTTTATAAAATGATTACCATAGTGTATTCAGGTAAATGTATGTTGTAAAACATAATGCAACATCTGACATTGTACTTTTCTTTTAACATTTTTTTTCCTATTGTAGCAAGACTTGTGCTGTACTTTTTTTATCTTGCTTTTTTACTTCACAATATTCTGACAGTGTTGAAATGCCTTTGTCACCTTTATCATCTTTCATTCTATATTATTAATTATACATTTTTCATGTCCTATCAGAATAAGCATTTATTCAATGTATCTTGCTTTCAAGCTCTAAATTCGTATCTTGGAAATTGATTGGCAGAAAAGTTCCAATGCTAGGACCTTTGGGAATCATTCTTTCTCTGCACATTTCTGAAATGCAGTCACATTTCACAGTGCCTTCATTTGTTAGACTCGTAAATTCTTTCTAATGTTTACTCTGAGCCTATAGTGATAAGGCATGTGCTGCAGAGAGCAACCATAAAATCTTGTCAGCTAATTTTTTATAACATAAAAAGCTGCTGTATTAGGGGTCCAGAAAGTCCGAAAAATAACTAAAGAGTGTAAAGGTAAAAATAATTTCTCTCCATTATCTAATTGTATAATACTTTTTCCCAGAGAAGTTGGTAAATGAAAAGTACAATTAAAAACAAGAAACAGTAATGTTGCTGAAAGTTGGCTATACATGTGGTTCAAATGGTGGTTTCTGCAGAGCAGAAAAAGCTGAGGTCCCAGGGAAGTATGGGCTCCCTATAACGGGGCCTGACTCAGCTACTCCCTGAGAGAATTGTTTGATTTCCGGTTCTAATAACCATTGTATTGTAACAGTACAGACATTGCCATGGTATGACATTTCATGGTTGCATGGTTGTCTGACCCACTAGGTCCTGCTCAATGAGCAAGAGACTCATTTCAAGATTTTCAATTGATTGCAGTGTTGCAATTTGTTACTCCTAGGGGCCGATTCACAAAGGGACGAATATTGAGGGTTAATTAACCCTCAATATTCGACTGGGAATTAAAATCCTTCGACTTCGAATATCGAAGTCGAAGGATTTTAGCGCAAATAGTGCGATCGAACGATCGAAGGATTATTTCTTCAATCGAACGATAAAATCCTTCGAATCGAACGATTCGAAGGATTTTAATCCAACGATCGAAGGAATATCCTTCGATCAAAAAAACTTAGGAAAGCCTATGGGGACCTTCCCCATAGGCTAACATTGAGTTTGGTAGCTTTTAGATGGCGAACTAGGGGGTCGAAGTTTTTTCTTAGAGACAGAAGAAAATGGTCGAACGATTTTTAGTTCGAATAGTTCGATTCAAAGTCGTAGTCGTAGTCAAAGGTCGAAGTAGCCCATTGGATGGTCGAAGTAGCCCAAAAAACACTTCGAAATTCGAAGTTTTTTTACTTCGAATCCTTCACTCGAAGTTAGTGAATCGGCCCCTTAATGTATGGAACAATTTGTCTAGGTGGGAACTGTCTGGTACCTTGTCATAACAGGAGTTCTGCAACACTATTTGATAATTTATCAAACTGTGAAATTAGAGCTCACCACAGTAAAATTGCACCACTTTCTATTCGTTCCTATGGAATATTTTATATGATAATAATGATGGACAGTTGTAAAAGGTAATCAAGGCACTGGTCCGGGTTCCAAAAATTGTAGAGAAACCAAAAGCAGTTCTTGTAGTATAAAAAAAATGTAGTTTATTGTTCCATGTCTCAAAAATCATATCTAATATTCTTAAGTGTTTAGTGCCACTTATAGGCACTTTCTCATAGGCTCAGTCTATGTAACAATAAACTAGACAAATAACAATAAAGTAAATGTATTTTATACTACAAGAACTACTTTTGGTTTCTCTACAATTGTTGAGACCCAGACCAGTGCCAGATTGCATTTTCCTGTATTGATTGTTTTCTTCCCCTTCCTGAAGGTCTGGGGTAGTGATGGGCGAATTTATTTGACGGGCGCAAATTTACGCGATTCGCCACCGGCAAATAAATTCGTGAAAATTCGCTGGTAAAAATTCGCCGGCATCAAAATATTTGACGGTGGCGTCAGTTTTTGCCGACGCCGGCGGCGAAAAAACGGAAGCCGGCACCGTTTCGCAAATTTTTCCGTGCAAATTCGCCCATCACTAATCTGGGGTATGTGCACACAAAACCAATGTCTTTAGCAGTAAGCTTATTCCCTACTTCTGCATCTTACTGGGATTGATCCACATATGCTTAGTTGGAAAAGGAAACCTGTATCAAATCAAAGAGCATAAATTCCACTTAAATAATATAAATGCATTACCAGGTACCTTTCAGTAAGTGGATTGGATACAGTAGTCAAGATAATACAATTCAATTAACATTATCTAATCATATACTGTATGTGTGTGTAGTTATGTTTGTGTGTATATATGTATGTCTCTATATACCTACAGTACATAAAACATGGCGTGTGAACACCTGGAATCAGTATTTTGGCATTGTCCTAAAAAAAAACATTATTCACAGCATAATTAATCATCACATAATTAATGCAAGCCCTCAAAGGCATTCTATATATTGATCTCGCCAGACTTAATAGAATATCATATTAAAGATTCATGGAACCACCAAGCATTTGGACCAGGTTCCTATACCAGGTGTTATATATTGGCAGATAATTCTATAAAAAAAAAGGAAAGAAAAAAGGAAAGAAAATAGAGGGGGAGAGAGAATAATCAAACGCGATATCAAAATCTTCATGCTCACTTTATATTCATGAATGCATTTTATTATAAAACTTGGCTAGACAGCCAGATTACTATTACTCAAGGCTAAGTGTACAGAAAGTAAAATAGAACTGATGAAAAAGTGCATTTTTTTAGCATATTTACTCTGATTTTGAAAACAAGATTGATTTATAGCTGCTGTGTTTTTAATTGGACATTTGCTTTTGTTTAATCTTAGCCTTTTGTGTGTCTGCATTATTTGCTGGAATAGATCCAGCAGATTGGTTCTATTTCAGTTAGATATTTGCTTCAAATATAGTACAATAATAATAATAATAAGCATGTGTATAGTTTAATTATAACAAATGACAAACCCGAAAAAAAAAATACAAAAAATGTGTAGGATATGGATATAAAAAAGGAGGTATCAGATTCTACAGCAGACATGTTTGGGGTAGTAATGGCCATTTTCAAGTGCAACAATATGACCTGTTAAAGAAGGTATATTTGAAAAATAAATATCTAATACAAATGTTGCCATGTTTCAATATTATGTAACATGGACAAAGAATATGCAGTATCAAGTTTTCATAATTATCATTTCATTAATCTGTCACTTTACAGTACATTTGTTTCAAAGGACACTATTCACACACTTATGGAAGTTAATCTGGACTAAATATGGATATAGATGGACTTTACACATGTATGCAAGAGATAGATCAGACTCAGTTTGGACTAATCAAATAATCATGGTGTAGTGGTATGGGTTGGCTTCTATTACACGTATTGGTTGTATCACTTGTTACACTTGAAAAAGGGCATTTCTGCCCTCAAACATATAAGCAATAAAAGATAACTTGTAGTTTAATTTTGCTATTGGGTCCTCCTTTTCAATCAGAATTGCATTGATGCCTGTTTTGAGGGCCTAGCCAGAGCCCCCTGGGAGGAATAGAACCTGTGAGAATTAAAACTGAACAATACTGTACTCCCACTAAGAATTAGTTAAAGGAGAAATAGAAGTTGAAAACAAATGATTAGATAGAGACAAAAAGGACTCCATATTATTTTCCATATTATTGAATGCCTTTTAATAAAATATAACTGCAGTTGTAGAGGGAGGCTTACTGCATTAACATTAGCGCAAAGGATGACTTAGCATACCTGTCAGGTCATGAATTACCCAAAGCACTGCAACTCAGCCCAAACTTTTCAAGAAAGTATCAATAGAAAAAATCATACTTCTATAAATTTTAACAACTGTAGAATGAGGTTAAAACACAAGTAAGGGTGTTTATGAATAAAAGCTGGAAATGTCACCTTATACACGTTTCTCTCCAATGACAGCACTCCAAATTCTTAATAATAATATGGTTTATGTTGGTGCCAAAAAATCTATATAGGTACTACTACAAAACTAATTAGTAATTCATAATCAAATATTATTAAAGTTAATCATGGGGAATATACTCACAATTCACCCCAGTCCTAAGGTGTAAGTCGAAGTCAACATTTCAAAAAAAGAAAAATGTGAGTGTCCCCCAAAATAATCAATCAATCAATTAAAAAAATGAAAAATGTATTAGAACATCAGAGCAAGACCTAACGCGTTTCGTGCCTGCTGGGGCAACCTATGAGTTAGTGCCCCCAGCAGGCACGAAACGCGTTAGGTCTTGCTCTGATGTCCTAATAAATTTTTCATTTTTTGAAATGTTTACTCAAAATTCTTAGTCAAATTTTGCCTTTATTTATTTCATCTTGGAGCAGCATAAGCATGCAATGTTTTGAGTGGCACTCCTGTCAAGCAAAGTGGAAATGTCACCTTATATGCATTTCCAGTGCATGCGACTCCTGTTTTTGCTTTTTATTCACAAAGGCACACTCTATATTTAGAAGTACTGCAAATACGTGATTTATACCATATTGTTAACTGAACTTGAAGTTTGAAGGTTGGAAGGATGAAGTACAAACCTTAGTCATTTATAATTACATGTGGGTCATTTAGAAAAGTTATACCAGCTAGATATAAAAGTCAATATTGTGCATTATATAAAATATTGATCACAAAATTTTTAAAGTATAAGTTAGTATCAGTCATTTAACTTAAATGTCAGTGGTATTTCTTATGAACTCTTTGAAGTGAAAGCTTAAATTTCTCGTTAAAATTTAAATAGCTCCAAATTGATGCAGGTCTTAGAATATTAGCTCTAGCGGCTCCTAATTTAACAAGATATAATACTAAAAAGAAAATATGACCAAGTTGTTTCAAAAATCACTCAGACATCTGGGGCAATATCTAATAATCTTTTATAATGGGTTTTAGTTGCTAAAAAGGTTTTATTATGTCCTACTATCCAAATAGGTAAATTCGGAGGCTGGCTTAATGATCTTTTAACGAGATCAAAAACATATATTGAAAAACAGCTTATAAATGAGCCTCAACAGATGTAATTTCTATATTGAAAAATCTAATTTATTTAGCAACAGACAAGTGTTTAAAACAAAAAAGGAAGCCAGTTAGTGATGCACAAGCATCAAGTTACTATTTTCTTCTGTTATACTGCTTAGTACATTTTATCCAAACATGAGCATGCAATTTAGATTATGGGCCCATTTAAAAAAATTTCCACGATTCTCTAAAAATTTGTGGTTTTCTATTTGTTTTCTTAAAGCTCTAAAAATTTGAGATTTATCAAGTGTAAAAACAACTAAAACCAGGTTAAAGTTCTCCAGGTCCTATAAAAATGAATGGGAGCTGTGCTGATCTTATGAGAGCTAAGAGGTTTTCAGATTTTTATTTTTTGCTAGGAATTGTCCAAAAAAAACCTCATTGTTAGAGGTTTTCGAGGTATTCACATTTTTTTTTGGATCATTCAGTACTTTTTTCGTTTGTACTTTTTATAATCAGAATTTAATTGTGGTTTTTTGAAAATAATAATATATAAAAAGTATAAACGAAAAAAAGCACTAAAATCCCTCCTTTAATAAATAAGCCTCCACGGGTCTGAACTGAAAAGAATCGGGGAGCATGATTTTCAGCAGTTCAATATTTTTACAATTTCTTTCAGGACAATCTTTCAGACAGTCATACTGTAAGTGTCAAATGAAATTACACAATTATGAAAGCAGGTCAGTGTGTCAGGTAATAATTTAGGGGCATATTTATCAAGGGTCGAATTTCGAATTGAAAAATCTTCGAAATTCGAATTCAAAAAGACTAACCGAAATTAAGTCGCAGTTTTTTTTTGTCCAATAGGTCTGTATAGCGCATTTGATCAAATTCGATCTGAAGTTTTTCCCCAAAAAAACTTTGATTCAAAGACCACCAATTTACTCCAAATAGGTTCTAGGAGGTCCACCATAGGCTAAAACAGCAATTCGGCAGGTTTTAGATGGCGAATGGTTGAAGTCGATTTTTTTTAATTAATTTCGATATTTGAATTTTTGATTTTTTTTTTCAAATTCTGATCGAATTTGGACTATTCTCTAGTACACAAAAAATAGCTTGAAATTTGATTTTTTTTCATTTGAAAATTCACCTCGACCTTTGATAAATCTGAAGTGTTCAACTACTTTTAACAGATAAGTAGCATTCGTTTTAAGGGGGTATTATGGCTCAATGGCATCTTTGGACATCTTCATGCATTCCCTGAAAAAGTTTTGCATTACAATTATTACTATAAAAATTCCCAGACCCTTCAGATATACTGTAGCCTCCTATGATTTGGCTTATTTCGCATTTTTTTTTAATATATAAAAGACTTCAGTATTTGCGAGAACCTCCTGTTGTGCTTTTGAGGGTGTTCATTCTGAAATAAGGGTATTACTTAGGATAAGAAACAACAGACAATATGATCACAAATTTATTTATCAAGTTATGTTAGTATTGCGATGATGATCTTAACCTGCCTTTTCCAACCTGTATTTGCCCCTTATTTTATTTTTTGCTATAGCCAGACATTTTACCTTATGTCTAGAGATTTGGATGCTATTAAATATTACATTATGTTATATTAACTTAACCACCATAAACCAAAACTGTTAAACGTGTAAATGACTGAGGCCGACTACTCTATGGGCAGCTCAGCCTAAAAGATTCTCTTGTTATGCTGTGAGGCAATTAACACATTTATTTTGTTCATTTACAGTCTCTCTTTATATGTAGGTCATTCCAGTTACAGAATTAAAAGCATGAATTATGTAGCTCACCATTGTATACTGTACAAAACATGACAAAAGTGTTAGAAAAGCAATGAGTCGCTTTTTATTTAAAGCAAACAGGTCAGTAGTGATGGGCGAATTTGTGAAATTGCGCCGGCGTCTCGTTTTTGATGCCGGTGTCCATTTTTTTGACTCTGGTGAATTTCTGCGCCCGTTTTGCAATTTTATTCACCGGCGGCGAATCTTGCAAATTCACAGCGAATTCGCGCCTGGCGAATAAATTTGCCCATCACTTCAGGTCTACAAAGTCTTGATTGGAATACGCCATATTAAGGCAAATAACATATTTCCTCTTTCTATTTCTTTTGCTAAAGTAAAACCGTTCTATCTACACAGCTGAGCATTCTGTCAAATTAAAATAAAAATTAAGCCAAGTGTAGAAGGACCATATTAATGGATTTGATTGGGTAGAGACTAATAACATACTTTCTTGTTAAAGCTGCTTTAGCTCATTCGTTTCTCACCACTCTATCGGATTCTCAAAGGCAATGACACATAATGGCTTTCAGGTAGATATACATTGTTTATTCTGCAATACAACTACACTTTAGGGGTTAAAGAGCAACAATGTATAGTTATAATAATTAAAAGGAAATAATAATTAAATGTGTAGGCTTAATAGTTGTATATGTTTCTGGATAGTCATATTTAGCAGGATATGATTGTTTTAAGGTTTTTCAGGATGTTTCTATTTAGATTTCTGATTGCATTTTCTTCTTTACAGCATTGTTTAATTATAATTACTGGTTTCAACTAATCTTTGAATTGATTACAAGTAACAAGTCCTTCTGGAATCACTTAAAAAATACTGCATCTCTTCTTTCTTGCTATGTCTTCAATGTTGGGTGTTTCTGAAATGTACAGTACTTCATTTATACAGACGTCATTGTCTGTATGTAGCATGCAGCATGATCCTTGAGGACTACAAACTAATATAATGTGAACCACTTTAAAATTCCTACCTGTGAAGTTTATGTAGCCTGATTGCATTAGCATATGTGGCCACAGCATTTCATCGGTAATCAAAGGGTGCCACAGTTAATCGTAAACAAAGCTGTTTAAATGGTGAGGTCTGCACGTTCACAGTACTTGCTGTACTATATTATAATTTTGGGACAGTACAATAATGTTTTCTTCATAATTTATATGAACCTTCCCCATGTCTGGTCCCGTCTCTCCCCGACTGCCGCTGGTATTTTTTGTGTTTATTTGCTTGAGCGCAGTTTCAAGCATGCAACTTTACAATCAAGAGCACGCTCAGCCGGCGCAGTGGCCGGTCATGTTGCCTAGGGCGCCTGGTTGGGTTGGCCAGGCTCTGCTGATATGACTCTGCAGGAACGTTGGAACAGCACCACAAATTATTTTCACTTAAAAAGCCTTTATTACATGCTTAGGGCATTACAGCAACATTGCAGGCCATGTAGCCTTTTATCAAGCTTGATAAAAAGCTGCATGACCTGAAACATTTCTGCAATGCCCTAAGCATGTAATAAAGGATTTTTAAGTGAAAATAATTTGTGGTGCTGTTCCAACATTCCTGCTTATGGTATATCAGCGGCAAGTGGCCATTGGAGAATGTGTACTACCTCAAGAAAAGTTGATAATTGTCGTGTTGACTACTTGCTTTCAAAACCTTATATGACTCTGCACCTACAACTTTTACATTGAAAGTTTACAGAAGTTGGACTGAGGGTTACCATTTATATATTACTATCACTTATTTGTGATCAGAAACTGCTATATTGTGCACACCGTTTTTTGGCATAAGCAATGTAGGGGGGTCCACTTTTCCTGTCCCCTTTAGTTATAAGGATTTGATTTTAATATGTGTATTCAATAAATGTGATATTATATTAAAGGAAACTTGGTGCAGTTGGTAGTATTTGATATAGTTAATGAAATAGTTTGATCTTGGCCCTTGGGACCCTGTTTATTGTATTTCTAGTTCAATCTTTTAGTTGTATCAAAGTCACAAGTATACTTTCTTGCATATCTCCAAGACAAGGGGTTTTCTGCCAGAAATAAATATATGGTTCTAATTTCCAATATATTTTCCAAATATTAGGTATAGCTAGCCATGTCATAACATATTAACAATGATTCCTGTATGTCTTTGTTTGGAAAAGCAGTAACCATAGATTAAATCTAACCTTGGTTAACTTGTGATAGAAGGTCTTTTTCTTTATCCTTTCCAGCAGTGATCTGAAAAATATGTGTGTTTTAACAATTTCTTTTCTATCACAAAATCACTAAGGCATTTATAAAACTCTACTGGAAAAAAATGTAATGTATAACTTAGTTAGCATTTAAAAGTATGTCATTTTACAGAGACTTCACAATGGATGAGAGCTAAACAGAGAGCAGACATTTCTTTTTAATGAGTATTTGTTTGTAAGTATATTTTTACAGTTTATTTAGTGCTACTTGTTTTCTCAGTGCTGTCCATTAATACAATAATAAAATATAAATATATACAACAATACATTTATTCGCAAAATGAAGTTCTAAATGTTAAGAGACAGAAGAGAGAAGGTCCCTGCCCATAGATCTGTGTGAGGGAGGGAACAAAGGTATGGAGAAAGATGAACTATGCTCAGTTGCATAGTTACATATTTAATTGAGTTAAAGGCATTAATAGAATCTGCCATCATAATATCACATGGAGGAGCATACAACAACCTCACAGCCCTCATAATGGAGAGCCACCTATATTGCTTAAAATGAAAGTTCAGTTTCACAAGTCTAAAGGGGTTGTCACTGGTTTGTTAATCCTTTATTGGGAAAAATCTCTGCTATCTGTTATCTATAATGTCCTCTTGTAGAGAACTTGTAAAGAGTAATCTTGATCCCTCAAAAGAGCCTTTTCTCTAAAGGAAACAGCCCCCAACCTCGATTGTTTCTCCACATCTTTTCATTCTCCTTTTCCTTTTACCAGTTTAGTTGCACATCCCTGTGCTTCCATCATACTCAAGGTGAGGCCATACCAGGGACTTAAAAAGAGGCAAAATTAAATTTTCATCTCTTTTTTAATTTAGTTTTTTTTTATGAGAAATGTGCTTTAGTTGAGAAATCAATATCTATAATTTGGATCATATTGACTTAATGTCTTCAAGAGGGACTTGAGTGTCTTCAGGCATAATTTGTAGGACTATGTTTAGTTTTGTCTAGAAAGATAGTGAGATACTTGATGCCCCTTTAACAGACACATATGTATGAGCAACAATGAAATATCTTAAAAATAACAAGTCACAAAGGCCTCATGGCCACTCCATATATTAACCCAACACTAACAACATTTTATAATTCAATTTTACAGAGAGGACTAGGGATGTAGCGAACCGCCGATAATGTGTTCGCGAACGCCGTTCGCGAACACCGGCAAAAAATGCGGACAGTTCGCGAACAGTTCGCGAACTTCGAACATCCGAAAATCGTTCGATTCGAACGATCAAAGGATTTTAATCGTTCGATCGAACGATTTTCGTTCGAATCGAACGATCGAAGCCATTCGATCGAATGATTTCATTCAATCCAATGGCTTCGATCGTTCGATTCGAACGAAAATCCTTCGATTTTAGCGATCGAATGGTCGAATGGTCGAACGATTTTGACGCGAACGCCTATTGGCGAACGTCGCGCGATGTTCGCGAACTTGCGGCGGATGCGAACAGCCGATGTTCGCGCGAACAAGTTCGCCGGCGAACAGTCCGCGACATCCCTAGAGAGGACTTCTATGGGACAAAACTAATGAAGACAGAATTATTCTCTTCTCCAAACAGGGAAAAGACCCAATGGATCATCATCTTACAGGCCAAACTTCCTACTAAATGAAGACCTTAAAATAATGGAAAAGATTATGGCATAGATTATCACAAGATCTCTCAAAAATGCTTAGAGGCTTATTTATCAACATTCTCATTTTTGAGGTTTTTGATACCATGTCTACACTCTAAAACCACAAATGTCATGAAATTTTCAATAATGATGCCTGTGTCAATTTTAAGGCCCGCATTAAAGTCAATGGGCATCCTAAAAATGTTGACACCCAACAGTTTTGACGAAATGCAGAAATTCACTGCAAATTCACACCTGGTGAATTTATTCGCCCATCACTAATGCTAGCCTGCTGCAATTTTTGGGATTGAATATACCACACAAATGTTTATACCACAATGGAAATAAGCCAATCACTTGGGTTCTGCAACTCTCCTCTTAAAGGACCAGTAACATCAATTTAAAAAATTTGTTAGTGTAGAATGAAAAAAAAAACAAAAAGACATACTAAACTTTTAAATCGTTAAGTTTTTATTAAGAAATAACTTACCGAAGCTCTGCTTGTGCTTCTCTTCAGAAAAGGCGATCCATTGTGCGGTGTTCAATTTCTCCTCCCTGCTTTTCTTATAGGAGATAGCCAGGGAGGAGAAATCGAGCGTCACATGATGGATCGTAGCCGTGTCACCTTTTCTTAAGGGGAGCGCAAGCGGAGTTTCGGAAAGTTATTTCTTAATAAAGACTTAGCGATTTAAAAGTTTAATATGTCTTTGTGTTTTCTTGTTTAATTAAAAAAATGTATGTTACTGATCCTTTTTAAAGTATACCATGGGGCAGATTTACTAAAGAGCAAAGTGGCTGTTGCCGGAAATACAGAAATACAGAAATACAGGCGATTCGCTAGTGAAAGAGACCATCACTAGCGCAGCTTTGCGTCCTTTCACCAGGCACATTTTTGCTCAGGGAAGGAGCTTTACTAAGCAAATTCACTGAAGTGCAAATTTTACAGAACGTTACAGAGTTTACAGAGTTTCCTTCGCCAGTTTAGACCTAGTGAACTGATAAGTTGAAGCTACATCCTCCTCAATCTTATGTCAGTGACATCATATCCTGTATGATGAAAATTCATAAACATTATATATATATATATATATATATATATATATATATATATATATATATATATATATATATATATATATATATATATATATATATATATATATATATATATATATATATATATAAACTCTGGCATTTTCCATATTTTAATGTGAGATTGTCTTTAAAAGTAGTACCTATTAAACATTTTGTTTTAACCTTTAACCTTTGTTTTACTTTTTGAAGGGCATGCCACGTTTGTTTTAGGGTGGGTTCATGTCTAGGACATTATTATTTTGCTTATTTGAACATTTTTAATAATAAGTGGCCACTTCAAGCAATTTCCCCATATACACCACCTATATGTAACCGCCCTATACAAATTGATCTAAGTGTAAGTGTACTAACAAATATTCACTAGGCAGAAATTAAAGTTTGAGAAAGTTCATAATCAAATGTTTGCGCTGACGAATTAACAAAACTTTGCCAGCGTTTCTTTTGCTGAGATGCAAATTTGTATTTTAGTGAATTAGCGTATGTGTTGCGAAATTACATGTGGCAACGTGGCACAAAGTGTGTTGGAGCCTGCAACTGACAATTTTGCCCTTTAGTGAATCTGCCCCCACATGTCATTAGAAGAAAGAGTTATTTAGAATTCGATGGAAAATGGACCTATTCGATCAAAAACTGACCTATTTGGACGAAAAAAAATTCAAAATTTTTTTAGTCTTTTTTAATTTAAATTACAAAGTTTTCTAAATTCAAAATTCGACCCTTGATAAATCTGCCCCTAACTGTCAAATTTAATGGACAAACCTGTTTTGATTGGACCATTCCATAGGAATTGGACCATAATTAGTTGTTGGAAACCACCACTTTGTTTATGATTTGAAAATGAATAAAAATAAATACAAGCATTCCAGGCACTCCAGGAGAAACTGGTGCTAGAGGAAAACTGGTGCATATAACAATAATGCAAAGCATCATCATGCTTTGATTAATGTCCAATGCTGTTTTAAGTAGCAGTGAAGCCAAAGCACAAGGGCACAAGTGCTGAAAATTGACTTCTCCAATACAAAGGTATTTTCAAACATTTTGTCACCACTCTGGAGAAGAGTATATGCTGTCTACCTTCACCCTAATGAAACCTTTATTACAATATTTAGTCATACATCTGTAGCAAGCACACGTGCTGATTCATCTCAAAAACATTTCACCAATTATCAGAGTGCTTAGGTGTTTTCAAAATGACAGTTGCTTCAAATGTATCACTACTAGATTTTACAGTAAATAATTTTTGTGCAGCAATGGTGTTTCTATGAATTTTGAACTGTGTTCCTTTAAAGACCTTATTTGTTATGGGAACACGAGCAACAAAGGGAGTAATGTAGTTAAAGGCCTTAGATTTGCTACTTGTCTGGTATCCCATAGCAATCAATCAGCAGGTATTATTATTATTATTATTATTAAAATGTATTTATATAGCGCCAATATATTGCGTAGCACTGTAAAGTAAATGTGATTATACAACTAAATCACATGAATTATACACATAGAACATATGGAGTTACATATATCACAATCAATACAGGTACAAAAAGGTGAGGGAGGCCCTATGCATAGGCATACACTCTAAGGGGAAAGGAGTAATACACAAGGTGTGGGAGTGGGCAAGATCGAATTAAGTGGGTGAGAAATGTGGTACTGTATGTGGTGTTGCGTTTGGTAGTTAAGCAGAGTGAGGGTAGGCTTCTCAAAAGAAGTGCGTTTTAAGAGATTTCTTGAAAGCAGAAAGGTTGGGAGAAAGTCTTGAATGTGAGCATGTGAGGAGGTAATGAGAGAAGAGTAGCAGGTCAGTAGAGGAGCATAGTAAGCGGTTGGGTGAGTATATAGAGATGAGTTCAGAGATGTAGGGTGAGACAGAGTTATGAAGTGCTTTGAAAGTCAGTGTTATTAATTTGAATTTGATTCTGAAAGGTAACGGAAGCCAGTGCAGGGATTGACAGAATGCGAGGCAGAGGAGGAGCGGTTGCTGTGGTATATGAGCCTCGCAGCAGTGTTCATTATGGACTGGAGAGGTGACAGTCTCTGGAGGGGAAGGCCAATTAAAAGAGAGTTACAGTAGTCTAGAAGTGATATGACGAGAGAGTGAATAAGAATTTTGGCAGCATCTTGGGTGATAAATTATCGTATTTTGGACATGTTCCTTAGGTGGAAGTGACATGATTTAATAAGTGACTGAATATGAGGAGTGAATGACAGGGCAGAATCTAGGATAAGCCCAAGGCACCGGGCCTGGGGAGAGGGGGTGATAGTGGAATTGTTAACTATGATGGATACTTCCGGGATGTTACTGGTGTAAGTTAGAGGAAAGAGAACCATCTCAGTTTTAGAGAGGTTTCATTTAAGGTAGCGTTGCGACATCCAGGTAGAGATAGCGAACAGGCAAGAAGAGTCGCGAGTTAGGAGTTCTGGGTTGAGATCAGGAGATGAGAGATAGATCTGAGTATCGTCAGCATAGAGGTGGTAGTGGAAACCATACGAGTTGATTAATTTGCCGAGTGAGGAAGTATAGAGGGAGAATAGTAATGGTCCCAGGACAGAGCCTTGAGGAACCCCAACAGAAAAGTAGTTGAGAAGATAATACTCCATTGTAGAAGACACTGAAGGAACGATTGGTGATGTAAGAAGAGAACCAGGACAGGGCTGTGTCACGAAGGCCAAGCGAATGGAGGGACTGGAGGAGGAGAGGGTGATCTACAGTGTCAAATGTGGCTGAGAGATCAAGCAGTATTAGTAGTGAGAAATGATTGTTGGCTTTAGCGGTTAAAAGGTCATTAGTTAGTCAGGGCAGTTTCCGTGGAGTGTTGTGGCTTAAAACCAGATTGTAGGGGGTCCAGCAGGTTATTGTCAGAGAAGAATGAGGTTAGTCGGTTGTAGACTAGGCGCTCAAGTAGTTTAGAGATAAAAGGTAGCAGAGAGGTAGGTCGGAGGTTGTCAAGATTGGAGGAATCAAGAGAGGGTTTTTTCAGAATGGGGGTGACAAGAGCATGTTTTAGTTGAGAAGGAAACAGTCCAGTTGAGAGCGAAAGATTAAATAGGTGAGATTAAGTAGGTAGCATTTACTATTATTTTGCGCAACAGTTTTTACAGTAGCAACAATTTTTACATGTGTGACTTTTTTTGTCCAAATGCATTAAATCAGCTGGCAAAATAAATTTGAAGCGTGACAATTTTTACACGTGCAACTTTTTTTGCCCAAATGCATTTAAGTCAATGGGCATCAAAATTATTTTGATGTGCAGCAATTTTTACACAATTTACTATTTGCATCGAAAAAATTTGAATCCATGCCTGGTGAATAAATTCGCCCATCACTATTTAATAGTAATTGGGTCTATATATTTTGGGTGTGCTTTGGGAAAAACAAAGTAATATCCCTGGATATTGGGTCCTAGTAATGACACTACTGCATTATCACTTTAAACATATTATTCATTCTAATGTCTCTAAATATTTCTTTAGACTTAGAGAATTACTCTAGAATGCAGAGAGAAATCTTGACAAAGCCATTTATCATAAACAGCACCTAGGAAGTAAACAGCTAGACAGAAGTGGATGAATCTGCATACAGAGACTGACCTATGCAGTTGCAGCTAGATAAATGAGTTCTCGTTTTCCATACCATATCTTATACAGTTTCAGCATTTTGCATTTAAAAATGTAAACATGTGTCTCTTTAACTAATAAGTATATTTATGGTTGTGATTCATATTTAATTTTGTTTGCAACAGGATATTTTTTGAAAGAATATAGGAATCATGAAAATAATACTAAATCATGTTTCCTTTACTGTCTTTAAAACTTTAAGGGATTTTTTTCATGTGTCAGTAACTAGGATCTGATAATGAACATTAAAAACAAACAAAAGAAATTACCAGCATGGAAGAAAAATCAGTGATAATTAGCATTCCAGATTTGTCTTTGCTGAACCTCAAACAAAACTGAAAAAAGAGGAATGTCTAGTTTCAAAATGGCAAATGCAAGTTGAATCATACATTTATATGCATTTAGTCACTTGCCCACATGGGCCTTTATGTCTTACAAGTGAATATTTGTTATAAACAAAAAATAAAGTAATTTCATTTTATAAAAAAAAAAGTTTAATATTTGTCTCAAGATACAAGAACATCTCTACAGTTGTAGAGAGGATTTAAAAACAGATTAAGCATTGATCCTATCAAGTTGATTTTTGCCAACATGCTTGGCAAGAGGCATTTTCTTTTTACATTATGGTGCATATTTTTAAAAAGGTAAAACAGACCTTACCACAGTCTGCCAGAGGAAAATGTCACCACTCTCTGTCTATAGAATTTTTAGAGGTGTATTTATCAGGATTTATCAGGATGAGCTGTCACTTTCACCCATTGATCAATATGCCCTTAAATCACATAGAAATGAACAGAGTGCCAAAATTTCCATCTGGTGGACTGTGGCATGATGTTTCATCCTTTCAGCAATATGCCCCAGAGTCTGAAATATGCTTAGTTGGTTGGTAAGATTAAGGAATAGTTAATATGAAAAGAAAGGCCATTAGCATAGTAGATGTCTAGTCAATAGCAAATAGATATTTTGAGAAGAGGAGGATAATAAATGCGTAGAAAAGCTTAGAATCCCCAAAATTGAGCAATTGCAATATATTTATCAATAATAATGATTCTTGAAAATTAGATTGAACTAGTTTATGTAGGCCATGTAGACCATGTGTCGAGTCAATGAACTTGTATGTAAAATTCAGAAAAAAATACAAAAATGTGGAAGACAGATGCAATAGATAATACAGAGAGATCGAGATGAATAAATGATAGGTTTGTTTAGAAGGAACGTTTTGGGAAAGGGTTTATTTTAATCAAATTTAACATATCAACCAACTGCCATTGTTTGACACTTGCAATGCCAAGTATATAAGTCTAAAATAGAAGCAAATATGTATTGTTATAGCATCAGTTGTGGGGAATGCACATGGCACAAAATGTGGGGAAAGCACATGCCTGTTTTTACACTGGAATTCTAGCACAACAACAATGTTGTAATATGGTGAAATAAATATGGTGATTTGTGTCTGAACATTGCACTAGTAAATGACATTTCTTCTGTTCAGGACATTGGAACTTGCTTAGTTTAACTCACTCCAACTTTTGAGGCCCTCTATGATTATGAACTCAGTTTAACATTGTTTAACATATCTACAGGTACAGACAACTAAATATTCTATATCTACCATTTAAAAAATACATTTTAAACTATAAATGTATAATATATACTGTATATATAATACACAAGAGCCATGAATATCCTGTAAATTATATCCTTATAAACGGTGAGGGGGTACTTTATTCACTATATATATATATATTGGTCCAACCAGATCGCACTCCATATTTAAAACATAGCTTTTATTAGCTTGTTAAAATGTATCACAAAATGGCATTCTTCACAACATAGTAGCAGCGTCATTTGTATCAAGACACTTATCTGTTAAAAGTCCAGTATAAACACTATATCCATCCACACTCACACGACGTTTCGGGACACATCAGTTCCCTTTCTCAAGCGTATGTATCGTGTAGTAGCGTGTAGGACTCCATTGCACACACTTTCTGCTTCCTCGTTAGGCGGGGCACACGTGGTAAGTAACTGTGATGATGCTTCCTCACCTGGAGGCCGGATCTGCACGTCAGTCACCACATATCTCCACCCTCCCGTTACTATGCAAAGTCCATAGTTACCAAAGAAAAGAAATATATCAGTAACAGCAAATTACATGGGCATTTTTCACTATATCTGATGATTGTAGTTGTTTGAGCAGATTATGCCAAAATGAAAAGCAAAAGTTAACAGATGAATGGCAAAAAAGAACAAAATTTTTTTTCAAAAATACAAAAATACTTATAAAGAAAATATTCAAAAAATATACACAAAATAATATTAGTTGCCCGAAATATTACTACTCACCCTAAATGAGTACTTTACAGAAATAAATGCAAGTCAAAATCACGATTTAGACCCCTTGGACTGAGAGTCCCTAGCCTGTCAATCCATTTAACTTCTGCTCTTTTTAATGCTAGAACACGATCTCCTCCTCTTTTCAGAGGTGGGACGTGTTGGATAACTCTGAATTTCAGCTCCTCTGATGTATGTCCTTGTTCTAAACAATGTCTAGAGACTGGCAATGATCTATTGCCCACGTGTATAGTTGATCTATGCTGAGAAAACCTATCCTTCACCTTCTGGGTGGTTTCTCCAACATAGACCAACCCACATGGGCACACCAGCATGTATACAACAAAATTGGTATCACACGTATTATAACCCCTAATATGATACTTCTGATCCCTATGTGGATGGTCAAAATCAGGACCTACCAATACAAATCGACACTGGGCACAACCCTTACATCTATACATGCCATCTTTCTTGGGACCCCAAAACATTGCCTTATTAGGTGGTTTCCGTATGTCTGCATTCACTAATCTACTCCCTATGGTTGCTCCTCTGCGATAGGACATCATAGGGCCTTGTTGAAACTCTGGAATTGAAGGATATGCATCTTTTAATAAGTACCAATGTTTATCTAATATGCATTTAAATTTGGAACTGGCAGAATTATACTGGGATACATAAGCTAATCTGTTACCTGTAGTACGCCGATCTCTTGATGTACATCCAAGAATCCCTTCCTTAGCAGCCTGTTGGTTTTTTTGTATTAGCTGATTCGGGTATCCCCTATCTATAAGTTCCCTAGACATTATTTCTAAGTCTTGTTCCAGGACCACTGGATTATTTGTAATTCTACTCACTCTGGTAAACTGGCTGATAGGAATCGATCTCTTAACTGAGGGGGGATGGAAGCTGTCATAAGAAAGAAGTTGATTTCGATCCGTAGGTTTTGTATAGATACGAGTATCAAACCCTGTCTCGGTTCGTGTAACCAATACATCTAAGAAAGTAACTACTTGGAGATCAGCTGTCATCGTGAATTTAATGTCATTATGGGCCCCATTAATTGCCTCACGGAAGACGGCCAAGGAGTCCAGGTCACCCCGCCATAGGAGGAACACGTCATCGATGTACCTCCACCAGGCACAGCAGTGCCTAGTGAAGAGTACATTTTGATAGACATGCTCCTCCTCAAACCAACTCATAAAGGAGTTGGCATATGACGGGGCGACCCTGGACCCCATGGCCGTCCCCCGCACCTGCAAGTAATATTTGTCCCGAAATTGAAAATAGTTTCTATGTAGTATCTATGCCCAGTCATATGCGAGACAGGGTTTGATACTCGTATCTATACAAAACCTACGGATCGAAATCAACTTCTTTCTTATGACAGCTTCCATCCCCCCTCAGTTAAGAGATCGATTCCTATCAGCCAGTTTACCAGAGTGAGTAGAATTACAAATAATCCAGTGGTCCTGGAACAAGACTTAGAAATAATGTCTAGGAAACTTATAGATAGGGGATACCCGAATCAGCTAATACAAAAAAACCAACAGGCTGCTAAGGAAGGGATTCTTGAATGTACATCAAGAGATCGGCATACTACAGGTAACAGATTAGCTTATGTATCCCAGTATAATTCTGCCAGTTCCAAATTTAAATGCATATTAGATAAACATTGGTACTTATTAAAAGATGCATATCCTTCAATTCCAGAGTTTCAACAAGGCCCTATGATGTCCTATCGCAGAGGAGCAACCATAGGGAGTAGATTAGTGAATGCAGACATACGGAAACCACCTAATAAGGCAATGTTTTGGGGTCCCAAGAAAGAGGGCATGTATAGATGTAAGGGTTGTGCCCAGTGTCGATTTGTATTGGTAGGTCCTGATTTTGACCATCCACATAGGGATCAGAAGTATCAAATTAGGGGTTATAATACGTGTGATACCAATTTTGTTGTATACATGCTGGTGTGCCCATGTGGGTTGGTCTATGTTGGAGAAACCACCCAGAAGGTGAAGGATAGGTTTTCTCAGCATAGATCAACTATACACGTGGGCAATAGATCATTGCCAGTCTCTAGACATTGTTTAGAACAAGGACATACATCAGAGGAGCTGAAATTCAGAGTTATCCAACACGTCCCACCTCTGAAAAGAGGAGGAGATCGTGTTCTAGCATTAAAAAGAGCAGAAGTTAAATGGATTGACAGGCTAGGGACTCTCAGTCCAAGGGGTCTAAATCGTGATTTTGACTAGCATTTATTTCTGTAAAGTACTCATTTAGGGTGAGTAGTAATATTTCGGGCAACTAATATTATTTTGTGTATATTTTTTGAATATTTTCTTTATAAGTATTTTTGTATTTTTGAAAAAAAATTTTGTTCTTTTTTGCCATTCATCTGTTAACTTTTGCTTTTCATTTTGGCATAATCTGCTCAAACAACTACAATCATCAGATATAGTGAAAAATGCCCATGTAATTTGCTGTTACTGATATATTTCTTTTCTTTGGTAACTATGGACTTTGCATAGTAACGGGAGGGTGGAGATATGTGGTGACTGACGTGCAGATCCGGCCTCCAGGTGAGGAAGCATCATCACAGTTACTTACCACGTGTGCCCCGCCTAACGAGGAAGCAGAAAGTGTGTGCAATGGAGTCCTACACGCTACTACACGATACATACGCTTGAGAAAGGGAACGGATGTGTCCCGAAACGTCGCGTGAGTGTGGATGGATATAGCGTTTATACTGGACTTTTAACAGATAAGTGTCTTGATACAAATGACGCTGCTACTATGTTGTGAAGAATGCCATTTTGTGATACATTTTAACAAGCTAATAAAAGCTATGTTTTAAATATGGAGTGCGATCTGGTTGGACCAATATAACTAAGAAGCGGAATTACTCACTGCTATTGGGATCAGCACCCTTGACTTTGATATACATTGGGATTAGTGCATCACAAACGTTGGAATTGTATATATATATATATATATATATATATATTGGATTTAACTTTAGTATGTGTTTCTGTGACATTATTATAATTATTATTGTTGTTGTTATTAGTAACACATTTCTGAACCATCAAATCGATACTTCAGCAATGTATAATAAAAGGGTATAAACAGCAAACATACATATCACATATAAATACTGACTTAAGGTAAAGAAGCCCCTGCTCATCAGAGTTACAGTAGTCAATACATAACTTGATGAGAGAGAGAGTTAGAATTTTGTTGGCATTAATTGTAAAAGAGTTTTCAGGGATAATATATGTGTTGAATGGGGAAAAGATGACCTTCTGTCTTTGAGAAGTTTAAAGGAGAACTAAACCATAAACATTTTTCTGCCCTATGTCTTTGTTTAAGTTTTAGTTCACCATTAAGGCAGCTCTTGTACATCCAAGTAAAATGGTTGACAAATAAGAAGAGATGCAAGTTAAGAGATCTGGGTAGAGATTATAGGTTGAGAGATCAATGGCTATTGTCAGCATAGAAGTGGTATGTGAATTGGCTAAGGAGGAAAGTATACAAAAATCATAATAAGGGGCATAGGACAGAATACTGAAAAATGATTATCCATTGTAGGACATACTTACAAAAAAAACCCCATATGAATGTTAAAGTAATTGAACACAAATGGATGGAGAGAAATATTCAGTTTGGGGCTTAGTGTGTGTTTGAGGTGGAGATTCCAGAGTAGAGGGAAAGACTGATTAGATGAGCTAGTACTTTGATTAAACACTTGGTGAGAATAGTATTAAGAGAATTGATAGTAATATGTTACTGCACTGCATTATTAAAATTGCAAGGGCTTGCCCTGCTGAACAAACTCCTGTGTGCTTGAGATCTTTCCACGTACCTTGGCTGGGTGGTTGCCGATTCCCCTACCGCCGAGCACCAGGAAGCTCTGCTCAGGTTTGTGAGGTGTGCGGTTTCTCCAAATTGGCTTAGTAATATGTTAGGAAACCATATGATCTGTAGATCTCTCTCTTCAGTCACAGAGAAGAAATATCACAAAGGAGGTTGAGTGTTCAGGGAGTTACAGAAGAGAATGATGTGCATGGAGAGGATAGGGAAGGGAAAAGTAAGGAATCAATCCCCCCCCATGAACAAGAGAGCAACAGGTCAGACAGTGTCTGTAGAAGAAAGAAAGGTTAAGGGAAAGATAGGTTAAGGGAATTTTCAGTGAACAGTCATGAATTGAGGTAATTTTGTTGCAGACAAAGCAAGAGCTACAGAGGGCACAATAGAGAGGAAATGTGTTTCTGAGAGTAGGAACAATGGTTATATTATGTTATATTAGTTGTTGGAGTGGGAAGCAAACATGACTGGCCTTTTATGCTTTCTGTGATTTTTTTAGTATACATCTAATTTTGTAATCCAACAACTCTCTGTGCTCAATATCATTGTATATGTACCTTTAATGAATATATATGAATAATAGGGACAATGATGACAACCATTCCATTCAATATGTTATGACCAACCTATAAAAGGTTAAATAAATAAAAGTTTGAACTAAAAAAAAAAAGAAATGGAAAAGTAAGTGAGAGTAGGATATGTAGGTTCTCAATTAACATGAAGATGAGAAGCTTGCTAAAGCTATTGAACTGAATACCCTTTTGATAAAGAGGATGACGCAAATATGTTTAAAATAAATATGTTAAAGTATTTGTTAAAAATGGAAATATTAGAAAATCACAAGGTGTAGCAAGCTGACTTCATTATTTTACAACTCAGACAGTGTTTATTGAAGATGGTAAGTGCCTTATCTCTGCTTTGTCCTGAAGCCTTGTTTAACTGCCATTTCATAGCTTGTGAAATACTGTACTATCACTTTAAGAATATAAGTATCTGTGTTTAGCCATTGGCACTAGTGTCTTCCCCCTGCTGGGTCTGAATATATAGGCAGCTTTTGCTTCATTTCTTAGAGAGTTTACCACTAGTACTATACTGTATATGAAATGGTCATAACTCCACTGTAATAAGATAAATAATGATGACTACAGGACCTAGAGAAATGACATATTTCTCATAAATATATCATAAATATATTATACTAATACAGCTGATTCAGAAAACCCCTTATCGTCTGAGCATGGCAATAGCAAAAATACAGTTTTATGGACAGTTCATAGATTAAAGCATGCTATCTCCCACATATGTGCCTTGGCAACAAAAAAAATACATAATTAATATGAATGCATACGAGGGCTTGATGTATTCATATGCATATGATTTGCAAAGTGCGTGGCATGTACAAATACAATACAGTGTTCAATTTTCTTGGCTGGAACAAACAAACACACTGCAAGCATTTCATGCCAGTAAAGTAATTAAAGTAATTATGCAGTGTGATTAGCACCAGTGACACAGGGTAATAAAACATTATTTCAGGCAAAACATTGTGTGCATATACTATAAATTGTGTATTATTCTGTGTTTGTTGCAAGTTTTGAAAACTTAAACAGAAAGTGAGCATTATTTTGTTATTTTAAAACTGTGTTTGCAACTTACCTAGATAGGTACAGGCAGACAGGTAAATGCTAGAGTGCTGCAAGATACTATTTGACTTTTGTGGGGTCATTTTTTGTTATTCTACATCTTAACTGCCATCTGCATATTGCACAGTCAATATAAGTGTTAGTAACCAGTGCTGATCTGGTCTAAGATTTACTTTAGTCATTAGAAGATACACTCATGGCCATCTTACCTTTCCTATTTCCGATGCTGATTTTTGGGACATATCTTGCACAGTTAAGGAAATGAAATAATGACAATATATTTTTGCTTTACTTATATGATAAGGGCATTTCATTTCTAATTGTAATACTATATGCTTTATGTGGTCTTTAACATAGACTGATTAGAGAGTTCTATTTCTTATGCCATTGCCATTTCATGGCTGGGCTTAAGTGACATTTTTGCAAGGATCTTAAGAGATTCATCAAATATGTCACTTACTGAAATTGGGTGGTTTCTGCAAAGATTTGTATGATTCATTGCCATGACCTTTTAAGTATAGATTTTAGTTTGAGTAGGCAACCATGTGTTTTCATCTTTAAACAGCAAAGCAAGCGCTCGTGTTACAATTTTATTTCTATCTGTCTACTTTTCTTCATCTTGATTCAAGATAGTTTTGCCCATCTCTCTCTCTTGTGCGCGGTCTCTCTCTCTATCTTTTGTTCTTTCCCTCTCTCTCGCTCTCCCTCTCTCTATCTTTTGTTCTCTCTCAGACAGGCAGGATCAAGGCAGGTAGATAGAAAGGATCGTCAGGCAGGCAAGGGTCAAAACCGGGTAATCAATCAGATTTGATGAGGCAGAATCAGAATCAAACAACAGGCAGGAGTCAAACCAGGAAGTCAATCAGGAGGGACAGGCGGAATCAGAGTCAGTTTCAGTCAAGGGCCAGGTTTTGGAGGTCAGAGAAGTCAAAAGCCAGGCCGGGTCAAACACAGAAGTTCAGAACAGAATTCAGGCAAAACAGGTACTAGCACAAGGCTCAGGAACCACCAGGAAACAAATCCTATCACGAGCAATGATAAACAGTAGGAATATCCTTTTAATACTTTTAAATGTCGCGCCATTGCGCGCTGACGTCAGGCCGGGTCAAACACAGAAGTTCAGAACAGAATTCAGGCAAAACAGGTACTAGCACAAGGCTCAGGAACCACCAGGAAACAAATCCTATCACGAGCAATGATAAACAGTAGGAATATCCTTTTAATACTTTTAAATGTCGCGCCATTGCGCGCTGACGTCATCACGCCAGCGCGCATGCACCTACAAAACCGCCGCAAGCGCACTAAGAAGGAACCAGCGTAAGAGAAGAGGAGCAGCGTGGCGGGCGTCCCTGCCACACCACTAGACCACCAGGGTTAATCTTTTTCATTACATAATGATTCTTTTATGTGTTTGGAAGGAAAACTAACACTGTTTTACTACATTTCTATGTCAATTTTATTAATCTATAAGATCCTTATTTATTACCCTATCTTTAGGTTATTTATTACCTATGTGTTTTTTAAAATAAATACATAATGTAAACTGATGTAAAATAAATACATAAATAACACTGAGAAGCCCACATATTAAATTCCCTGGGTTCCCGTTCTATCACGATATGGATCACAGCTAAGGCATATTTTCTCAAATTACTTCTGTTGTAAAAAAAAGTTTGAAACCCTCTTAGACTCTCTTATACACTAGAAAGCAATATGACCAGTAAATGTGTACCCAAACTGAGCTATCCATAGTTCTATTAGACCAGTGATCCCCAACCAGTAGCTCGTGAGCAACATGTTGCTCTCCAACCACTTGGATGTTGCTCCCAGTGGCCTCAAAGCAGGGGTTTATTTTCGAATTCCAGGCTTGGAGACAAGTTTTGGTTGTATAAAAACCAGGTCTAATGCCAAACAAAGCCTCAGTGTAGGTTGCCAATCCTCATAGGGGCTACCAAATGGCCAATCACAGCACTTATTTGGCACCCTAAGAAAGTTTTTCATGCTTGTGTTGCTCTCCAACTCCTTTTACTTCTGATAGTTGCTCATGGGTTCAAAAGGTTGGGGATCCCTGTATTAGACAGTGATTCTTAACTTATGTTTGGAACCCAAAAAATTCTGAATCAGTTCTTGTGTTGTAAAATTAAATTCAACATACACGATTAATTCCAGCACAGAAAATAATTGTCAGGAGTTGAGCCAGATAGATGCCTTTGTCACCAACAAGAAACTCACACTGACTGAAGGCTCACCTGAGGTTTGGAACAGGAAGCTCAGTAGTGGAGAGAGCTTAAAAGGCTGAAAAAATGAGGTACCAGGGAGTAGGCAGAACAGCAGTTGAAACCAGGTCTGCGGAGATTCACAAGCGAGGATCAGGCACAGGCCAACACAGGAGTCAAATACAAGGAATAACACCAGGCACAAGTAGAGAGCTTGATAACTAAGCACTGTTGAATTATTTGGGCCTTTTAAGGCATCAGAAAAGGCACCAAACATAGGGATACACAAGTTGTGATGCCACCTCTCCTTGCATGTGACATGAATCAGGGAGTACAGATATGGATGGGTGTCTGACTTTCAAAGCATACTCATAAATGTGTACAGTTATCAGCTTTGAAATATGTGAATTCATTAAACGTTTTTCATAGGCTGGAATTCCCTACATGGTAGCATTTATTGGGAAAAAATCTTCTTACTAAAACATTGTTCTCACATGATGATCCTCTTCCAGTGTAGCTTTTATAGGAGTGAAATCTTGAAGACCAACACACATATGTAATGGATGAGACCAGAGTTAAAGGAGTATTTGGCTTTCCTTCATTTAGTATAACTGTGCAACAATACAAAGCAGGATACACTTTCCTTAAGAAATGCAACCAAGCAGGGAGGTGCTTCCAAAGTTTTTGGTTTGACAGCTTTTTTTATTCTATAGCATTTAAAAGAGAATAAAAGTGTCACTTGATTTTTCTTCTCGATATCTACAGTAACACATAATAAGGGAGCTGATTGTTTTCTGGACAGAAGCATGTAATTGTCTAAACATTCTCAGCTCTGTAGTTGAAAACAAATATTCTTTAAACTTAAATGAATACACAGTAGGTACCAAAAAGAAATGTAATGAATGCTTAATCTGTTTCTAGAATATCACTGCACTGAGCCATATGATGCACATTTTTATAGTTAATAAAAACGCTTTGTTTTTTAAACATTCATGTATGTGATTTTCTGTAGTTTCTTGGAAACTTCACAGCTTGCAAATCTTGAACCTGAAATGTTTTCAACACTATTAATGTGAAGAATATTTTAAAGTTGTACTTTACTTGAGGGTTAAATGGTGTCTCAGTATTCAGATTAATTCAAGTCTGAAGATATATGGTACTCAGGAACTGTGAGTAATTCATTTGACAACTACCGTCTAACATGTACCTTATTAGTAATATATAAATTATAACGAGGCAGGTCAAATCAGCAACTCTCTGGGAAGTTAATGATAAACAGAGGCACTGGGGCACTTCTGACAACTTGTAATGAATTTGTTACTTTTTAGACACTTTACTGTCAAGCCTTGCCTTAACTTTGAAAGAAAGTTAATATACAGTGACTATATTTCTTTGTAAAGAACATTGATGGCTCTAAGTCCTAATTGCAAAAATGACCACTGTCCGGATTGTATAATTGTGCTATGGTTGCCTTCATTATTCATACCCAAAATTCAATACTGTCAGTATTGTATATATACAATTTACATACATATGGAATACACAGGGAGTTTGTATGATTGATTTATTAAACAAACAAATACTTTCTAAATATAATAACATTTTGGGTTATACGGGCCAATGGTTTTAATCACTAGCTGGAAAACTAGAGCATGGGTTACACTTGACTCTAACACTGACGGTTAGAGTCCAACAAATAGGGAAAAGAAGAAGTGTAGGAATTTAAAGCTATAGGGGCACATTAACCTTATGTGCATATTGGAGCTCTTACGCATAGGCAACTCAATCAACAACAGGCAGGAAACAAAATTAGGCCCTTTTTCAAGTCCTAACAAATAATTTTTTTAATTTTTACTACTTTTGTTTTGACTTTTGCTTGGGAAATCTCACAGAATACTGTCGACTTTCAACTTATGTCATGTACCCTCAGACTGGGGTGAATTTTGAGATATTTCCTTATTTCTACTTTCTTTTTCACTGTAATTATTAATAGATTTGCTGTGGGGTCCTTCAGTTTTCATTAACTGAGGCATTTTGCATTGTTTACTATCTATAGACACTGCTATATTTCTAAATATGGTCAATCATAGTACGGCTCATGAAGAGCATAGATAGAAAAAATGAAAGTTACTGTACTATAAACACAATTATTATGTTTTAGCTCTCTATATAGTCTTCTGTCAATGGTTTATTTTGATAATACATTTTATCAAACTGTTTCTAAATGCTAGTAATTCAAATGCATAATTTTTAAGACCTTTAAATATCAACAAAGATATACATGAATAGTAAGACTTTAAATTACTCTATAATACCGTTCAGGGGTTTTGGTGTATTTATGTTTCAGTCCAACAGCAGAGGGTACTGAGTAAGATCCTGGAAGAAGCAGGATTTTTATTGTGTGCATACAGTATTAAGTCACCATATAGGGTATACAACTTAATTGCAAATGCTCGGAGTCTCTCACTAAAGATATTAGTCATAGATTAACTACTAGAAATTAGAGTGCTCCAATTTGTCCCAGTTTGTAATATTGAAAATCTTACAGTTAGACTTTTTTTTTGGAGACAGCAGGGTTTTATTAGTGAATAACGCTAAGATTTTATCCTGTGTACATACTGTGTACTTAGCTCAATAAAATGAAGAAAAGTATCATACAAACTGACCCTATGTTAAATAACATATTGGGGAAATAATTTAGAATAAATAAATAATTTCACCAAAACATTGAGTAGCTCACATTCTCAAGTTAGCAGTGGATAAACTCCTACAATTAACACTTGGTTTACTAGGTTTAATGTAAAAGGTATGTATAAGAGCAGTTCTTAGCAGTAAACTGTATAAATAAATATAATTATATATGACAGGCCCGTATAATGGTAAATTTTGCTGAAATACTGTACATTTGAGTCAATGGGATGGCGAAATTACATTGCAGTAAAGGCATTTTATAGCTCTGCAATAGCGTACACCTTACCGTACCTTGTTAGAGAGGCTTCTTTACTCTATGCCACAACTGCTTTTCATCAGAAAAGAAAAGTATCCTAAGGTGCCAAGGCATATGGCAGTTCCTAGTGGGGGAAAGGAACATTTGTGATGGACACTAGATAATATATGTTCTAATATGCTGAGATCACCAGACGGCCTTAGTGTGAATTAAACCCAGGACCACTACACCATAAGGCTATGTTCTGATTTTGCCTGTATATAGGATATGAACAGGATGCATTCTATGCACTTTTTTGGGACATTATGTTTAGAGCTAGGGCTGGATAATGTTAGAATGAATAATAATGTTTTCTATGTTATTAATATTTTACTAGTGGGGGTCAGTCACAGGATTTATGCTGATCTAGTAAGGATCCTAGTAGGTACAGCAGCTCTGCAACCAATATTCAACTATTAGCATAAATACTAGTGGAAACATGGACGGGCATAGAATCTTGACATTAAAATATTATGTTTTCTTCTATCCTTAACCTGGTCCTGGATCTAAACCTTATGTCCCAAAATAAAGTGCATAAAACCCCAAATGTTCCTGTCCATATGCATGAAAAAGATGTACTTGAAGTGTATTAAAGTGAGCTCAGGATATTTGCAAGGCAAGACTACTAGCTCCTTCACCATCATACTAGATTTTGTTCTCAGTGGGGCTCATTTATTAAAGCAGCGCAGCGCATAAGTGGACGCAAAAGGTTGTCTGCGCCATCACAAGCGTGATCGCTAATATATTTGCGTGATATTGCGCATAACACAGAGCTTTTGCGATGGTTTTGTTTATGCGCATTGCGCAAAAGATTGGGCATTTATGTCGCAAACGATGCCGTGGTTGTTAGGGGCGTGGCTGTGGGCGTGGCTACAATGCGCTTGCACTGCGGCCGTCGCAGATTTGCATCTGTATATGTGCAAAACTGCACCCGGGCAACAGCACCACAATTTTTACGCCTGCCTCTTCGTGGCGTAATAGTAACGCTCTTCAAAATGCGCATTCCTGCCCAGCTGCGCTAGTATATTCAAGATGAACAACCCTTGTAAAGTGCATATTAACCACGCCTTCCACCCAACATGTTTATATTGACCAAGGTTCCTTTAAGGGTATCAGGTAGGCTAAACACCTTTGCAACCAAACAAATATTAGCACAGAAACAAATGCAGATGCGTCTAAGTGAACGCAATATGCGCAATATGTGACGCAACTAATTAAAGCAGCGCATTCATACATGAGCACAACTAATCCTTACCTTTGCGGTATCTTCCTGTGCGCACAATTTATTATAAGCACTGCGACAGCTGATACGCAGTTTCACACGTCGCACCTGTCTTGTGTCTACATTAGCGCACAAATCGCACTGTTAAGGTATCGTGCGCTACATTATTAAATGTCTGGCCACTGCGCTCTTTTTAGCGCTGCGCTGCGTTAATAAATGAGCCCCAGTGTGTTAGAACATAATACATTGCTCAACACTAATAAGAGAAAAAAAATTCAATATATGCAATATAAAAAGGCAGATAGTGGTTGCCAGGTACTTTTCAGTATATACTGTATTATAGATCCTTAAACCATTCTTCAATTATTGCAATAACTGGCTTGTTTTAAGACTTTAGAGGTGGTAATATAGTGACAAAATTATTGAGACAAAAAGTTAGTGCTTGGTACCAGATAACCACAGGGAGTTAATTATGATTTTAATGTTTCTTGTTAGTTACTATTAACTTATATTTGAAACTTTGTTTCCAGACTACGCTGAACTTTTTAACCTTAAAATATTTCCTCTTCCATTGTTGATGGCTCAGAGCTTGAACAAAATGACCTCATGGAAATATTGGTGAAGTCTTCACATTTTGTTCTGCATTTATTTGAATTCATTAAATACAGGGAAGCCATAAAATGGACCATCAGTGCTGTTAAACTCACCACATTTTTCCCTCCCATTTATAGTATTAGAGTTTCATATTGTCTATATATTCCTGAGTCATATGGCAAGAAGAGGATACCTGATTAAAAACTGATATGAAAAAATTTAAAAATATTTTTATTACAAAGTAAGTCAGCTCAAATACATAATTTCTGGTAAAATCAATGTGATTATGTTTTGTCAGTTGTCTTATGTAGAGTCTCTGCAATTTCTAGTATTCTCATTGTATTAACTACCAAAATTGTAACTTCTATATTCAGTCTTAAAATGAAATTACTTTCTAGATTATATATATGGGTAAATATTTGCAGTTAGCATGAGTTCCCCCTGTTGCTTCAGAATAAACAGACATGCAGTATTGAAACACAGTAAATTCTTCATGGCATGGTAATTAAAAGACATGGTTTATTTAGGGATTAGCAAGGGATAAACTCTAAAACTCTGTTTTCTCAGAAATAACATTTGCATATTTTGGTTGTCATCCTAAAGCTGATCTAGTTCAAATAAATATATATTTATAAAAAGCCATTAGGTCTGCATTTTTAATGTAAGGTTTCATTTGTGTGTACTTTTGTCAATATTGTTTACAATCTCAAAAATAAATATCAACCTAAATAGATTTTTTTAATGGGATACATCAAAGCATACGTTCTTGAAAACCTTTCAATATTGAAACACTGATTGCCCGCAATTAGAATTCCTAATTCTGCACAATCTAGTAGAACATACCATTGTTTCTTTTTGTTCCTTTTATTTTACCAGTGAATAGATAAGGGCAATGTAGCAATATTCAATGTTGTCACTAAACACAATACAATTTATTTTGTGGAATAAAATGAACGTGGCAAATTAAAGATCTCTAACTAATATTGAAATGTACTTCTATGATTATAGGAATACCATAATATATTTCTACCTATTATATAAAAATGTGTTCACAGTCATTTTTGGGTCAAGGGCCATGTTTAATTATTTTTTATGTTTGTATTATTTTTTACAAAAAATCTGAATGTAAAGTTTATATGACAAATCCACTGAATCGAATATTAAATAAATATATGTGTGAGTATGTGTGTACAAATGTGCATACTTTTGTCCATCCTGACCTGCATCTATAACCTGTGCCCTGCAAAACAAAAGCTTGATCAACTGATATTATTCTGTATTAGTAGTTAATTATGATAGGTTTTTCTCTAATAACCTCACCTACTATGTGGGTAATTTACATTATATTGTAACAGTAACAAAGTAATTGTCTTCAATGGGTCTTAACATGGTTGATATATGTAACATAATAGAGCATTACATAAAAAGCACAAACATTTGTGCACAATTTGTTCATTTTGTAAAAAATTTATGTTTTGGTTAGTATGAACACTATTTTAGTGTAATGCAACTTAAATATATAGGGGTAAATTCAGTAAGATTCATAGTTGCGCCAGCGTCTGCTTCGCCGCACTTCACCAGGTGTATTTTCACCAGCGCTACGCAAATTCACTAAAATCCGAAGTTGCGCTCAGGGGAAGCGTAAGGTTGCGAAGTTGCACTAGCGTTAATTCGCCAAGCAAAGCGAAGTTATGCTAGCGATGCTTAATTTGCATACGGCGCCAAATTGAAGTTACAATGGAGGTATATGTAGCATCACTACACAAGCCTGGGAAACCTTCAAAACAGCAAATAAAATGTTTATTTTGCCCTACACATGTGCCCACTGTATAGTTAAGGTGCCATGAGTTAGGAAATGTAGGGGGGAAGGAGGGTAGCCCCAAAAAAAATTTTGATCTTTTTCAGCCTATCACCCATATAAAAAGAAAAAACGCCAGCGTTTTTTGGGACTTGTTTTTTTGAAGCAATCCCTATCTACTCTATTGCACTTCGCCTGGTCTGAGGTGGCAAAGGAAGTCTGGCGTAAAATGTAGCGTTCAGAAAAATGCACGCGTCAGTGAATTTGCGTAGTTACGTCCGTTGCTCAAATTTGCCAGGCGTAAGGGTGCGAAGTAACACTAGCTAATTTATGCCAGTGTCCATTAGTGAATCGGCAAATTAACGAAAAAGCGCTCCACTAGCGAATTAACGCTAGCGTTAGGCGCTTCGTCCTTTAGTGAATTTGCCCCATAGAGTTTACTAGCGGGTTATTTACTAAAATCCAAAAAATTCTCAGTATTTTTTTAAAACCACTTGGACCAAATTTCCGTGGACTTTTGACTACTACATGAACTCAGCAGGTCTGTGATGGGAGTACTTTTTTATCTGGACTTTTAACACCATCGGGGTTTAATAAATCATGAAAAATTCGAGGTTTTTTTCTATGAAAAAATTGTGTTTTCCCCTTCAGAGTCTGACCAGAAAAAAAGGACTTTAATAAATTAACCGCTTCACGTTTAGGATAAATAATAAAAAATTTAGAAGTCATTTATTATTATTATTATTACATTTTTACTGGTTGTACAATGTGGTTGGTGCTACTGTGATTTTATTTGATTGACAAAGGAATGCAAAAGAAACACAGGAACGGGCAAGTGACCTACACAGATGAGGAAGAAAATGTCATGCTTTTAACAATGACTCAACAAGCATATTAATTTTTTTCTGGAAAATGGCAAAACTAAACTGCAAGAATAATATAGAAAAAAAATGTTCCTGAATTAATAGCATGGTTTTATTTATTTCTGCTATTGATTGTGCAAGCAGTTTGATAGTCCATTTTAGGTAGAAGTCGAGGTATAGTACAAGTGGGAGCATTCAGAATAATAGAATCTAATCTGAGAATCTCTGAAGGAAGAAAAAGCATTTTAATAGAGTCGGGAAATGTACTTTATCATAATATACAATATAATGGTAGAAATAAACACAAAGAAATGCTGTAAAGTTGAAAATAATTGTACAAAGCTGCAGAAAGAAAAGGAGAAATATCAAAACAATGTTAAAAAAGGTTTTTTTACCATAAAAAGTTGTAAGGAAAATAAACCACATTGGGGTTTGTATTATAGGCTTGTGCAAAATATACCAAGATGTACATCTAGTTGCAAATGGGAAATAATTTAGTAGATCATCTTTCAGTAGATGGTGAAAAAGTTTATAAAATCATCAAATATACAATAAATCACCTGTCTATGGCAGCATTGAAATACCAATATATGAACTACAAGAAGAATAAACAGAAGCCCCGTACCTCATCCCCTAAACCCTAAAGCTATTTTGTTATGCTGACAGGCTGTTAATTGCAACACCACATGGGCAGTGGTGCAGAATTTGATATTGGTCAAATGGGTTTAAAATGGGAAAAGGTGTAAAGTTTGATATTGGTCTAGTAACTTAAAACTTATAAAAAGCAAGTAATTGCTTGATGTTTAAAGGAAACATTTTCTGCACTATTATCAGCTAAAGGGATACATTCAAAGATCAGAAATAATATTTCCTATTCCAAAGAGACAGTGATACCCTGTGTGCTTAAATTTTATTCACAGCAGCATTTTCTACAAACAGGACACTTTTAAATTCATACAACACAGAGAATTCTTCAACACTGGAACAGACTGGTCAACTGTCAGCCTGAATACACCAGAAATAAACTTTTTGCCAGTGCCTCAGTCATTATTAGCACAATTTAATCTAGAAATATAACAAAGACAGGAGTATTTTTTAGCTTTTCTACTCACATTTTCACCTCTCCCTTTTACATAGATGAAAACTAATCAATAGTGATGAGCGCCTGCCTGATCAAAATCTCTTATCTGTGATACATAAGCCAGGAGACAGAAAACTACCTAATGTGTACGCTATGCGATACACACATCAAATGTCAAAATTTGCAAGAATATCTTTAAATTGATCATAACCAAAAATAACTGAAGATACTGTATTTTTAAGATATTTGTAAATCACTGATTTCACCTCTGCAAACTCCTTGCTATATGTATTGGAACAAAACAAAAACTGTGGTATCGAGTTAGCCAGTAGCAAAAATAACAAATAAAAAAACAAACAAATACAAAAAGTATTGTAGAAGTGATACCTATATTAGCTAACAATAAAAATACATTGCAAGCTTTCGGATCACCAAGGATCAAAAGGCACAACATATATTTAGTGATGGTCGAATATGTGTCGTTTCGCTTTGCCGAAAAATTAGTGAATTTCGTGCGAAATTCGCGAAACGAAGAAAAAATCGCGAAACGGTGCCGGCGTCTCGTTCTTGACGCCGGCACCCGTTTTTGACGCTGGCGCCCGTTTTTGACGCTGGCGTCCGTTTTTTCGGAAATTTTTTTTTTGACGCCGGCGTTTCCGAATTTATTTCCCGAATCGCGCAAATTCGTCACGAATTCGCGCCTGGCGAATAAATTCGCCCATCACTACATATATTCTGTTAGATCAGTGAAAGGTATTCATTAGCAATAAATTAGGAAGTTACAGATAGATAGAGATCAAATGTAGAGATAATACAATGAATTAGGGTGGGTTGTAAATAGTCCAGGAGTCTGGATTCAGTCAGGTCACCTAGGGGCACATTTACTTAGGGTCGAATATTGAGGGTTAATTAACCCTCGATATTCGACTGTTGAAGTAAAATCCTTCGAATATCGAAGTCAAAGGATTTGCTGCATTTCCTTTGTTGGTACGATCGAAGGAAAAATCGCTCGATCGAACGATTCGATTCGAAGGATTTTAATCAAAAAAACCCAGGAAAGCCTATGGGGACCTTCCACATAGACTAACATTGATGCTCAGTAGGTTTTAGGTGGCGAAGTAGGAGGTCAAAGTTTTTTTTAAAGAGACAGTACTTCGACTATCGAATGGTCAGATAGTCGAACGATTTTTAGTTTGAATCGTTTGATTCAAAGTTGTAGTTGATGGTCGATGTAGCCAAAAATATACTTCGAAATTCAAAGTATTTTTTATTCTATTCCGTCACTCGAGCTAAGTGAATGTGCCCCATATGACATGAAACCTGACCCTAAATTAAGACTCTGTCTTAATGTGTTAAATAACTATATACATTTGAATTCATCAATATTCCTTTCCCATTCAATTTTAAAGATCCCTTTTATAATTGAGACCTGCATGTCTGAAGACTGTGATTTTGACTGCAGAAGTGTTGCCCCACTAGTGTATCACATGATTTGGTGTTGTGATACTAAACTATAGTTAGTATAGGTTTGGGTATATAGAATTTATGTGAAAGTAGAGAGGGGTGTGTGTATGGATGCTGGGTTTTCATTTGGAGATGTTGAACTTGATGGACTTTGTCTTCTTTCAACCCAATTTAACTATATAACTATGTAACTATGTCTGTGATACACCAATGTATATGCCTCCTGTAGAGCACCTAGTATATGTAATCATGCATACCACATTGGATGAAGCACATGAATAGTAGTCTAGAATGGTGTAGACATTTTGTGTATTCGGTATAGCAACTTGATCTTTGCACAGGGTGTATTTGCAGGTGTCACATCTGTTGCTGTTGCAGGGAAATGTACCTGCTTTAGTTGTTTTAGGAATAGCACTTCTGACAATCATTTTCCTCAGATTAGGTGGTTGTCTATAACACAAGAGAGGTAGTTCTGGGAATATTTGTTTTAGTCTGGTATCTGTATGGAGCTTGGGTTGCAGGTCTCTGGCTATTTTTCTAATAATGTTCAGTTGTGGGTTGTAGGTAACTGCAATATGTACTCTGTTGTTTTCTGTCTTTTCTTTGTAATCCAAGAGTGTTGGTTACTCTAGGTTACAGGTTACCCAAAAAGATAAAACCTTATTAAGGGTAAACTAAGTTTTACCTGCAACTTACTAGCTGCTTTCAAAGTAAAACTCCCAAACTTGGCTGCTCTTTTATTAGACACCAGTGGGATCACCTGACTATAGCTGGGAAGGGTGGGAGCTACAACATGGAGCTGGTCACTGCTCCTGTATAAACTATAACAAACAAAGGAAAGTTGTGCTCACCACTAATTTTTAAAACCATTAGGCGGGGGTGCAATGAGGCTGTGACCATAAAATACATATAGACAAATACAAGAGTCCTCTGCACTCAACCCATTATCAATATATTTAAGACAGAGACATTTTGTGCATACTGCTACTGAAAAATGTCTTACCCTTTAAACAAAACAGGGATTGTTTGTCCATATATTGCAATATATTTAAGATGGCCAACTACGTATTTGTCTATATGTATTTTGTGGTCACAGCCTCATTGCACCCCCGCCTAATGGTATAAATGGAATAAATGGAATAAATAATGGAATAAATATGAGCTGCACAAACTTTAGAAATGACTTTAGAAATGACCCCCATTGTGTTTTAGAATTGCTATTTCTGCATTCTGCATTATTTTCTACATTTGATGTAGGCAATCAGTTTAATGCATTACTCTAATATTTCAGTGGGTCTATCTATATAGTATGTACTGTGTGTGTTGTTTCAGCTACAGTACCTCTTGCACTAGGGGGATAATTCTAATATATAGCTCATTTGCAATGGCTGCTTGATTTTAGTTTATCAGTAATTTCTTGGCAATTCCAGGTACAGTGCAATGATTTGTAGTATAGGCATGAGGCCTATTAAACAGAATGCCTGGGACCTGGGGTTTTTCTTTAATTTGGATCTCCATACCATAAGTCTACTAGAAAATATTGAAACATTAATTAAACCTAATAGGATTGTTTTGCTTCCAATATACTGTAGATTTCTTATATTTTAGCTGGGTACAAGATACTCTTTATTATTATCATTATTATTATTACTATAAAGAAAAAGTTAAGTATTTTTAAAAAATGTAATTATTTGATTGCAATGAAATCTATGGGAGATGGCCTTCCCGTAATTCGGGTCTGGATAATACGTTTGCGGATAATGGATCCCATAACTGTGTATATCTAATTGCATTGTAGCGTGAAATAAATATTGACCAAACTCCTGTACTGTGCAAAAACAAAAAGGTATTTAACCCTTAACTAGTGATGGGCAAATTTGCGCCGTTTCGCTTTGCCGGAAAATTCGCGAATTTCACACGAAATTTGCGAAACGGCGAAAAATTCGCGAAACGGCAATGGCGTCTCGTTTTTGACGCTGGCGCCCGTTTTTGACTTTTGAATTTTGATTTTTTTTTTTGACGCCGGCGAATTTTTTCGGGCGAATTTTTCACGGGCGTTTCGCAAATTTATTCGCTGGCGGCGAATCGTGCAAATTGGCCACGAATTTGCGCCTAGTAAATAAATTCGCCCATCACTACCCTTAACTAATATATCTACCTACACCACCTCCAAGTGATAAAAGTTAGCACAAAGAATATATATGAATAATACAACAATATGCTCTTTTTTTTGTTCAGGATGTGGTGTTCTGTGCATTGCTCTTTGTCTCCTTCTTGCATGCTAAGAAAATATTTTAACTACCACAAGTATGTGCTATATTTATTTCCTACTGTGATTAAAGAAATTCTGTCATGATTTTATGGTGTAGTTTTTATTTCTTAATTACACTGTTTACACTGCAAATAATTCACTCTACACTATGCAATTTCACTGCTAAACCAGCAAGTGTATTTTTTTTAATTATAATATTAGTGTGTAGGCAGACATCTCAGGTCACTTTCGCCTGGTCATGTGCTTTCCGAAAGAGCCATGACTTTCTGGCAGGCTGCTGTTTCTCCTACTTAATGTAACTGAATGTGTCACAGTGGACCTGGATTTACCATTGAGTGCTGTTCTAATATCTACCAGGGAGCTGTTATTTTGTGTAAGGGAGCTGCTGTCTGGTTAGATTCCCATTATTTTTTTTGTTATGCTGCTGTGGAAGGGGAAGGGAGGGGATGATATCACTCCAACTTGCAATAAAGAGTGACTAAAGTTTAACAGAGCAAAAGTTGCATGGCTGGGGGCAGCTGAGAAAATGTCAATATGTTTAGCCCCATGTCAATATTTCAAAATTAAATCTAAAAAAATCTGTTTGTTCTTTTGACAAATGTATTTCAGTGCATAATTCTGCTCAGCACTATTAACTGGTGCTTTTTGAAAAACAAACATGTTTTCCCATGACAGTATACATTTAAGGCACCCAAATGATTTGCTTGAGTCAGAAATAAATAATTGCTATGGTTTTCTGAATTGGGGCAACTTTTCACTGATATGAATACATTATATATAACAACTACACATTTTTGTATGGTACAGCTATTCAAGTTGGGTATCCTTCAGTACACAAAATGAGTTAATATGATAAGATACATATTCCAAAGTATGGGATAAATGAGAGAGAGAGTGAATCCTCATTAAATAGAACCACATTAAGGAAGTTAATTATAAAGGTAAAATATTTTCATAGGAAATCCATTTTACGGTAATCAAACTGTTCTGCTAAATCACAAATGAGCAGTAGTTCATATGCACCATCAAGAGCATGTAGATTTGTTGCATATCATGTTCTGTATGTCTAAACATCCCTAGTAGGAATAGTACTAAAAGAGACAGATAGAGAAACCTTATTTATAGTATATAGATTTTTTTTGTATAATTGCACATATTCAAAACAAATCCAGTCTACTCAATAATTAATTATAACATATTTAAACAGTAATAGATGTACACTCTAATGTCTATATATGTATATATACTGTATATGTAGGCAGAGTAGCTGGCTGTCTAGGACGCCATCATTGAGGGGAGCACTTTTAATGTTTTTTTTTTTTTTTCAAGCGTTTATTTAATAATTTGTTTCAGTAAACATGGTCACTCAGTCGGGTGGTATACCCCTCCTTCACCTTCTCCCTCTTGCCAGCAGTAATAGCTCCTTCTGTGCAGCAGTGCTGTGCGGCAGTGCTGTATGGCAGTGCTGTGCAGCAATGCTGTGCAGCAGTGCTGTGCAGCAGTGCTGTGCAGCAGTGCTGTGCAGCAGTGCAGCACAACGTGCGTATACATGTCACTGACATCACTGATGCGGTTGGGTGGCAGAGAGAGGCAGAGATCTGGCGGCCTGCTTGGTGTGCTTGCTCCTCTCAGCCTTGCAGGTACAGATTTGGGCCGGGGGCCATATAGCTGCTGGGCTGGGCGCTGGCACAGGTACATAAATACTTGGGGGCAATATGATGTGATCAGATTTATTTTTGGCTGCTGCTGACACAGGTAAAGATTGGGGGCAATATGATGGCTGCTGGAGGGCTGTATGGTGCATGGCTGCTGAGCTTGCTGGTACAGGTATGGGGGCAGTATGATGGATGGCTGCTGGCACAGGTACAGGGGGGCTGTATTATGGATGGCTGTTGAGCTTGCTGGTACAGGTACAGGAGGCAGTAATATAAATGAAAAAGTGTTGTACATTTTCTTGCTTTCCTTATTTAAAAACCATCATGGTAAGGAGGTAAATGCAGGGCAGGGGCGCACTGATTGAAGCTCTTGCCTAGGGTGCCAAACTACCTTGACCCGGAACTGGCAGGGATGCCACTCATATGTGAAAAAAGTTAAGTCATATTAAGACATACCTTAAATTAATATGCCTCCTCCTCCCCTGTGTATAATACTGTACCCCAGCATATAATTAAACACCTTAGGGGCCCCTAACAATAATTTTCAAATGCTAACAAACCCCCAGAACAAATACCAGGCTTATGTTCCATTGGGATCATAGGTTAGGCAGAGTATGGCAAACACAGGGTGCAAAGAGCAGGCAAAGTATGACACACACACAGGGATCATATGGAAGGCATAACAGAGCAGGAGACAGGAAAATCAGGACCACTCTAATATGTACTACATACAGTGATACAGTGCTGGTGCCCCATTAGCATTTTGTATAAGGTGTGAACAGGTGAACAATGTGGGCAGTTTCAGAATATAGTTTAGGATATAAACAATAGAGGTGTCAAAATTGTGAACAATGCAGGGGCATCACAGATGTGAATACAGGGGATTACAGTGTGAATTTAAGGTTTAAACTATGCAGGGGCCAGTTAATCTTTGCAGTGATACATTTTAAATTTTACATATGGTAAGAAGACACAGCAGGCAGATTTTGATGTGGAGGGCCACATAAGGGGCTCAGCCCTGGACTATATAAATTTGTAGTTGTAGCCTTTTTAAGGTAAAATTCCCATATATAGAAAGACAAAGCTGCATGATGTGCAAATGCAAAATGTGACTTTGCCTTAGCATGTAAACAGACCTAACATGTACTGCTTTGACATTCAGTAACCTTGTCATGCTATAGAGGTAATGGATGTTAACTTGTTTTCTTGACTTTAAAACATATCTAAACGCCATAGTCTTGTTACAGCTGAAGGTCATTTTCATTCCTAAACTTTGGAGGGGGGGGGAGTATTGGTAATGAGAAGGATGGGAGGTCAATGAAATAGCAGAAATAAAGTGTAAGAAAGAAAAATCATGAAAATGGAAGGCTAGGGGAAAGTAAAGAATGGAATTGGGGAGAAAAGTAGAGAGCATAAATTAGTGGCGGGTTAAAGAGAAGGAAAGAGCAAAATATTATTGGGAGAAGGGAAGAACACTTAGCAAACATACAAACAATAAGATAAAGCAGTGAGTTCAGCACCATAAATTAGAAATGACAGACATGGTATAAGGCAAATAAAACTCTTGAAGTAAGTAAAAAACCTATGAACACATGCCCACAGAGTTCAACCTTATGTCTAAATGAAACCAGTCTAACTTTTTTCCTAACACTTTAATCCCTTTGCTTTATAGAAGCTGCAACTGTTACTCGCATTTAGGAATGGGCAAATTTTTTTGCCTTGTTTCGCCGCGGAAATTATTCCCATGGACTTGTATGGCGTTGTGCGTCAAAAAAAATAATATTTCGCAGAGCGAGAAAGAAATATTTCGCCGAGCGAGAAAGAAATGTTGACGCCAATAGACTTTAATGGGCGTCCGCAACATTTCGCTGGCGGCGAATTTTGGGCAAAATGAAACGGGTCAAATTCGCCCATCCCTACTCACATTACGATGGAGAAGAACTTTAGCTGAAGTCTTATTCAAGATGGGGTTGTGGGTTGTAGTTTATATTATTTAACCTCAGTGATATTGAAGATTGCAGGCATAATTGAACCTTTTGTGTGATTCTGGTAAATTATAGTGATGGGCGAATTTATTCGCCAGGCGCGAATTCACGGCGAATTTGCGCGATTCGCCGCCAGAGAATAAATTCGTGAAACTCCCGCGAAAATTCGCGGAAAAAATTCGCCGGCGTCAAATATTTTTTTTCGAAAAACGGGCGCCGGCGTCAAAAACGGGCGCCGGCGTCAAAAACGATACGCCGGCGCCGTTTCTCCGAATTTTTCGCAGTTTCGCGAAATTCGCGAATTTTTCGGCGAAGCGAAACAGCACAAATTCGCCCATCACTGGTAAATTATCCTTTTCCTTTAATAAATACAGCTGAGTCAAGAGTCTAAAGTCTTCAAGCTCCAATTCCTAGCTGTAAGGGGAAGTTGGTAACAAACTTTCACAGCAAGGGCAAAAGAACAAGATATTATTCATTGCTCCATAAATTTTTTTTAACATTGTTCATTTTTTTCATAGCCATCACAGTTTGGAGAATGGATGACAAATGCAGCTTCTAAGGTTTTGAACTCTCAAGGACACTGACCAGATAGGTTTCAAGAAAGGACTCCTAAAATTTTGTAATTTAAGTTTTCACAATTTTTTGTGAAAAATGCACAGTGTATTACAGTTTAGAATACAGAACTCTTTCTTAGCAGGTTATGGAAATTTGAGATGCTGTTTTACATAGATTAATTGCAATGATTAATTCATTCTCTTGTTTTAAAATGAACAATTTATTAGTCTGAATGGGGAACTTGACTGCACATTTTTTTTTTTCAAGCTGATTTCTTTCTAACACATAGCTTATGGCAACACTTCTTATCTGCTAACTATATTGCCTCTATTTCTTTGACTTAGTTACAGTCAATTAATAATATTAATGACTTTGTAATGAGAATATTTCCCCAGCTTAACATTTTAGCTATACAAACTCCCCCGAGACCAGATAGCTTTGTGTCAAACTTTCATCAGCTATATTTAACAAGCCATTATCTATTATCTTGTCTTCATTTTTAAGTGGATATACCCTTGGTATACTGACACATTTCCATTTAAATCATAATGACAACAAATGAGCACCAACAATAGTTCAAAACACTTAGCAATCATCTGAAACATTGACAGTTTATACACATTTTAATGAAGCTGTGGGATTAATGGTAAAGATGTTGCTATAACAGTTACAGAAAAAAAGACAAATACATTTTAGAAGTTTGCTTTCCTGAAATATACTTCCACATTGACTAAAACATATATATTTTAAAGGGATTTTGTCATAATTTTTATAGTTTACTTTTTATTTTTAAATTACACTGTTTACATTTTAAATAATTAACTCTACCATTTTAAGTTTTATTTTTGAACCAACAAATGAATTTTTTAGCTGTAATATTCGTGTGGAGGCAGCCATTAGAATTTTTGTGCCTGATTCTGGGTTTGAGTAGGAGCCAGTTCTGAACAACAGAATGACAATGAGGCAGCTATGGTTTCTCCCATTATCATTGTACTTCAATATGACCCAGGTTGTGTAATAGCAAAGTAGGGTTTCTCCGCTTGGGCGCTATTCTCAAGTCTAACCACTGGGTTAGCAGTGCAAATGAATTATTGATCTTTATATTGCTCAAATATTCTCCAGATTTCAGAAAATCACTTTTTGGAAGAGTAAGTGGGTCTGGAAAATCATAAATCATTGCCTCTCATTGTATTTATTCTATAAGAGGGCTAAAGTTCCCACTGCTTCTCATTGTATTTAATGTATTTTGGGTGCCACTTCTTCTCCCCCTCATTGTATAATGTACAGTATTTATAATCTGGATCTATTGTTAATAGAAACCAGGACATCTATATGTCTTTACCATACAAACTATTAAGGCTAATGGTACACGGGACAGTTTTTCCATAGTGTATTTTAGCTGGCAGAGAAATTCCTGGAGCCACCCTAAATTTTTGGAAAGAGTATAAGCTGTTTTGTCTGTTCACCCACTTGCTAAAATTTAGGACAGTATCACGAGTGCTATTAGCCCATGGGGACCCTTTTAATTCAGGCAGCTGAATTCTTCAGCAGAGGTTTTATGAAGCTACTATCTGGTTAGCTGCACATTTTTATGTGGAAAGTTGCCCATTAGCTGCTGGGGGGTTGGGGAAGGGGATGATATCACTAGTATAGCAGTAACGAGTGACTGAAATTTATCAGAGCACATGTCACATGACTGAGGACACCTGAGAAACTGACATCATGTCTATCCCCATGCCAAATTTCAGCATTAAATATAAAGAAATGTGTTTGCTCTTTTAAAAAAAAATATTTCAGTGCATAATTCTGCTGGAGCAGCACTATTAATTGATACTTTTCGAAAACATATGTTTTCCCTTAACAGTATTCCTTTAACTATGAAAAATTATAATTTTTATAGAAATGTGAACATTACAGCCTTATATATAGAAAAATATTAAGTCTGATGGTATGACCTTGCCAATTTGCATATGAACAATTCTCAAGAGCTAACCTTTGACTACTTCCTCTCGTTGTCTCATTACACCTCCTGGATATTTTAGTCTTCTACTCCCTGAATGCATTTAAAAGGCCTGCTTACAAATACAAGGTTATATCTCTCTTTTTAAAAATACCTCCTGGAACTCTATGGAAATATGAGAACACCAACCTTGTGTTTGAAAATTCCCTAATGCCTGCCCTTATATGTGCAATAATACAAACAGAAAATAAATCTGACATATTTTTAAATATGTGCAACACCATTAGACCACAACCAGAATTATGTTAAGAAATTAATTTTACACCTTGAAACATTGGAAAACGTTGGTGTAAATAATTGATATCTTCAATAACTAAAGTTTGTTTGTTGTCCTTATGCATAATTTAATGCCTTTTATGCTTTATGGTACTTTCTGCTGTTTTCTTGAGTGGATATAATTCTGCTGCATTCAGATTGGCAAAACCTCCACTGATATTTGCTAGAGAGCAGGAACACTTTCTTTACTTGATACTTGGTGGATCAGGCAATTCCTGTGATCTTTCCTTCTATTACTTTGGAAGACTGACTTCTGTTATTACTAGCTCCTAATCAGAGTTTGCTACATGAATAGGGCCATTTTGGGTGAATTAGATGGCCCTGTGGACAAAATCTTATACTGTTATGTTTCCAGACTTAATTCATATCATAAGTCCTTATTGTAAGTATGTATACGATAGAAAATAAATTATAATATTTATTTTCCTGTGGTTGTTGCAATACAGCTGTTCAGTAGAGGAAAAGCTGGAGAAATTACTTAGTTATGAGCAAAATTCTTTGGCAAGTTTTGCTGTGAAAATTATCCCCATAGACTCGCGCGTATATGTAAAAATGTAGTGCGTCAAAAATTAGTCATGCAATTTGCTGCAACAAAAGTCCAGATCTGCAACCTCAATCAAGATTTGTGCAGCACGGGCCTGATCACATCCAAAAGATTGGTAAGGTACACAGCAGTGGGGTCCAGGGGTGGTTGCGGTTGGGGCAGGGGAACGAGAGGCTTACGGCTGGGCAGCATGGGCCTGTTTGTTGCCGTAACATTTGGAGGGTACACGTTAGGTGGGGAGTTGTGGCAGGAGGCTTTTTAGTAGTTTAATATACAAAAGGACATCATGTAACCTTTTTTATGTAATACATATCTGAAAGAAAAGAATGCACCAGGAGGGTAATTTAGTAAAGCTGTGTCTTGAGATCTACTGATCACCAGCTAAAGGTATTCTGGTAGATCCTGGCCTTATGGTTTAAAATTTAGTGGTGAGAACAATATGCTAGCACATATTACTGCTAATATTTCTCTGTTTCTGAGGAGTTAATGTATTAGTTTAATATTCTGCACATAATAGTGTATTCTATTGCAGCTGACTCTATCATTTCACGTGCCTGAATTGATATTGTGTAGTTATATCTACTGCTGTTTGTGGAATAGATATTTTAATGAAAATGTTTTAAATGCATATGAGAGTACTGCTTGGAAAATTGTAAGTACATTTACTTTAGTATAAACAGTTCAGATCTATAACATTATTTTTTTTTACAATTTTCTTTTTCTAGAAAATATATAGAAAACAACAATGCAATAAGTAAAGGCCAATGACATACTAAGTAATGGCTCATTCTAACGTATATTACTATTTAACTATAATTAATAATATTTTTTTGCACATTGCTTCAAAATTATGGAGTATACAGTATTATGTCAAATTATTGATAATCATTTAAGTGCTGAATACTTGTAACCTTAAATGTACTGTGCAATTAGCAAGAACAGCTATCTTCATATATATGTAAAGCAGGCACAAAGTTAATTTTATTGGATCGCTGGCTGATAAATGATTACAAGATTTGCTACTTTTGAGAAGTTTTTATGAGGTTAGTAAAATATTGTACCATAGGAAGCTAAGGGATATTATGGACTTCATTAAATAATAGCAATATTTTAATGAACTGTCCAGTTCCATTGATTTCTTGTATCCACTTCTGTGATTTTAAGTAGTCTGAGATATTCTACAAGTGGATTCCACTGACTGCAATAATAATAATTGAGTTTTTATTACTGTGGATATTGACTCACTGTGAGAGATGGCAAAGAGATACCATTTTTAATATACGGTAGAATCCAGCAAGGTTGCATAACAGTTTTATATGGTTTTATTGCAGGAGTGTTTAAATGATGTGTGTTTTATTTTTTTGATAGGATCAATGCTGTATTGTTAACGATTTTATTTCCCTTGGAACAAATGGTCCTTTAAATACAAATCATGATTTGGGTAATTAGAAATAGTGTTCCTTATGTATTCTTCCTTATTTTTTCCATGCAGGCACATTAGTACAAAAAGTGTATGAACTAGGTACTATGTCTTTCTGATCATGGGACTTCCATGGTATTCATTGTGCTAGATAGGGATGTAGCGAACTGTTCGCCGGCGAACTAGTTCGCGCGAACTTCGACTGTTCGCGTCCGCCGCAAGTTCGCGAACGTCGCGCGACGTTCGCCAATAGGCGTTCGCGTCAAAATCGTTCGACCATTCGACCATTCGATCGCTAAAATCGAACGATTTTCGTTCGATTCGAACGAAAATCGTTCGATCGAACGATTAAAATCCTTCGATCGTTCGAATCGAACGATTTTCGGATGTTCGAAGTTCGCGAACAGTTCGCGAACAGTTCGCGAACTGTTCGCATTTTTTGCCGGTGTTCGCGAACGGCGTTCGCGAACACATACTTGGCGGTTCGCTACATCCCTAGTGCTAGACTAATTTAGCACATAACTATCTTAAGGTGCGAGGCAAAATACCAAAATTGCTCAGATTGTACATGTAAGAAAAAGCCACACCTCTCAGCTAGAAAAGGATGTTCAATGTAATTTTATTAATTGCCTTACTCTACCTTACTCACACATATGCATTTACAATCCTGAATGATTTAGGGTGAACAACAGATATTATCAGGTTTGTTAAGTTTAAATAACATATTAGTGACAAAGTGTAATTTGTACAAATTTTGCAATTTTTTACAACAAAAGACAATTTTTTCTCAATAATGCCAGCATTATAAAGGGACTTTCACCAGTCACAATTGTTGATGAAATGTTGATGCATCAGAATGGTGTTTATATGATGACTGTATTTGATTTGTTTAGTTTTAGTGAAAGTTGAGTCTATTGATGCAGCAAATTGAAGTCCTGCAATGCAGGAATAGGCAGACTTGCAAGCAATTTATCAGAGCAAAAAGAACTAAGCTCTCTTAGAACCCAGGGGTGTATTGCATCTGGCCCTGGCACCTTATTCACATTAATTTTTTTAAAAGCTTTATGAACCATATCCTGAGTCAGCCACGGACTAGTTTGAGATTTGCCAAAAGTGCAGCTATGAGCCAGGTCTTGAAACTCTGACTCCTCTATTGTAAACACTGAAGAAAGGAACGGATTTAGCACATTTGCCCTTTTGGTATCTGTTGCAACCATGACTTGAAGGACTTACACTTTCAACCCACATCTTTTTACTATTAATATACTTAACATTTTTTGGGGGGTTAGTCTTAGCCTTTGACACATTGCACTCCTTATTTTCTATCTGGATTGCTGTTTAACAACATTTATAGTGTTTATGTAACCCTTTCCTTACAACATATCTTGTAGGATCGGATCACACTCTCTTAAACAACAATTTACCCTTTGCAATCCAGGCCCCTGAGTTCTTGTTGTGTATGAAATACTGGCACAGTCTTTCAATGCCACATTACCATGACCACTACGAGTGGATAAATGCAGATTAACACAGTTTAGTTCAATTTCCTTCACCAACATAAAAATGGCATACTTTTTTATGTTTTTTTCTTTGAGCAACTTATTTACAAAGGCCTGAAGCAGTGAAAAATAACAGTGTAAAATCTGGCATTCACATGGAATAAAATATCATACACCTTGATAAGTTTGCCATTTATTTTACACACTATAATAAATAGGCCCCTGAATGTATATGGTATGAATTTGTAATTGATTATATTTAGGAAATTACATTTAAAAGTTTCCTTTAATTATGGTGATAGAGCGGTTTTGCACATTTAGGGGGACATTTACTATAATCCAAGAATTTATATTTTCGTAAAACCACTTCGACCATACTCACTTGCACATTTTTACAATATTTATCAATAAATTAACTAAAAAAATCTGGTGCGGGAAAAGACTTGATAAAATTGCGAAAAAATCCGAATAGTACAATTTTAATGGATTTGATTCCAAAAAACTCAGATTTTTTTTAGTATTATCGCCAAAAAGCCACAAATTATTTATATTATTGTATGAAACCCAGTGCAGATCATGATACCTTCAAATTATAAATGAGGCATCTTCCATTGACTTCAACATGACCTCAGCAGGTTTGAGATGGTGTATTTTTTTATTCGGACTTTAAGCAGCATCAGGGTTTAATAAATCACAAAATATTCAAGCTGTTTTCCTCTGAAAAAATTGTTTTCCCCTTTACAGGAGAAGGAAAGCTATGGAGGCATCTTATTGCCAAAAGATTAGCTGCAATAGTGTAAGCTAGAATGCTATATTTATTCTGTAGAATGTTTTACCATAGGTGAAAAAAACTAAAGAGACCACCCAGCTCACCGCTATTCCCCTGGCCAGGTGCTCAGTCCTCAGTGTCCCTGCTGTGACAATATGATAAACTCCACAAATGGACGGCACTTCTGGACAAAAGTTTATTGTAGCAGACTGCTGCGCAATGCCTAACGTGGTTCGGGAGTAAATCCTTTAGTCATAGGCCTGCAGTGGAGGGAAAACGGATTACGAAACATACGATATAATGGACAACAATTGTATGATATATTCTTTGGAAAAATGTAATGAAAAATTTCCATTCACAACACAACATGTATTTTTAACTTTCCAAATCCTCCACTTTCCAACAAGCATAATTAAAACAATGCCTGATATCGACAAAACCAATCCCGTTAACCAAATCTGGAAAAACGAACATACTACTCAAACAACTTCACAAATATATCAAACAACCAGAACACTTATTGATATAGATAACGAACAAAGGCCGGGCTTCAAATGGACAACAGACATTCCAAATACCACTACTTCTGAAATTTTCAAACAACACACAAATATTATGAAGCTTCTTCCAGTGAGTAGATATCAGGAGATGGTTTTACAAATACTCCACAATTCTTATCTAACTCAGATTAGGAGATATAAAATGGGAAATCTGCTCTCCGATGCCAATTCCCCAAAGCAGATTTAATACATAACCTATGGTCTTGCCCCTCTCTTAAAAACTTTTGGTTGGAAGTTGCGGCGTATGGTGCTCAGATAACTGGTAAACCTTTCCAGGCACAACGAGAATGGGTTATGTTTCGCAATGACTCCACTTATACACAGCTAACGAAAACAGACAAGAACCCGATTGGAAGACTGGCAGCAGCAGCACGGAAAACAATACTACAACATTGGCTAAACAAAGATCCTCCCAACATAACAGCAGTAAAACAGAAATTGCATTATCTCTTTCATATGGATTGGCTAGAAACCACAACTAAAAAGGAACAAAACTCCTACATACATAGAAACCTTACCACAACAACTAAGACACCTCACAGTACACACATTTAGATGTACAACATGGTATGATACAGCATTACTAACAGAACAGCCTTTGGTCATGGAATCGTCCCAACACCTCAGAGAACAGCTGCGCGACCGCCAACAACCGAATTCTGCTCCTCCCGAGAGCCACCTCACCAATAGGTTGTTAACCTCTTATCCATAGAACCCTATATAATGTCCTAACTGTTAACTGTCAATGGTCATTTGAGCTGATAGTTTAGTTTGTATTGCTAACTTAGTTAATTTTGTCACTCTGATATAGGAAATTAGATGCCTAACCAAACTGCATCACTGTAAGATCTATAATAATAATAACCACTGTTAATAATGTATAAAAATACAGAGAATATAAACAGATTCCTGTATACAAATTAATCATGGCAATACACAGCATACAAAATATTTCATTTTATTCCCTTGGCCTATCCCTTCAATAATCTAGGTTTGTTTTCACTTTTAAAAAAACGTCCAGCACATTACTGCTGGAAACAAAATACATTGCACTGATAAATGGATGGGCAAAGATTTGGATCAAATAAAAATACAAATATGTTAGAAGTGTACATCATAAATGAAACGACAAAATGACAGAGTAAGAAATGATTTATATTGCTACAGAAAATGTTGCTGTCCCATAAACACACAAAAATCTTATTACTCAGTAATATGGATAACAAAAACAGCCAACAATAATGGCTACTCTGTGTAAAATATTAATTCCAATATTCTACACACTGTAGAGCTACAGCTAAAACAAATGAAAACTGTACACAGAGAAGTAGATATACGATGTCTTATTTATAGAAGTAGAAATACAAATTGTTATTAGCATAAATACTACTATTAAAAATAAGATGCTCAACCTGTGACTGTTTTATAAATTTTGTTGTGCAAATTATATATTATTTTCATATGACATATGTCTAAACATTTATCAAAATAAAACTTTATTAACTATTATGCACTTCTTCTTTTGAAATATGTTTACTAAATATTTATGGTTGCATTGCTTTTAGCAAAACCAATAACTTCACTACATATTTTGTACAAGTCATTTAGTACTAGAGATCACTGCATTTTACTGAAAGTATTTTTACTAAGTGTGCATCAATTTATTTTCTAACATTAATGTGTTATTCTAGTTTTAGGACTATTTTCCATGTTAGTCCGGACCAGAAGGGTTTATTTGTGTTTATAACTAGAGAGTTGCACATACATTAATATGCTATTGCTCTTGTCCAGTCTCTGGCTGCTCTCTTCGTTGAACTTATTTTTTACTGATGTCTACTGCTACTTCTGACACAATCCACCCCTCCAGCAAGTGGAGTCCAAAATGGCAGAAGCCTGCAATTCCCTCCATTTTATTTACTAGGGAACCTACCTGTCTCCCATGTTAAACTGTCTCCCCCGATAGCTCACACTCCAAACTCTCTACACTCCCAGCCCATAGCTAGAGTTAAATTATCTGAATAGGGGGAAGGAATAAATCCCTGCTATCCTCAATATCATCATACTTCTTCCTTCGGTAATAACTTTATTTTTTAATACTAGTCACAGTATATATGCGGATTGCGCAGATATATCTCATGACAAAAACATATGGTTTGATTATATATACATAATATATTAGGCAGTGATTCATCAGTTGTAAAGTTAGCAGATAAGATTATTTATTTAAAAATATTTACTTGAAGGGGTCTGGTTTAGTTACCCTTTATTCAGACAGTCCGCTAAGGTTTTGGCCACCCGAACATAATCCTAATATATAGGAAGCTGTTTCCCTTTCCTGTGTTAAAGTATTCGCTTATCCATTCTATAAATGGCCAGTAGATGTCACTGTTCGATTCTAGAAAAGGGAAACCACACGGTTTCTTCCAGCGAATCTGTCCCATTTAGCTTTGGCGAAACTGCGAAAAAATTCGCTATTTTCTCTATTTAGATCGATGCACTGCATACACACCATTGCAAAGTGTAAATCTAATGCCACGGAACTTGGAGGCTTATTTATTATGTCAGATTTTAGTGGTTTTAGATGTTTTTGAAACCACAACTAAACTCACAAACTCTAAAACCACAATTGTCATTATATTTATTAAAAAAATCAGAATATAAAAATGTAATGTGGTAAAAAATACGAATACCTTAAGATCAACGCAGTTCCCTTGACTTCTACAAGGGAACACCTCAACAACCTTTACTTTAGGGAGTTAGGTATAAAAGGTTTTTGTGATTTTCATTTAATATCAAAGTTTTGGAGCTTTTTAGAAATATAAGAAAACTGCATATTTTTGAGATTTGTGGAAAACCTAGCAATGAGTGGCTTTTGGTTGCAAGTCCCATTAATTCATTTAGTCAGTATGAACACCTAGGGGCACATTTACTAATGGTCGAATATCGATGGTTAATTAACTCTCGATATTCGACCATCGAAGTAAAATCGAACAATTCGAAGGATTTTAATCCATTGATCGAAGGATTTTCATTCGATTTGAAGTCGAAGTCATACTCGAATGTCGAAGTAGCCTATTCGATGGTCAAAGTACCCAAAAAAACTTCGAAATTCGAAGTTTTTTTACTTCGAATCCTTCACTCGAGCTTAGTAAATGTGCCCCCAAGGGTCCGAATTTATCTTAGTATTTCTAATATCAAACTTTGAGCAACTCTGAATTACCGAATGGACCTTATTTATGAAGAAGAAAGCCTGAAAAAATAGGGTCGGGCAAAGTTCGGAGCTTTCCCCAAAAACACAGAATTGTTCAGACTTTTCCACAAAAACTGCGATTTTTTGGAGTTTTCTTTGCCGAAACCCCGAAATCATCGGATATTGGTTCAGACATCATCGCAGACATTGGGACCTTCCCCATTTACTTAAACAGAACCTTGAGAGCTTTTAGATGCTGGGGTTTTGGATTTGGAGTTTTTAGACCATCAGACTCAAAAAATATAAATGATCAACATACCTAAAACACCCAAAACAGAGCTCACTCACAACAAAGGCTATAACACTAAACAGCATTACGTAAACATACTGTATAGTTCACAGAAATATAACATTAAACTGTCCTAGAACTATTCCCTTGTAAAGAAGAACATTATGAAAGTAACCACAGGGAATATGTCTTTGAAGAGCAGATCATGCAACTTAAGTTTCGAGATTAAAGAAAAAGAATATTAAAAATGAAATGTTTCTGATGTTTAGGCAGGTGGATGTTTCTGCACATAAAAGTTTTGACACTGCTATATACAGTGATTTCATTTATACAGAGAGCTGCAATGATAAAATAACTTTTTTGCTCATATTAGCAACTATTCTGTCTCTTGTGGGATTGACACTTCCAGATCTAGTCTGCAACTGTAGAGCCTTATTGTATGGTGTGACCTATTCCATAGTTAGATAATAAAGTTAGATAAAAGTCCATCAAGTTCAACCTCTGCAAATGAACCCCATCCAGAACTTATCCAGAATGCTTGTGACCTGGGCATTTCCAGGGAAGGGGTCTCCACACCTTAAGCCTACTAAATTAAATAATTTAAACATTAAATAAATCCAATAATATTGTCTCCAATAAGGATGACTTATATCTTAGTTGGTATCAAGTACAAGGTGCTTATTTTTTAGAAATTACAATTATTTAAATAAAATTGAGTATATTGGAGATGTCTTTCCTGTAATTCAGAGCTTTCTGGATAACGGGTTTCTGAATAATGAATCCCTTACCTGTATATACTCACTCATATCAACCTAACCAAACACGCACATATATAATATACTGTATACTATATATATATATATACTGTACCTATATTTATACTATCTAACTATTAGGGGAATGTAATTAAAGTGGCAAAGAGCAAAACAATTCGCACCAATAAGAGTAAAAATCCACATCTCACAATGTAATATTGTTCCTTAAACCATTATTGCATTGCGAATTATAATTGGAGCAAACATAACGACTTTTTCAGTACAAAGTTTTATTACATTGACTGCGCATTGTCGCAAACTATAAAATTCACAAACGGCCTTCCACTTTCGGAAGTGGTCACTAAACAGTTTCCGTGCTTGCAAAAGCTATATTAAATTTGTTTGGGCAAAGACTTTTTGCATTGCGAATAGTTTTTCCTGTTAGCGACTTTACATTCCCCCTATATGTAGTGATGGTTGAATCAGTCACAAAAATTTGCAAATTTACATTGAAATTTGTCAGAGGGTGTCAAAATTATTTTATGCGCAATTTTTATGCGCCCACCAATTTTTACGTGCAACATTTTTTTTTCGAAGTGGCTGATTTTTCGGCAGCAAATTTATGACACCGTTTTGTGAATACATATACATCTCATGCATTCTGTTTTACAATGGCTACACACCAAGCATTGCCTGGTCACAATTTTATCACCTGTCCACACAAGACTGGGTCCTTCATTTAATTACAAACCAGTGTTTCACTATTGCAGAATTTAACTGCAAACTATATCACCCAAAGTCATATGAACCGTGAAAGGGCAGTTACCTTTATGAAACATAACTATATGAAAACAATGCATTTTCTCAAGGTGAACTTCAAAGGGGTTGTTCACCCTTGAGAAAATCTTTAATATGATCTAGAGAGTGATAGTCTGAAACAATTTGCAAGTTGTTTTCATCTTTTATTAAATATGTTTTTTGAGTTATTTAGCTTTTTATTCAGAAGTTCTCCAGTTTGCAATATCAGCATTTGGTTGCTAGGGTCCAAATTACCCTAGCAACCATGAATTGATTTGAATAAGTGGCTGGAATGTGAATAGGAGTGGTCTGAATAGAAACATGAGTAATAAAAAGTAAACAATAACAATACATTTATAGTAAACCCTGGAAAGAGTCAGGAGAAGAAGGCAAATAATTCAATAACTGTGTAACACCATTCTTTTAGTTTGACACTCTTTTAGTTTGACAATCATCCATACAATTTAGAAAGTTTGCCTGGATATAGAATGCTCTGTTCCTATCATGTTTTATCATTTGCTTGGAAAACCAGGACACATTGAGCCAATGCCGTATAGCTATTATTAAAGGTGTGCCAGGCTGTTGGGGGGGGTGGGGGGGGTCACAAGAATGAAGAAAATCTCTGATGTAGCAGAAAATGCGTTGGTACATACTGTAAACACAGTTCAAAGCATGATGTTTTAAAGGGGTGGTTCATGTTTAAGTTAATGTTTAGTATGATACAGAATAGCCAAATTGGTCTTCATTATCTATTTTTTTATAGTTTTTAAATTATTTGTCCTTTTCTTCTGACTCATATCAGATATCAAATGGGGATCACTGGCCCCATCTAAAAAAAATGCTCTATAAATCTACAAATTTAGAGTTATTGCTGCTTTTTATTATTCATCTTTCTATTCAGGCCTCTCCTATTCATATTCCAGTCTCTTATTCAAATCAATTCATGGTTGCTAGGGTAATTTGGACCCTAGCAACCAAATGCTGATATTGCAATGGTTATTAGGGTAATTTGGACCCTAGCATATTATCGTCTGTCAACATGTAGACATTAAATAATTATGACTACTAGTGATGGGCGAATTTGCGCCGTTTCGCTTTGCCGAAAAATTTGCGAAGTCCGTTTTTTCGGCAAAAATATTTTTGACGCCGGCGAATTTTTGCCGCGAATTTTCGCAGGCATTTCGCGAATTTATTCGCTGGCGGCGAATCGCGCAAATTTGCCGGCATCAAAAAATATTTTTTCCGAAAAAACGGGCGCTGGCGTCAAAAACGGCGCGAATTCGCCCATCACTAATGACTACTGTAAAGAACTTTAAAATCATGTCTGCATCTATCTTTGACGATAACTATTTTTGGGAAACATTTCATTATGGAACTTCTGAATGTCACTAATAAAATAAGTAGCATATGACTGTTTTATTCATAAATCTCAAGGTTAGTCCTAGAATAAAAATTTAAATCCATTTAAGGCATTTGACTCTCTGTAGGTGAAAGTGTTAACATAATTGTCACAAAAGTAGAAATAAAGGCACACTTAATTCAATGCTTCTGCAAAAAAATGTGGGATTTTTCTTTTATTTAAGGTGAGATCCCAGCAAATGTTTTGGGGCCAAGCCCCTTCATCAAGTGCTTGGCCCTGAAACGTTTTCTGGGATCTCACCTTAAATAAAAGAAAAATCTTGGATTTTTTGCAGAAGCATTGAATTACGTACGTGTGTCTTTGTTTCTATTTTTGTGTATATTATACAGAAGCTCATGATTGCAGCAGAGCTAACATTGAGCACCTTACATCGGTAAATATCAACCATTTTTAAGAACATAAAGGCAGGAGGAAGCGTTGGATTGTGTTAGCATAATTGTCCCATTTTGTGAAAATGTCAAGGGTCGTTTGTGCATAGTCTGCATATGTGCTAAAACTAACAACAATCTGTCAAAGCGAGAAAGTCAAATATTCTTTATAACAAATAAATATGATTAACAAATGACTGTCCTGTACTATTTACATCATTTACAAGTTCTAATAACTTAAAAAGTGCATTAATAATAACAACTGTAAAATGATTGAATCTGTATTAAAACTAATCTCACAATATATTCTAAAATGATGTATGCAAATGAATCGACCTGTGATCTTGCACTTCAGCAGGAATTTACAGGACATCTGTCAATTTAAACTTTATTCATGTAGAATATACTAGCTCCTGAAACAATGTTTTTATTTCCGAAATGCTCCAACTGGGATAACTTCTCAGAACAATTCTATCAGATGGAGCAGATGGCTGATTTGCAAAACAATTTTTTTTTAAAGCACAAAGCATGTCTTTTCTATCATTAGAAAAAAGACTGCATGATAATTAAACATATATTTTAGAAAAGAACTTTGTAACTGCCATGTTAAATTTGTTTTTGCATCTCATACTCATTTGTTCAGTGCAACTCTGATATGAAAAAGACCCAATGAAATTACACTCATATAAACACCAATGTGTCTAACAGAGGAATAAAAAGAACAGCACTGTGCCCATAGGAAGGAAATCTGCACTTATCAGTCTTATCTTGGTCAAAAAAAATTAAGTAATGCAAAGCCAATGTTTTGATTGTTACACTACCCTTTCTTATTACAGGTATGGGACCTGTTATCCAGAATGCTCAGGAACTAGTGTTCTCCGGATAACGGATCTTTCTGTGATTTGATACCTTAAGTGTACTAGAATATCATGTAAACATTAAATAAACCCAATACAATCTCAATATAAGTTGGGATCAGGTACAAGGTACTATTTTATATATATATATACTGAATAAAGTACCCCCTCTTGTAAAATATAAGGATATTATAAGTTACTGAGGAGTTTCATGACCATATAAAAACACGAGGCACAAGTGTTTTTATACAGGTCATGGAACTCCGAGGTTACTTCTAATATCCTCATATTTTGCAACTGGGGGTACTTTATTTATTACAATACTCACGTTTCAGTGAGTGATGTGACAGAAATGACATCAGAACTCACCGTTTATAAGGATGTAATTTACAAGATATTTATGACTTTTGTGTATTTTATATATATATATATACAGGCAAACATTTCACCAGAACTGACGCATACAACAGGGGAAGAGAGAACTAACAACCTCAAAGAAGATTCACACTGAGTCTTTTTCATTCTCTTTGGTGATTTCAGTCAACATTGGCTTTGTTTCCATTCAGTAGCTTTGCGCGTCCCCCTTTAGCATTTGAATTAGACCAGGCTCCTGTGCCTCACTGATGGAAGCCCTTGTGGTAAGCTGACTGGGGTAAGGTTAACTTTTAGTACTTTATAGAATTACCATCTTGATTTTGTTACTATTTTAAAATATTTTCCATTTTCTTCTGGATTTCAAACTGGAGAACTGCTAGACTGGAAAATATGATGTGATTGGTGTGGCCGAAACATGGTTGAATGAGTCGCATGACTGGGCAGTAAATATCAGTGGCTATACTTTGTTTCGGAGGGACAGAGGCAATAGAAAAGGAGGAGGGGTATGTCTGTATGTTAGGCAGGATTTAAAAGCTCATATAAAGGAGGAGGTTGTGTTAGAAAATGAGGGGCCAGAAGTCGTATGGGTGGAATTCTTCACCAATTGTAAAGAATCCAGCAAATTAATTGTAGGCGTATGCTACAGACCCCCTAATGTAAGTGAGGAGGAAGAGACAAAGCTCCTAATGCAAATAGAAAAGGCTGCTAGTTTAGGTAAAGTAATGATAATGGGGGATTTCAATTACCCAGATATTGACTGGAGCAACGGTACTGCTAGATCAGTTAATGGGAACAAGTTTATAAACTTATTGCACGACAATTTTTTAGCACAGGTTTTTGAGGAGCCTACCAGAAAAAATGCTATTCTTGATTTAGTGATCTCAAATGACCCAGAACTTATAGCAAATGTGCAAGTCATTGAACCCCTGGGTAATAGTGTCCATAATGTTATATCTTTTAATGTCTGGTGCAAAAAACAAAAATATACTGGGGCAACAAAAACCATGAATTTTGCCAAAGCTAATTTTAGTGCCTTGAGGGCTGCCCTACAGAGCATTGATTGGGGCATTAGGTTTTCAGCTAAAAACACAGAACAGAAATGGTTGTCCTTTAAAATGATATTAAATCATTACTGTTCTCAATTTATTCCCTTAAGGACTAAACGTAGAAGCTCTAAGAATCATCCTGTGTGGCTTAATACAGAGGTAAAGATGTTAATGGGAAAGAAGAGAAAGGCATTTAAAAACTACAAATCTGTAGGGACAGAAGCTGCATTTAATGAATATAAACACTGTAATAAATGTTGTAAATCAGCAATCCGGAAGGCTAAGAAAAGAAATGAAGAGTTAATTGCGGTGGAGGTGAAAACTAACCCTAAAAAGTTTTTTAAATATATTAATAGTAAAAAGATGCAGGTTGAGAGTGTTGCTCCATTAAATAATGGTACCAGTATGGTTGTAACAGATACAGATAAGGCAAATGTGTTAAATCAGTTCTTTTCTTCAGTGTATACAATAGAGGAGTCTGGGTTCACAGGCTCACTTAATAACTGCACGAATGATCCAGCTCAATCTAGTCAGTGGCTGACTCAGGATATGATTCAAAAAGCTTTAATACAAATTAATGTAAACAAGGCTCCAGGGCCTGATGGCATACACCCCCGGGTTCTAAGAGAGCTTAGTTCAGTTTTAGACCAGCCCTTATTTCTGATTTTCTCAGATTCACTGTCATCTGGTATGGTGCCTATGGATTGGAGAAAAGCTGATGTTATTACAATATTTAAAAAGGGATTACGATCTCAGCCTGGCAATTATAGGCCAGTAAGCTTGACATCTGTGGTGGGCAAATTATTTGAAGGCTTGTTAAGGGATCACATTCAAAATTTTGTCCTAATGAATGGCGTTATGAGCAACAATCAGCATGGCTTTATGAAGGATAGGTCATGTCAGACGAATTTGATTGCATTTTATGATGTGGTAAGTAAGATTCTGGATAGTGGGGGGGCAGTAGATGTGATCTATTTGGATTTTGCCAAAGCGTTTGATACTGTGCCCCACAAACGACTGCTTTCTAAACTAAGGTCTGTTGGGCTTAATGAAGTCGTTTGCACATGGATAGGAAACTGGCTACAGGATCGGGTACAGAGGGTGGTTGTTAATGGGACATTCTCTACTTGGAGTAAGGTTCTTAGTGGGGTCCCCCAGGGCTCAGTATTGGGTCCACTTTTATTTAACTTGTTCATTAATGACTTAGGGGAGGGTGTTGTAAGTAATGTATCAGTGTTTGCAGATGACACAAAATTATCCAGCCCAATTAATTCCATCCAGGATGTGGCATCCTTGCAACAGGATCTTGACAAACTGGCAATCTGGGCAGCTAAGTGGCAAATGAGATTCAATGTTGATAAATGTAAAGTCATGCACCTGGGATGTAAAAATATCCAAGCCACTTATACCCTTAATGAGACTGCACTAGGCAAATCCATTATGGAAAAGGACCTTGGAGTCCTTGTAGATGATAAACTTGGCTGTAGCAAGCAATGCCAGTCAGCAGCATCAAGGGCAAATAAGGTCTTGAGCTGTATTAAAAGGGGCATAGAGTCACGGGAGGAGGGGGTCATTCTTCCACTGTATAGAGCACTTGTAAGGCCCCATCTAGAATATGCCGTACAGTTTTGGTCTCCATCACTCAAACAGGACATTATTGTATTAGAGAGGGTACAGAGAAGGGCAACTAAGCTGGTAAAAGGTATTGAAAATCTTAGCTATGAGGAAAGACTGGCCAAATTGGGGATGTTCACGCTGGAGAAGAGGCGCTTAAGGGGAGATATGATGACTATGTATAAATATATAAGGGGATCATATAACAATCTCTCTAATGCTTTATTTACCAGTAGGTCTTTCCAGCTGACACGAGGTCACCCATTCCGATTAGAAGAAAAGAGGTTCCGCCTAAATATTCGGAAGGGGTTTTTTACAGTGAGAGCTGTGAAGATGTGGAATTCTCTCCCTGAATCAGTTGTACAGGCTGATACATTAGATAGCTTTAAGAAGGGGTTGGATGGCTTTTTAGCAAGTAAGGGAATACAGGGTTATGGGAAATAGCTCATAGTCCAAGTTGATCCAGGGACTAGTCCGATTGCCATTTTGGAGTCAGGAAGGAATTTTTCCCCCTCTAAGGCAAATTGGAGAGGCTTCAGATGGGTTTTTTTGCCTTCCTCTGGATCAACTGGCAAGATAGGTAGTTAATAAACAAAAAAAAAAAAAAAAAAAGGTTGAACTCGATGGACATGTGTCTTTTTTCAACCTTACTTACTATGTTACTATGTTACTATGTAGACAAAATGGTAAATTATGAAAAAAAAACACAAAAAAAGTTTCATGCGCCAGTTTACAAATGGAAAACATTTATACTAAACTGCTAGTAATCACAATACAAATATGAACAGACTAATCTAAAACTACTGCCTATCTACTTTCTACATTATCCTGAAATGTAATTATCAGGTGAAAACACATTTAAACATCTAGGGAGTTATTTATCAAAATCTGAAATGTTTTCACTTTTTTCCAAACAATTCCGCACAGACCCCCCCATTTATCAATACATTTTCATGAAAATTTCTTGTGCCGGAAAAGACTCGATAATATTGTGAAAAAAATCTGAATCATATGCTTTTTTCTGAATTTGATCACCGAAACCACAAAATCTTCAGATTTGATGCCCAAAACCGAAAAATGTTTGGATTATTGAAAGAAAACCATGATTGTCATTGAATTTATTAAACGATCCAAATGTAAAAGTGCAAATGAAAAAAGTGATGAACGATGCTCTAAAAAAAATTAATGTTTTTCGGACAATTTCTAGCAAAGAAAAAATTCAAAAGCCTCTAAAAGTCCAAATTGTGGTAAGAGGTCCAGTTAGATCAGCGCAGCTCCCATTGACTTCCATAGCACCTCGACAACCTTTACTTGGTTTTGCATTGGAGGTTTTTGTGGTTTTTATACTTAATAAATGTAAATTTTTTAGAGCTTTTTAGAAAAATCCACACATTTTTCGAGATTTGTGGAAAAAAAATTGCAGTTTGATTGTTAGTTTATAGGTCCCTTTGTTTCTATGCCCTTTCGCATATAAATGATCCTTGTATACTTTAAATTTATCAGGGCAAATTGAACAAATATATTGATCTGGGGAACCAATAAGAATTTTCAGCATTTCACTATTTATCAACTTTCCTGACAGTAAAAATGCTTGAATGAATTAACACATTTATTAAAGCTGGTACACCTGGCAGTTTATCAGAATGTGTTTGGCTCATATGAACACCATTCTGATATTCAGCCTAAACTGCAGCACTGGACTCTACCACCCCTTTGTATCATTTTTTCCGCATTAGTTCTGCTGAAAGCAATTAAAGGGGTGGTTTACATTTAAGTTAACTTTTAGTCTGTTATAGAATCTCCAATTCTTAGCAACTTTTCAGTTGATTGTTTTTTGTTATAGTTTGTTAATTACTTACTTTTCTGTTCTGCCTCTCTCCAGCTTTCCAATGGGTGTCACTGTCTCCGGCAGTCAAAAAATTATTGCTCTCTGAGGCTATAATTTTACTATAATTGTCAATTTTTATTACTTATTTTATTACTTATTGGACCCTAGCAACCACAAAGCTGATGAAATTCCAAACTTTCATATAATAGAGTATAAGGATACCAGGGGTCTAATGTGGAGGAGGGAATGCCCACCACGCTCCATGCAGTGACGCCTGCATCCTCCTTCATGCATGATGAATGCATCATTTTATGGTGCGTGCCTCATCCTTTTACTCACTGCTCAGTGTAGGTCTATTCTAGATAGTTCCTGGGTGTGATTCTGGCTTGATTTACTGTTCTAAGAACCTGCCTGAACTGACCATTGCCTGTTTACTGAATATTGCCTGTTTACTGAATATTCTTGTGGATTCTGATTCTATACTGCACTGACTGACTGGTTATTGACTCCGGCCTGTTTCCTCTACTACACTTTGCTCAAACCCCATTACTCCTGTCACATGTTCCGGTTCCCTTGCCTGCTCAGAACCCTTGCCTTAGTTCTCCCAGTTTAAGTCGTGGCAGCATCTTAGTAGCAAAGGGCTCCTCCCAAAGTGAAAGGCAGCTGTTATAGGCAGACATGTAAGCCCTGGCTGGAACCATGGAGTCTGTTCTGGGTTCTGGGATACTGAACTGGACAGAAAGTTGCTAAACAAAAAGCTAACTAATAAAATTAAATACAATATGAAGACCATTTGCAATTTTTTTCAGAATATTGCTGTATGTATAATTAAATCTGATATGCCCAATATGTTTTACCAAGTAAAATTACTCTTAATAAAAATATCACAACATATTAATTCGGCCCTATAATTATTGTCATTTTATGAAATTATAACTAGGCGGCTCTATGACATTTTTGAAATTGAGCCTGTAACCTTCTGCTGAATATAGCTGCAGTCTTTCCTTCTTCTGTTTGAAAGCTTATTGCTACCTTTTAAATAATCACTGATGTCAAGTAGCATCTTCCCTCTACTGTAATTAGAAGGTTTTATAACAGTATCTTTATTGTGCTTCAGTGCCTGTATTGTTTTAGTGTTTCAAGGAAACTTTTTTTAATGAAATGCATTTTCAAGTTCTTTGATGATAAAAAGCTAGTAGATGAATCATATAGCAATATACTAAATCTAAATAATCAGATCTAATAATATATAATAGATTCCCCCCAAACCAATGAAAGCACTTCATTTATTACAAAGCGAACTCCATTGCACAGATGTCAAAAATATCATATCTAAATATTGAGTTACCATTCCACCTCTCCATCATTAGTCGCAGGTTTTATAGCTAGATATTTTTGTCTTTATATATGGGTATAGCTTTTGTTCTTTTAAAAAAATGATGTACTTTTATTTTTTAAAGAATCATTTTAAAGATCACTTTGAACAAAAAGCAAGTAAAGTAATCATAGAGAAACACACTTAATTTTAATAGAAAAATCCTGAAGTTAATATGAAAGGGTTTAGATCAAGGTACTGTATAAAGGATTTTCTCTTCAAGGTATACTTCACTACTGAAAGCAGTCAAAAGATAATATCCAAAATGTGGGTTATAATTTCCAAGGGAGACTTTAACTGTGTTTTTAATTGTTTTAATCTCCACATACATTATTTTAAGAGCATCTTATCCTTTACAAAGATAATCTAGTGCATATTTAAATGTACACATATTTAGAAAGGAACGTTTTATTACTGATGCTAGTGTAAAGCATCTAAATTATAGCTTAAAAACTAATTTTCAAATGTTTGTGTTTTTTTTCTGCACTCATTCACTGCACGATCATGTCAAGTTGCAGCAAATAATAAGAAATTTTAAAAAAATTGAATGTAAAAATCTATCACACAGAAGTCAATGCAGTTGAGCCATTTTTTTCAAGTATATTTAATTTTTTTGAAAGTCAGTATATTTATTGAAAATGATGAGTAAAATACAATGCATTATCTTTTATCAAATGTTTGTAAGAAATTGAGTTTTCAATATCCATATTTCATATTAATGCTTCATTATAGTGATTTCTTTCAATTATACAAGGCAGGGTTAACTTGGAAATTAATATAAAGTATAAATGCTTGTTTTTTTCCTGTCTCTTTTTTAACATTGTTTTAATTATATAATTTAATGCACTTACTTCCATTCACACCTGTTTTGCTTTACATCTCTTCTTTTTTTGTTTATAGATTTTTTTAGATTTTCTGTTTGTTTTTCTTTAAGCCATAATAAACATCAATAATTAACTTCCATAATTCTCCATGTCCTCAGTTTGCCATCATATTTTCATACTTCTGTACTAAGGAAGTGGACAACTATAATTCAATACTTTTTCATACTTTATTGCCATCAGGAAAGTGGGAAACAAAGTACAGTATTGACTCACTTGCAACAAGCAGTAATAGATTTTTTTTGTGTATCTAAGAAGGTTTCTTGCAGGAGAGTATATCTGGAAGAGTTATAGGAAGTTTATTTAGTATTCTTGTAGTGTGTAGATAGAACAATCACTCTGCTTGGAGGGAGAGAGACAGGTCAAGAGTCACCAGGTATCTTACTGCAACCAATTGTAACAAAGTGCTTTCATACATTTCTACTAGTTGGTACAAAGGCTTTGGGAGCAGCATTTTGGCTATCTTTCCAGGGCACACCATTCTTCCAAATCAGATTGGTTACATTTGACAATGCCTGACTAGGCATCAGTGCTGCAAGTAGCTCGTCATTTAAACCATTGTTTGCTTGGAGGGAGCTAATTTAGAGTGTTGTACCACAGAGAGGATAATACTGTATGAAATAGTAACACATTTAAAAGGACTGTATGCAAAAGTTGCCATGGCCATCAATTTAAGGACCATGCTCGTGACTTGAATAAGTTGATTAAGCTTAATAGTCAGAGCTGTCCTAAAGCTGGCCATAGAAGCATAGATCTCATCGTACCAATCGAGGATTCATACGATTTTCGGAACGTTTGTGGAGAGTCCCGACATTTTTCGCCCAGTTGAGATTGTTCATTTGGTCAATCGGACAAGTTAGAAAATTTCTGTTGGCTGCCGATAATATCTCTGCGTATATTGCCGATCGTGCGATTTTCAGTGGGAGACTGTCATTAGCTTTGTCTATCGTACGATCGCTGTCAGGGGCAGAACATCGGCTGATCAGTTCTTTTGTACTTTATTTGGTCGGAATAGTAAGACTTTGATCTGAATGGTTAGTGGCAGGTCGGGAGATGGGAAAGTCTGATCGTACATTTATTCATACGATCGGATCTTTGCGACTGTGGCCATCTTAAGGTAGGGCATTAAGAAGAAACACAAAGGAGACCTGGATATGTGGTAGCCACTCCTCTACCCCACTGTTACCTTAAATAGAGGTAGTTAAAATTGGACAGCTGGTGGATAGCTGGTGGAACTAGAGGGCATGGATAATCAATCAACTGTGATAACACCTGGCACCTGTGGAAGTGGCTAGTGTCTGCAGGATCTCTTGGCAAGAATCCCAGTTCCCATGCAGATGACATGCCGTCACTCAGGGGACCTTTGGTTATAGAGTAAACTGCGGGGGAGACTGATTCGTGCCCCATAAAATGTAAAGAAGTACTGGCTGAGAGTTGGGGACATAGTGCCCACTTCCTTCTGAGAACCAGTTCAGAAGTCATCACTATGACCCGGGACTTTTGCAAACATTGAGGATTTCAGTGCCTGACGTGCCTGCCATTGTGATCATTGTAAAGGTATATGCTCTCTCCACACATTATATTGTGCACCCAGAATATAATAATTGCATCATTGAGAGACCACTGTACTGAGATACCAAACCATTTTGAAAATATGAAACCTGTTCCAGTTAAATTTGACCTAATAGCAGGTGTTTCAAGCTGTGTTGCATCACTACTGGGGGAATGTATGACTGTAACAATGAAAACATAAGCTTCCCTCTTATATACCACCTGACAGAGACAATAGTCATGTCTAAAGTTAGGAAATAATGTTGATATATTCCAGCAGAAGTTAATCAGGCGATGAAGGAACTATAGTGCAATATGTTAGATGATGGTGTGAATAGGGAAAGCCAAAGCCCCTTGCCTGCTCCCACTGAGCTGATCCAAAAAAAAAATCCCAGCATTCAGGCTGTGGTGCAGTGTTGGCACAGTTACAGGATGGGGAACTGAGAGATGTGTCAGGTGAGTCACATTTGTGGCCTGAACCTAGGCAACTCCAGTTCTATCAAATCAGACTAGTTTGGTCTGTAACTATAGTTTTGTGGAATAACTGTTGGGTCACTATGTGGACATTTACACAGGCAATAATAAGCCTTTCTAGGTATCTTGGAGCAGCGATGGATTGTGTACACGTTTGGATGTGACTAATACTGTTTCTTGTAGGACAGTATATCTGGAAGAAGCAGTTCGCTAGATATCATGCTAATTTGTTGTTAAGGAAAGCAGTTTACTCAAAGAGCAAAAGACAAGTCAAGTGTCCTGTTCTATGGTGAATCTCAGAGTGCAGGAAATCGTTATTTTGCTCATTATTGTCAGGCATAGGTAGGGGGTGCTAAGGAGAAAGAGGTAGGGAAGTCCTTCAGGCAGGAGCTGTTTGTGCCTACAGGACACACAAAGGAAACAGAGGGACAGAATAAGGGTGACAAGGGCATAGAGTCAGGGTTAGGCCGAGTATGCATGAAGATAACTAGATTGGAAGGTTTCAATCTTACTGTGATGGTGCCCGAAGAGGATTTTTTAAATAACAATACCATTAACTTAAGTCTGTCTATAAAACATAAATACAGTTATAGCATGCTGTTGTGTATAGATATATATATATATATATATATATATATATATATATATATATATATATATATATATATATATATATATATATATTGCAAGGCCTATTGGAACCTTAATCCCTCCCATTAAAATATATACATCAGTGGTTCTCTGAAAACCAAGGGCCCACTCACCCTGAATAATGCAGTCATATAGGGTCACCTAATACAAATAACTTAAGTCAACAATCATATGGCAAGAATACAAAACAGCAAATCAGTAAATGTCTTAAAAAACACAATGCCCTTGCAAATCTACACCTGGGCAGTAACCCATACCAACCAATTAGTGATTAGCTTTTTTTTTAGCCCTGTGCACATATTATAATAAAAGCAGACAAAGCATTTAGAAATTTACTAAAGGGCTAAGTGGCTAACGCTGGCGAAAATTGACGTCATTTTGGCACTTTGCCGATTTACTAATGGGCGCTGGCGTAATTTTGCCAAGGAGATAGACTCTGGTGCAACTTCGCACTCTTATGGCAGGTGAATTTTCGGTCTGGCGAAAGAGCGTTACTACGCAAATTCACTAAGTTTTTGATTTACTGACCGTTACCTCTATCGCCAGACTTGCCTTCGCCACCTCGGACCAAGCGAAGTGCAATAGAGTAGATAGGAGTTCCTCAATAAAAAGTTGGAAATTTTTCGAATTCCCAAAAAACGCTGGAGTTTTTTCCTATTTAAAGGGTTATAGACTGAAAAAGATCGGAATTTTTTTTGGGGGTACCCTCCTTCCCCCCTACACTTTGGTAACATATGGCACCTGAACTATACTGTGGGCACATGTGTAGGGCATAATAATTTTATTAAGGTTCCCTAGGCTTGTGTAGTGTAATGTATTTGCTGCAGCATATACGCCCATTGTACTTTAACTGCACTCCGTATGCTAATTAGCCAACGCTAGCGCAACTTCGAACTGCTGAGCGTAATTTTGCTGGCGTAATTTCGCCAGCGTTCGGTCACCCTGTGCGTAACTTCGTGAATTAGCGTTGTCCAGGTGAATTTTCGCCTGGCGAAGTGTTGCTATGTGCATGAAGCCAGTGCTGGGAGTTTTCGCTGGTTAGTGAATTTGCCCCCTGGTTGTTTGCCATGAGTTAATCCCAAACAGTCAATTTGCCCACAGTAAATCCCTCCAATTTTGATATTACATGCACCACTGCACACAGAGATTGTCAACAACTAGGGCACACTTTATGAGGTTGATTTGTTAAAATTCAAGAAAAAATGCATCAAAAACTATGCATGCGAATATGTTCAAAACAATTCCTCTGAACCTCGAATAGTTAGTATTTATTAAAGAAAAAACTCCAAAAAGTAGCCAGAAAAAACTTGGCAAGTAAAAGCTGGTGAAGTTTTTAGCTTCATTAAAAATTAATGGAACATTGTAATTTCTTTCAGCGAGAAAAAATGAGTGCAGAAATATTCTGTTGTGTTTGCTCTGTGTATTAAATATAAATACAATTATGTTCTACTTGTATGTAAGGCCTTTCAGGAACTTTATGAACTAATGTTTTACACAGCATTGTTTTCGAACAGAGCAATGGAAAAACAAAGTTTTATATAGTAAAAACTTTAATTTATTTCAGTACTGTCAGGCAACCAGTCTCTTTATCTACAGAGGAAACCTCCTCCACAAAATAATGCCACTTAGACTTATGAGATAAAGAAATAAGATAAGGTTTGTTCGCATAGGGAATATACGACACACAAGTTATACATAAGCATTCCAAAAACAGTCCTCCAGTGTTGGTCCTTTTATATCCCTGTAAAGGGGTATCCAAAGGCTTCAGTTCTGACAAATCAGGGGTTAAAGTCCTTGTTTACTTTACTCCATGTTCTGTGACGAATCCTCTAGGCTGTCTGGTCTCAGATGATAATCTTGTCTGGAACATTTTGGGGGACTTGAGACATATGTGCTGATGATAATATCTCAGCAACTACATTACAAGCCAAAAAGCTCTTCACCAAAACCTAAGTATACTATCCTTATGATGTAAACCTGTGCTGTCCAACTTCTGTGTTATCTAGGGCCAAATATTTTCCGGCCTACATAGCGGAGGGCCGATAATGGAAGCCAGTGTTGACCACTCCTTGTTTTTAAACCACACCCACTGTAAACCACACCCATGTTATCACAATATCAAATGGTTGCTGCTCACTGCAGGGTATCACTTATCACTCATATGTAAAAAAAAAGTTGTCATATTAAGACATACCCTTAAATCCACATATCTCCTCTTCTGCTGTGGATTATTCCTTCAATCGTCCGATCGAAAGAATTGCGCTAAATCCTTTGACTTCGATATTCGAAGTGAAAGGATTTAACTTCGAGGGTCGAATATCGAGGTTTAATTAACCCTCGATATTCGACCAATAGTAAATGTGCCCCTAAGTGTACAATCCTAATGTAAACAACTAGGCTGTCATTCTGTTAAACATAATACAAACTATTTACTTATATTTAATTTATACACATGTAAAATTAAGATGGCCTAACTACATCCAATGTATTATTGTATTTTCAGTGTATTATTTTCTTTTTTATAGTCTCCATACTTTGGAATAAATATGAACATATTATTTTTTAATCTTATAACCTGTAGTTTGGTGCAACATTTATGTGAAAAGTTTGGAAATCTGTCTAAATATTTACTAGTTAAACAAAATTTACACAGTACTTTACTGAAAATATGTTGTTGTTTTCCCTGTTGTTAACACCTATTGTAAAATTGTGTATTATTCTAGGTAAATCTTTCTCTATTCTCTTTCTTACTATCATCTTGCCAGGGGTTTGACAGTAAAATGATTAAAGAAATAGACATAGCAGCTCCATCCAAACATGCAGCAGTTATGAATTATTTTTTGTAATGATTTTACTGTTGGAAGTTTTACTCTTTGGACTGGTGTAAATATTGTTTTATTTATTTGTACTGGGTTATAAAATCTTTATATTAGATTTTTATATAAATATCTTTATACTTACATTTGTTCCTACAGTACCTTGATAAAATGAAATTAAAAACAAATGTAATCATGATTATAGAAAAAACAATCATTTTACTACTTTAAATATTAAGTTCAGAATGGTTTAATTCAATTAGAGTGGTTTAGTGCATTCTGCATTGTTAATAAGTTAACAATAATAACATGTTTTTGTCTGCTGTTTTGGGGTACTGCATGCTACATACTTTTGTAATTATGTTCATGTCGGGTATCAAATTATTCTGTAGACATCTGGAATTCATATTTTTCTTATTTAATGTTTAACCTTTGTTTCTAAGTGCAAGTAGGAGAAATATGTTGTAATGTGCAAGCTGTGAGATCAATATCAGTTTAAATTTGCAGTTTGGATTAAAAAGACATATTTGCCCATTTTCTGGGGTCAACTTACTGTTCTTACACACACATTCAGAAACAGTGCTTATTTTGCAGTGGACAAAGTGTCAGCTGACAACTGTCACTATTTTAATATTGGGGGGGGGGGGTCCTTATACTGCATACTTTGGTAATCCTGTGCATTTTTCATCAAACTGTTTTGTTTCAGAATGTTTACTTATAAAAAATATATGTTTTTCTGGCATACAGTTAAGGGCATGTTTGGCCTTGCAGTCTAAGGTATGCTTGTTATGACATACATTATCTTTGGTAAAGTATTTATTCTGAAGGTATAGTTTTTCTTTTGTGGAATTGACTATGATATCCCTTCTCCTTAGATTAAATGTTGCCTTTGTTTATTCAAAATTTGGTTTATATTGTTCTGTCAATGCAAGTGTATACATAACTGTCAAGGAGCACTATTTTTTTGTTCACAGTTGGCCTAATGATGTATTTGCCTCATATATGCTATCCAAATTTGAATTTTATTTTTCCCAACATTACTCGCTGCAGAGTGACAATTTTATATAAACCTGAGAGGTGAAATCAAAATTGTGAGTCTAGGGTTGTGTTGGAGTTGAATGCTTATTCATCTAGGAAGTTCACATGTCTTTATTCTTTAAGCATATTGTGAACATTTGTAGTTTCAGCAAAAGTTTTAAAGACTTTTTATATTGGTGCTGTGGAGAGTGTTCTGACACAGAATATCATCTCATGGTTTGGGAATTGTGGTGTACAAGATTGTAATGATTTACAGCCGGTGATAAGGATGGCAGAACATTGCACTAGATTCGCTTTACCTTCACTACAAGATATTTATGTAACGACAGAGATATAGAGTTAGAGCATTCAGAATTATTAAAGATAGAACACATCCTTTTAATTATCTGCTTGACTTATTAAAATCAGTAAAAATATTAGTCTTATGGTCAGAACAGAGAGATTTATGAAAAGTGTTTATCCTCAGGCCATTAGACTTCTTAATCATGATATGCCACCACAGCTTTTTTAGGTTTTTAAATACTTCGATGTTGATGAACCTATGAATTTATTTTGGATATTTTTGATGTTGTTACCCTCTGGTTGCTTTGTTTTGTTAACAATATATCTACAGCACAATGAATATTACATACCATGCAATCTAAATCAGCACCAGCTAACCCACACTCTTACTAAACTTGTAAATATACTCGCAGTAAACTACAGTTGTTTTAAACTTCATAAAATGTGGGGTTATGGTATAAAAGACCCATGTGTGCCCAGGGCCAGTAACCCATAACAAATCAAATAAGCAGGTAGTATAAACTGATCACCAGTTTATGTTGGTAATGTTTCTAGGATACTGCACCTGGGCAAACTTTATACGTGTTTCAATTTTAAATTCCTGATGCTTTTAACACCACTTACAGATGAGAAGGACATTTTAGAACAGTAACAATCTAACTCTCACTTTTCTCCCTGTGCTCCCATTACCAGCAGACATCACATTCCTTACCCCGTCCTTCAAATGGTCTGATCACCAATATAATGTAACAATCCAGTGTAGATATGTAGATATCATTTTTAATGCAACATTATTATTATACTAAATAGGGATGATAAGTATACATAATAATGTTGGAGGCTAGTATTGCCCTTAAAAGAGCTATCTACATACATATAAGTATATATAACACCCTAACATCAAACTGAGAGAAATCTAAATGATTTCAGTGCCTGGAAATCCATTTAGCCCCATCAAATCTTGTTACTTACCATCTGGAGAAACAAAATCTATACAAAATGCACTCAAAATAACATTCTTCACTGCTTCCATTACAACCAACATCACAGTGACAAATGCTCTAGTTTTAATCAGGATATACTTTTATCTATAGTACCTCTTCTATGGAATGTATTGGTATTTATAGAAGAAGAACAGAAAAACCTAATACTTTACATTAATACAAAGTAGATTTAATGTGATATTGTCTTAATAGGATCATGAAGACACACTAGATTTAGGGGCAGAATTATCAAGGGTCAAATTTCGAGTCCATGGGAGTTATTTAAAACTCCCATGAACTTGAAATTTAACCAACTGCAATTTATTTTTAAAAAAAACTATTTTTGGAACAGTGAATAGATTCTACCCGCAAACTCGAAGCGAATTTGAATTGAATTTGATTCAAGTTTTTTTCTTCGAAAAAACCACGAATGACAGGAAGACTGCAAACAACTCCCAATTGATCCCAGGACATCTTCCATAGGCTTGAACAACAATTCAGCAGATTTAAGGTGGCGAATTTGATTTCTTAAAGGGCCTGTGTTTGATAAATTTCAAAAATCAAATTCAAATTTCTAAAAAAAAATCGAATCAAATTTTAATAATTCCCCTAGTCGAATTTGACAGTTTTGGCCATTAAAAACTCAAAAATTCAAATTAAATATTTGAAAATTCGAATTTTCATTCCGAACCTTGATAAATCTGCCCTTAATGTTCATAATCAGCAACATTTGCGCATATGCTTAACCAAATATTATTTCACATTGTTCTACAATTTCTCTGTGATTCAAAGACTGAATTTTGGAATACTCTCCATTCATCTTGGTTCTACCTCATGCATTTACCCTTGATAATTAGGAATAGAAATATATTTTGATTTTGGGCCGCTGATTTTCTAAATAAAAATATACTGTATAATCTTAGGAAGGGAATATTTGTGGATGCTGCATTGCACCAAAAAGAGAATAAACTTCAACATAAATCAGCTCCATAAATGTTTAAACTACAGTACACAACAAGAACAAAAATCCAAATGGCGGCAGGATGTGGCATAGGGAAATTACTAGGAAGCTTCCAATAGAATCAAACCATGTGTGCATAGAACATTACAGTAGGCAGAAAACAAACATTTTTGTTATCACAATTGCTATTAAACTTTTCAAAGGTGGTGCTGTTTTCTAATTTGCAACTTTCAATATGAAAATACTATATCTACTACATCTTAGTATAATTTTTTCTTCAAATATATTTTTTCTACAAAATTGTAATGTTATTACAAAATAAATGGCTAATTATAACCTTATGCTATGGATGAAATAAAAAAAAGAAAATCATCAACCTTCTTTTGAATTTTGCTTAGGGAATTCAAGTACCCATACATTCATGTAATTCATTCATTTCCACATACTTTTGTCTCTTAGGCATATTAACATTACATAAACCCATATTTCAACCCTCCATCATGCAACCCATCATTTAGAAAAGTGACATGAATGATGGGAAACTTTATTTCAGAAATCATTAACAAAGTTAAGAGGTAATTAGTAAAGGAAATGTGCATAAATTGAATCTGTAGTAACTATGTTAACAAGGACTAAACAACTGTGGTGAAAGTACAAGATTTAGCTGTAATCGAGATTTTGTAATCACAAATTTATAACAACAAGTTCTTACATACTGCAAATATCACAGTTAACGTTTGTTTGTTTTTCCTAAAATTCAGTGTGATCTGGAACACATCTTGATATAAAGGCGATATTTAATACCTGCATCTGCTGCTTCTCAAACTGCACCTGTATCTCCTTCAATTATTTCAATTAATATCCCCAATGGTGCTAATCAGAGGGAAACTAACATTTAAATGATGTCATTTATAACAGCAAAATGACTTACAGCTTAAGCATTAATGGTCATGCAGAAGAAAAAAAAATGCTTTTGCTAACATCACTTCAAAAACAGGAAAGAATTTCAATTGTAAAAGAAAACATCAAAGTGGAAGAAGTAAATTGCAGTAATTTAAAGTAACATTTGTTGTGAATTTGCTGTTTGGTGTACAGAACCTTTTTCTCAGCTGTTATAGATTTTCAGTCTAAAAATATAAACGCATACACAAAACCAATAATAATGTCATGCTCTTCTATAAGTAATAGATAAAATGGAACAAAAAGAGATTGTGGGAAAAATCATTTAAATATATGTAAAAATATAAAAGCCTTAGGTGAGGCTAAGCATTGGTAAGAGAACACACTGTGTAAGAGCCCCACACAGCCTCAAAAGCCTCAACCATAAGGCCAGAGAGATCCATCTCCTTCTATTAATATGCACTATGAAAATGATCCAAAAGTCTGACAATCCAGTAAAACACAGCAACTAAATGCTGGTGCAGGGACCACCAACATTTAAATGCTGGCACAGTAGGTGTGTCATTTAGGAACACGGCATTAAGCACTAATCGCACTGCTTTCTCAAAACATACCATTACATGGGCAGTGTTAAACCTCCTTAACCACAGATCGAGACAATCCCCATCACTCTGGAGGCATGAGTTAGAGCACTTGTGCAATAAATTTCAACATTGTGGCCGATTGACAACCTTGAAAGGAGTCTCTTGCTCACTGAGCAGGACCAAGTGGGGTCAAATAGCTTGGGGGGAACAGAACAGCAGCAGGATATTGAGGCAGCTAGCTGGGTGACAGTTATAAAATCTAAAGTGGGCAAAAGGAAAATGGAAGCTGATCCGGAGTTTACACAGCTCAACAAATATGCAGATTGTGCGAAGAAGATGGGAGTGTGAACTCTGGATTGGCAATTCTAGATGTGGCTGATCTCTCTAACAGCCGGGAGACCAGTTTCTCTAGTAGTGGTGGGGAGGAGAGCAGAGCCAGGCCTAAGCAGATTGTGGTTGTAGGGAATTCAATTATTCAGAACGTGGATAAGGTAATCTGTCATCCGGATCGCTACAACCAAACAGTTTGCTGTCTACCTGCTGCCAGGGGTCGGTATGTGGTTGATCGGGTAGACAAATTATTGGGTGGGGCTGGGCTTGACCCAACTGTTGTAGTGCATATCGGTACTAATGACAAAATAAATGGTGGATGGAAGGCCTTAAAGAGTGATTTCAGGGATCTAGGCTCTAAGATCTGAAAATTTGCCCGTGCCACGTGCAAGTTTAGAAAGACAGCGGGAGCTTAGGGAGCTAAATGTGTGGCTCAAGTCTTGTTGTAGGAAGGAAGGGTTTGGGCTCCTAGAGCACTGGGCTTATTTTTCCTTGGGGTACAACCTATACAGTTGTGACAGTTTGTACCTCAATGGAAGGGGGTCCTCAGTGCTAGGGGGTCCACTGTGCTAAGAGGTTGGAGGAGTGTTTAAACTAGGCAAGGGTGGGTGAGGTAAGTATTATGGGGAAACTAGGGTAGACTGGGCAGTGGGATTAGTAAGGGGTCATGGGGGAGAAGTGAGGGGGGCATACAGTTTACCAGCTAAGGAGATCCCTCTGTTACAAAGAAAACAGAATAACACTAACTTAACATATAATTCTCCACTAAGTAATGCAAATTTCAAAAGTAAAATTAGTAACCTCCGCTGTATGCTGGCAAATGCGCGGAGTTCGTCAGGTAAAATGGGAGAACTAGAGTTAATTGCATGCTCTAAAAATTATGATATAATTGAGACGTAGTGGAATGAAAAATGTGACTGGACTATGAATTTAAATGGTTACACCCTTTTTAGGAGGGACAGAGGGATTAAAAAGGGTGGAGGAGTGTGTTTGTATATAAAGCCTGAATTAAAGCCATGCACTAAAGAAATAACAATAGCTGCCACTGGTGAGGGAGTGAAATCCCTCTGGGAAGAGATTTTGTCTGGGCAAAAGGTTACAAAGAGAATTATCATTGGTGTATGTTATAAACCACCTCGTATAAGTGACGAGTATGAAGCCCAACTACTCTTGTAGATACAAGCGGCTTCACACTTGGGTAGGGATGTCGCGGACTGTTCGCCCGCGAACTAATTCGCGCGAACATCGACTGTTCGCGTCCGCCGAATGTTCGCGAACGTCGCGCGACGTTCGCCAATTTGGGTTCGCCTTAGCTGGTGCTTATTTTTGACCTCTCACCCCAGACCAGCAGATACATGGCAGCCAATCAGGAAGCTCTCCCTCCTGGACCACCCCCACACCCCCTGGACCACTCCCCTTCCATATATAAACTGAAGCCCTGCAGCGTTTTTTCATTCTGCCTGTGTGTTTGGAAGAGCTAGTGTAAGGAGAGAGCTGTTGAGTGATTTGAGGGACAGTTGATAGTAAGTTTGCTGGCTAGTAATCTACTTGATACTGCTCTGTATTGTAGGGACAGAACTCTGCAGGGATTTGAGGGACATTTTAGGTTAGGTAGCTTTGCTGGCTAGTAATCTACCTTCCACTGCAGTGCTCTGTATGTAGCTGCTGTGGGCACTGCTTCTGATCTCATCTGCTGACTGCTGCCTGTAACCCAATAGTCCTTGTAAGGACTGCTTTTATTTTCTTTTTTGTTTTTTTACTTTGCTACTATAAGAGCCCAGTGCTATTAGTCTAGCTGTGTTGGGGAATGGGACTGGTGTGCTGCTCCTAGTAGTTCAGCACCAACCAGAGTAATTTTTTTTTTTAATATACATATATATATTTTTTTATTTTACTTATCTTACTGTTCTTTAACGTGTCCAGTGCTGTTTGCTGTTCTTCATAGTAGTGCACCAATAGTAGTGCACTTGCAGGCATTGTTTGCCCAGTGTGTTCTTCAAACAACTGCCACCTAGCTGTGTGAGCTTGTTCACATTCTGTCTAAATATCAATAATAATACCGTCTCCAGAAACACCACCTGAGTGACGTTTTCCAAGCAGCAATAATATATTCCGTATCCACTGCTGTAGTGTATACGCTGACCTTGCAGGCATTGTTTGCCCAGTGTGTTCTTCAAACAACTGCCGCCTAGCTGTGTGAGCTTGTTCACATTCTGTCTAAATAATAATTCCGTGTCCGTAAACATCACCTGAGTGATGTTTTTACAGCAGCAATGATATATTCCGTATCCACTACTGTATACGTTGCCCTTGCAGGCATTGTTTGCCCAGTCTTTAACCAAGTGCCACCTAGCTGTGTGAGCTTTTTCACATTCCGTGTCCAGAAACATCACCTGAGTGACGTAGTGTGATTTCTGCCCTTTACAGCACAAAACGCAGCGCTGTGTCAACAATGTATTTTTCAGATACATTTTTGCCCTTGATCCCCCTCTGGCATGCCACTGTCCAGGTCGTTGCACCCTTTAAACAACTTTAAAATCATTTTTCTGGCCAGAAATGTCTTTTCTAGCTTTTAAAATTCGCCTTCCCATTGAAGTCTATGGGGTTCGCGACGTTCGCTACATCCCTACACTTGGGTCAAGTTGTTGCTATGGGTGACTTCAATTATCCAGACATTAACTGCGGTAATGGGGTTGCCAAGACAGAAAAAGCTAGTAGGTTTGTAAATACGCTGAATGACAACTTTTTATTCCAGCTCGTTCAAGAACCTAATAGGAATAACTCTCTTTTGGACCTTGTAATAACTAATAATACTGAACTCATCTCTAGCATTTGTGTGTGTGAGCAGTTAGGGAATAGTGATCATAACATGGTCTAATTTGAGATTCTGTTGAAGAAGCAATTCTATAAGGGACTAACTAAAACACAAATTTTCAGACATGCAAACTTTGACAGTATAAGGGCATCTTTGCATATTAAGTGGGAAATGCTTTTCACAGGTTTAAACACAAAACAAAAATGGGAAGTCTTTAAAATGGTGCTTCATAAATATATAAATATACATGTAAGTATATTCCACTTGTAAGCAAGGAACTTTGTTGCAAAGCAAAACCTTTTTGGTTCAATAGAAGTGTTTGTGTTGAGGTGGGTAAGAAAAGGTATGCCTTTAAGGTTTTCAAGTTAGCTGGGACAGCCTGCCCTAATCATTTATAAGGTACAAGGAGGCCAATAAATCATGCAAAAAAAAAAAATATAAGGCAAGCTAAAATTGATATGGAAAAGGATATTGCATCAAGCAGTAAAAAGAATCTAAAATTATTTTTTAAATATGTTAATAGTAAAAAAATGAAGCAGGAAGGGGTGGGACCTTTAATATCAGAGGGGGGTCAGCTGGTTGATTTTGAACTCATATTTTTCATCTGTCTACAGTCTACACAAATGAGGAACCAGTTAATGAAGGTTTCCTTCTTGATAGTCATAATTCTAGCAATACAACTAATTATGCATGGTTCACACATGAGGAAATTCAAAAAAAAAAACTAGAACATGTTAAGATAAACAAAGGTCTGGGGCCAGATGGTATTCATCCCAGGGTACTTAGCGAGCTTAGCTCTATGATTGCCAAACCTCTTTACTTTATTTCTTTTAGGATTCTTTGAGGTCTGGCATAGTGCAGAGATACTGGCGAATTGTTAATGTGGTGCCGCTATTCAAAAAGGGATCCCGTTCTCAGCCTCAAAACTATAGGCCAGTTAGTCTGACGTCAGTGGTAGGAAAGCTTTTTGAAGGGTTAATAAAAGATAAGATACTGGACTTCATAGCAAATTATAATACTATGAGTTTGTGCCAGCATGGTTTTATGCATAATACATCTTGTCAGACAAACGTAATTTCTTTTTATGAGAAGGTAAGTAGGGACCTCGATTCTGGGATGGCAGTGGATGTGATTTACTTAGACATTGCTAAAGCATTTGATACAGTGCCACACAGAAGGTTACTGGTTAAATTAAGGAATGTTGGCCTGGAACATATTTTTTGTACCTGGATAAAGAACTGGCTAAAAGAAAGACTACAAAGACTGGTGGTGAGTGGAACATTTTCTAACTGGACCAGTGTTGTTAGTGGAGTACTGCAGGGATATAAATGAGCTGGAGAGAGTGCAGAGACATGCAACTAAACTGGTTTGAGATTTGGGAGACTGAAATTATAAGGGTAGACTTTCAAGGTTGGGGTTGTTTTCTCTGGAAAAAAGGTGCTTTGAGGGGACATGATTACACTTTACAAGTACATTAGAGGACATTAAAGACAAATAAAGAGGATCGCTGTACCAGAGGCCACCCCCTCAGACTAAAAGAAAAGAAGCAACATAGGTGGTTCTTTACAGTGAGGTTGTGGAATGCACTGCTGGGTGATGTTGTGATGGCTGATTCTGTTAATGCCTTTAAGAGTGGCTTGGATGATTTCTTGGATAGATATAATATCAAAGGCTATTGAGATAATAAATTCTATAGTTAGTATAGATATGGATATATATAATTTATGTGAAAGTAGGGAGGGATATGTGTATGGATGCTGTGTTTTCATTTGGAGGGGTTGAACTTGATGGACTTTGTCTTTTTTCAATCCGGTCTAACTATGTACCTAACTAACTATGTAACTATATGTACTGCCTATTGAATCACAAGCCTTAAAGAATGAAAAAAAAATGACTGACAGAACCTCAGAACCATATATAAGATGCTACATGTGAGAACCTGAAGGTTCAGTTATGATATCACTAAAGGCCATCTAAACGGACTTGCACAAATAATGCAGGCTAAGAATAAAGCACTATTTAAATTGACAGAACCCTGAGAGGTTTAAGCCACTCACAATCTTAATGAGAACCGGGTTCATTGCCTGGTAAAAGGACTTTCTTGAAAGTTCATGGGAATGCTCTAAATTGTGTCCATTTCTCAGTTTTTTTTACTTTTTTTACTCATTGCTGCCTTCCTTGATCATTGCCTGTCAACTGACTTTGTTCCTTCCCATGACCTTACCCTAATGCAGCTGTTTCCAATACCTTGACCTAGGATTGAATTTGGAATAATGAAATTAAATAATTATACTAAGATGTTTTCACACAGTCATAGCAGACTGCAGGAAACAATAGTATACATAATTTATGTGTGCAAAAACACATTGCTTTATATATTAATGTGGTATATTGCATTTTAGTTTAAAAAATTTTCTAACAAATCTTCGAGAAGGTGTTAACATAGGCTCATGATTTGTGGCCCTTCCTTAAATGTAGAGTTCAATGAACTGAAAACACAGTCATCCATAACTAAAACTACAGAATGGTCACCATACATCATTATTCAAATAAATAATTTGTTCCAGCTAATTTCCAATTGGTAATATTATTGGTTTTCTTTTTTAAAGTTATTAAAACAAAAATATATATTTTTTTTCATGGCATTCTTTTCTCTGTCATCAGAAAATAGGAAAACGCTGCAGTGAAATGTTTAAAGAAATAATTTATTTCTGATGATAAGTTAATGATTTAGCACTGTAGATGGTAAAGGGCAGTCAAGTTGGAAAAATACAGAATATTTTTAATAACACCTAAGGCCTGGAGCATCAGATTTCATTAAAGATTAAACAGCACAAAAGACTGGCGATCACGTTGGCTTAACAAACAAATGTTAACACTTAAGCATGTTTAATGTAAAGGGTAATTCTGCTGAAACTTTCATGCTCTGCAAATTATATTGGAACTTTATTCAGAGGGAACATTTTATTGCTTGGTTTAATGTTAGTAGTAAAGTATGGAAATATATGTGTGAGGAACGCTCACTCTGGTGGTCTAGTGGGCCGGCAGAGAGGCCCGTCACACTCTCGGCGGGGACGCCCGCCCCGTTGATGGCGCTGGCGTGATGACATCATCGCGCAATGGCGTGAGATTTAATGGTATTTAAAGGGACCTTGTAGATTTTCTCACTGCCGTTGTTAGGTTCTATTTCTGAGTTCCTGGGTGTGATCTGTTTGTATTTTTATTCCTGTTTTGACCCTGCCTGCCTGACTTCTGTGTTCCTGACCCCTGCCAGGTAATCAACTATTCTACTCTCAGCAATCCCACCCGTGACTGTTTGACCACTCTCGATTGATCTCCTGGTTTTGACGCTTGCCTGTCCAACTTCGCCTGAATTCTGCCTACACCAACTCGGCCTGTTTTCTCTACGCTTTCTGCCTTTTCCTTAAACTGTGACCTTCTGCCCAAAGACTTTGCATAACGATCACGCCCCTCTGCTCATCCAGAACCCTTAAATTGGCTCCTCCCTTTATAAGACCTGGTGGTATCCTGGCTCCTCCCCAGGTGAAAGGAGGCTTTTAAAGGCAGAAGTAAGAGCCAAGACCAGGGAGCCTAGCATTGGTTCTGGATTCTGGGTGCCGATCGTGACAACATGCAAGAAGTTTTTATGTTGGTTCCAGAGTTTGGTGTTATATCTGGATAAGTAATTGAAATCAATGGATTAACTATAATTCTGGTAAATTTATTTTCATTTATGATGATTATTATTACAAATAATAATTGTGGTCATTTTTCTTTTTATTTGTTCAATATTTTAAAGCAATATTGTTTTCTTTAGCTGGAATGTCTACTACATTAAAGATGCAATAAACACATTTTATATGGAAAAAGTATGTGGTACCATTCTAATATTTTGCTCATAAAATGTCTTAGTGGTGATTATACACTGGCTAACATGCACCATACTTTAAATAGTGGCCAGATGTTGTGCTGGCTACTTTCTTTATACTGTATATGCTTCCTTAAGCTCCACGGGAGTCATTCAGTCATTGATCTATAATATATATTATAATTTACTTTTTTGATAATGTTATATCTCAATTGTAATATATGTGCTAAATTGTATCTGATCAGTATAGTACTAATAACAAAGATCTGATTAGCTGCTACTGCAGTGGTAGTTTAATACCCACTGTATGTTAACCAATTCAGTGTTCCAGCACTGGTGTCTCTAAAAGAAACATTCAATACTATAATATGCTGCTGTCACTTATACTGTATATCCAATAGTGACCTAATCTAGTAATGTACACATGGAGAAGTCAACATTGTGGTGTTTGGCAAGCTTAATAAGCTGTGATGTCAACAAGTGACACTGAAAATCCATACTGCCATAAAAAAGCCAGCTAAAGTGAAATGCATTTTTAGAGCTTACAATGTGTTTTTGCTTATTAATCTATTTATAAAAAAAATAATTTGGCAAAAAATGCACACATGCAGTTTTTATTTCCACTTTATTATGCTTTATTTATTATCATTTGTCACCATTTGTTAAAATTTTTCACATCTGCTGCACCTACTGTAGTTTGGTACAAACACATGTTCATGTGTACATGTTCATTCGCCAGGCGCGAGTTTGCGGTGAATTCCTGCGATTCGCCGCCGGTGAATAAATTTGCGAAACCGCCACGAAAATTTGCCGGTGTCAAAAAATGGACAATGGCGTCGGTTTTTTTTTTGGACGCCGGCACATTTTCGATATTTCGCAAATTTCGCTGGAAATTCGCAAATTTTTCGTCAAAATAAAATGGTCCAAATTCCCCCATCACTAGTGACATATCTAGAGCTTTTGTATTTTACCACATTCCAACCAAACATGGAAAAGGGAACTGTCTTATATTTCTCCAACATACATTTTTAAGTAATATTGGGAAAACATGATTCAAATACACCTATACATGGATCCAAACTAGACTAGTTTCTAAAAATCTTGCCAATTTCAATGTTGAACATATAAAAGCCTCATTCCAGTCTGATGGGTCAAGAGTTAACCTGAAATCCGGTAACATTTTCCTATCATGTTCTCCAGCCCATCCTTTGGCTCCTCAATAAGGGCATTATAATACTGGTTGATACATTTTGATGTATTAATGTTTCCAGCTTCATTTGCAAAGGTGAATGGGACTTTACCCTACAAATCTTATTACTCTACCAATCTTAAAAGTTCGCCCAGCACTATACCAGTTTATATATATATATATATGTTATTCAAGGATTTTTTAAGGATATTTTTAAAAGATTAGACTTTAGTGCCTGGGTGAGCTTTTGTAGATCTAATAAGATTGGTATTTCACCCCTGCCAATATATATGTCATATTTGCATTCACAAGAGATTATCGCTTAATCAGCACTTTTGAAAGTTTAACATAATTTCTGTAAGAAATTACATTATTTAAATAAAATATATATTCAGTATGGCTTTTTGACCAAGTCATAATAACAGGTATGTATTATCTTGAATGAAGAATGCAGAGTTTTAAGACTTCTGCTTTAAGGAAACAAATTTTGGATCAAAAGAAATATGCTATATTCTATAAATGATTTTTTTAAGTGATTTGTTCTTTTAAACACAATTCATCAGTAGGCTGAAGCTAGAATAAGGTAGAGCTATTTTCTGTGCTTGTTTGAGCAAAGTACATTTTTAAGAAACCGCCACTGTTAAGGATAACTTGCTTAAGGATTGTCACAAAATATATTTCGAGAAACTCTCAAACATATTTCTAAGGCTTTTTCTAATAGCTAAAGAACAGCTATCTTACAAAATCAAGTGAATGAGGCCAAGTTAGTCCTAGTGAAGTACTGTTCTTTTTAAATCTTGCAAAGGATACATGGGCAAAAGAAACTGGAGGGTCCTTATTGGTTTTACTGACTGAGTATAATAATTCTCAGTTACAAGAATATAACTTGAAAACCCATTCTTTAATATAGTTATTTCCAAGACCATTAGCATGTGTGGTAAAGATAACAATAATGCTATTGAAATGTTAGGCTTTAGAAAGAAGATCATCTTGTGTTAACTGGGAATTTCTTATTTTATTATCAAAACGGAAAGCTTCATTCTGTAATTAATGGTTAGCAATAATGATTATAATTCATTCTTTTCTGATTATTTTGACCTGAGGCCTGTATAGTAGTTTTTGCCCATCAGTTGAGGAAGGGGGGGACCCTGATATGTATGTTATTTAAATTTTTCTAGCAATTTTTTAAGTCATTACAGAAGTTCCCTTAAGGGATAAGGAGAGTGAAAAATATGTTCCATTAATAACTTAATTGATGAAAATATTTGCCACTAGTATTGGGTGGGACATGTATCTGTTGTCTCTGGGTTTTCTATGCATGCAGTAGCAGGGAAATGACATTGGAGTGATATTTCTCCCAAATGAGTTTCCTACTTATATTAAATTAACAGTAACCACAAAAATTATAGTTTTATATGAATTAAAATATCATATGCTCTTTCCCCATGGTTGTAAATACAACTGCTTCAAAAATTGCTATAGTTTATACTAAAGGGGTTATTCAAAATCAAAATCCGAATTTTTCTGTTTTTTTTAAGTATAAAAAGTCTGGCTAAACTATAATCCAAACGAGAATTTGCCTTCATTTATAAATAAAAAAATCTATAAAATCAGATTGGGGAAAAATCTCGACTTGTCGATCAAAACCCCCAAATTTTTCACATTTGACGACTGAAAAAAAATGAGTGTCAAACCAATAAACTATGAACGTTTTGTGAGGGTTAAAACATCTTCAAATGGTTAAGGGGACATCTGCCATTGACTTTTACATGAATTTGGCAGGTTTTAAATGACGTATTTTCAGATTCAGACTTGGAACTGGTTCGGGGTATAATAAAATCTAAAAAAAAATTGTCTTTTTTTTTAATGCAACTTTTCCTGGTTTCCTGTATTAAAACTGATGAAGCGAAAAAAATCACATGTTAATAAATAACCCCCTAAATGTAAATGAGAGAGAGAGAGCGAGAGAGAGAGAGAAAGAAGAAAAACATTGTTTTTAAAGAAATATGTGGTTTTTAGATCAGTTGTTCTTAAGATAGATGAGCAATCTGGACTACTTAATTAAGTGATAACAAAAGAGAATTTGAAAATGAGACTTTCGTTTTTAATTAGCCAATTTCTTACTCTTTATTTAGATAACAAAATATTGATTTCAAAGAACAAAGGCCAGTGGTCAACAAGTAATAGGTTATTAGATGGTACAAGAGCTATGTGTTCTTCTCCAGTCCATCTGCAATTTTATATACTGTTTAAGTTCTTGATGATAGAATATAAGATTCATTCAGCCTTTGGATGCTTGCTATTGTGAACAAACATAACTTAAGCAAAAATTACATTTTTAAAGTTACCCAGCTGAAAAGCTCTCAGAAATGAAATGTAAATTGCAGAAATAAATGCAGTCAATAAAATAGTTAAATAGTATGTTCTATTTTAATAGAGGCACCAGTCTAGAAGGGTTAAATAGTTTCATTGCATTCATAGTACAAGCAGTACAGTGTCTAAGTTTCAATGTTGATCTCCTGTGATGAGTCTAGTAATGATCACCATCTCGCTTTGCATAAAGTATGTGAGACTATGGAAAATGTCAATATTTCACCAAAATGCACTGGAGCGCACCTGCACATGTGCGCCTGCACCGGAGCACTGGGGAGCTTTGCTGCCTGGTAAGGCCTGGGCCTTTGTGGCCTTGCCACAAATCTTGGCCTGGGTAAGAGGGTGAAGATAATTATGTAATATGATTCCAATGCACAAGCTGAGACATGCCTATGTGTGATGGTCATGATGTACATTTCAACTCAGTATAGTGCTGTCTGATTTCTTTTTCTGTAGATTTATGCTCACAGACAACTGGTGTCCTGTTTTTTTATATTTCATGTTGTTTGCTTTGATTGTATTGTTATATTACACCATAACATGTCTAGTGTTTTATACCATAGAGTGTGTAGTGTATTATAACATAGAGTTTGTAGTTATTATGGTTATGTACAGTGGTTGCCATGGTTACCCTTTTTAATTTGGTTAAATTTGCTGTAATTACTGTAGGTCATGTAAGGAGTAGGTTATGTGTGTGTGTGTCAATTGTGTGCACAAGAGTATATTATTGAACCTTACTATTTCTTATGATTTGGAACTATTTCTCCATGGAAGATGGTATTACAGTATTCTAGTCTAGTCCACTGCTTATAATTGGAGATTACAATTCATCATATTGTCTAGCTTTACATACATTTTCTCCAGCTGTACATTCAAATATTCTGTAGCAAGAATTTCTGTCATCTGGTATTTGTTTTGACTTCCAGCTCTAGGCTATGCAGTTTGTCACTGCTGTCCATATATGCAAGAGGAGTCGTCTAATGGGATTTTAATTTTCACTAGATACATTTGTAACAGCATGTGTTCTGGCCAGGTTGTCAGCAGGACGAGTAGAGTGTGAATTATAAATTAGAATACATCTATCCATAATAATATTTGACTACATCGAAGGAAAAAAACATTATGCAAATACCTAGTTCTGTGGAGTGATACATGAAACATTTTATCATTCTTGATAACATAATGTGTCAAAATGGTCTAATTTTAACTTACGCTTACACATATGTGTAAATCTTTTAAACAACTTCAAAATTCTCTGACTATAAAAGCCACAAGGCATAAAAAAATCAAAGAAGCTTTGCAATTGAAGTCATACATCAAACATGTAGTATATTTATTGGTTAGTTTAAAATGGGTAAAGAAATATTTAAAAAAAAAAGTCAACTTCAAAGCCCATTTTCTTTTTTAAATTAGATTAAAATGATGAAGCAGATGGGTATGATATAACTTTAATTCTGGTTTAATATAAACTTTGGAGGCTGCTGAATGAGAACAAAATCACACTTCTGAATGTTACCAGTTAAAGAAAATAGAATGTAAATATATGTATATTAGTTAAAGAGGAGGCACAGTTTATCTTTATAGCACAGTTTTACCTGTGGAAGTGAGATGGGTATAAAAAAGATACATATTTAGTCACAGATGATTTCCGACTGAAATGTCACCACTGTGCTGCTGCTCACTCACTGTGAGCTGTCCCATTAGAGGTTCAAGATAACGGCTGCTAGATTTTTTTCCTTTTGGAAATCAAACATGATAATCTAGAGAAATCCATTCTGACAAATTGAATTCCCTGCTGCTCGTTCACCATTATGAGCACTGTACTTTATACATGAAGGTGCCCTGGGTTTTAGGTTGCATGTCAAGTATGATATGCTACTGAAGGCTCACAATAAGTGACTGGAAAATCTGCTAGGAACAGCATGCCAAATTGGTATCCGCTATATATTGAACTCACCACGGTTAGATTATTTTGATGAAACAGAAAAACAGACAAGTTTAAAACATTTTTTAATTAGAGTATACTTGTAAATGATCCAATGTTTTATTTAAAATAAAAAATATACTTGCTTTGTATCAGTTTTTCCGATAGAAATTGTAACGTACAGGAATTTTTTTTGTGCCAATTTACCCATTAATAAGACACTAAACGGGTTCTTTTAAATTATAACTCTTTATGATTCTTTTTAATCCGTTTCTACTTTTAGCTACCATGTGAAGTTTAAAACTTTTAATGCACGGGGTGATTCTCCTTCTTACTGTAATACATTATTTAAGAAAGCTGGGTTTTATAGTTTGCACTTATTTACTATGCACACAGTGATGTGTAGCAAGATTAAAAAAAAATTAAATATGGAAATAGAAATATTTACAATTAATGCAACATCCTGTAATGCAACTTCCTGCTTGAAATGAAAAAAAAATATATGCATATATAGGCATTGATAGGACGTCACAATATATATGTTTGTGAAGATTCTCGTTCCTTCAGGTAATGTTATCTGTAGTAATAAGTCAACTGGACTTGCTGTGTTTTTCACACAGTTTCCGACTGGCTTTCTCAATTGAGAATTACTTGGAACTAAGATCTTTCTGGAATAAATAACCTGGAATATTGCTCCAATCAGCATAATATGTGTTTCATAATCAGCAAGGATCTCATGGATGTAAGGTGTTGATTGAATTAGCATAATTGGAGCTATAAGGTGTTAAACCTTCCAGTGCCAAAACAGCATTGTATGTGGCAGACGATAGAAGTTGCACCTCCCGCCTCTATTCATACTTGGTTTTTACATATAGGGCTTCTTTAATACCTCTTTTGAACCAGTCGTTTTCCTGCTTTAGAATCTGGACTTGACAGTCTCCAAATGTATGTCCTTTTTCCTTTAGATGTAGGTACATGTCTGAGTCCTGACCAGAGGAGCTGGCTTTTCCTGTGCTATGTCATACGTTTCTGTAATGGTAGTTTGGTTTCTCCCACATACAAATCAGAACACTCCTCACTGCACTGCATACACAATGTTATGCTTCTTGTGCTTTGGGGCTGGGTCTTTTGGCTGAACCAATTGCTGCATCAGTGTGTTGCTGTGTTTCAAGCAGACAGGGACGCAGTGTTTATTAAAAATCATTCAAGTTTTTCAGACTCCCCAGCTACATATGGGAAGACCACACTCTTTCGCCTGTCCTGTTTTGCACCTTCACTGGTAGTCTTGGGGTGATTGCTTCTTCTTCTACCGGTTTTAACAAAGGCCCGATTTGGATACCTAAATGTCTTAGTGGAAGTGAATGTTGGCCTGGAACATAGAATTTGTACCTGGATGGAGAACTGGCTAAAAGATAGATTACAAAGAGTGGTGGTAAATGGAACATTTTCTAATTCGACCAGTGTTGTTAGTGGAGTACTGCGGTGCTGTGTACTTGGTCCTTTGCTTTTCAACTTGTTTATTAATGACCTGGAGGAGGGCATAGAAAGTACTGTTTCTATTTTTGCTGATGATACAAAATTGTGCAGGTTCCATGCAGGATGCTGCCACTTTGCAGAGTTATTTGACTAAGTTGGAAAACTGGGCAGCAAACTGGAAAATGAGGGTTCAATGTTGATAAATGCAAGGTTATGCACTTTGGCAATAATAATATAAATTATACACTAAATGGCAGTGTTGGGAATTTTTTTAACTGAGAAGGATCTAGGTTTTTTTTGTAAGTTGTCTAATTCTGTGCAGTGTCATTCTGTGGCCACTAAAGCAAATAAAGTTCTTTCTTGCATAAAAAGGGCATAAACTCATAGATAAAAACATAATTATGCCTCTTTATAGGTCCCTGGTAAGGCCTCATCTGGAGTATGCAGTGCAGTTTTGGACTCCAGTCCTTAAGAGGGATATAAATAAGCTGGGGAGAGTACAGAGACGTGCAAACAAACTGGTTAGGGGGATGGAAGACTTAAATTATGTGGGTAGACTATCATGGTTTGGGTTGTTTTTTCTGGGGAAAAAAAAAACACTTGCAAGTGGACATGGTTGCACTTTACAAATAGACAAATAGCAGGGGACCTTCTTACCGATAGAGGATCACCGCACCAGAGGCCACTCCTTCAGACTAGAAGTAAAGAACTTTCATATTAAGCAATGTAGGTGGCTCTTCACAGTGAGGGTAGTGAGGTTGTGGAATCCTGTGATTGTTGATTCTGTTAATGCCTTTAAGACTGGCTTGGAGAATTTCTTGGACAGAAACAATATCAAAGGCTATTGTGATACTAAATCCTTAGTATAGATACAGTATATGTATATATAATTTATGTGAGGGTATGGAGGGGTGTGTAGATGGATGCCGGGTTTCATCTGGAGGGGTTGAAGTTGATGTACTGTTGTCTTTTTTCAACCCGATTTAACTATGTAACTATGTACCCCATGAACGAGGTATTAGGTAGTAAAAGATAAGCTCCCATCATGTGAAGAACAGACTGGATTATTTAGAAAGAGCACCACTTGGCTCCAAGATGGACTGATAGATTCGAGGCAACTCTGCCAGGCAATACTGGCACACTCAGCTAGAATTAAAATAGGCTATGTTACTTCCTCACATCTCTGAGAGTCTTCCAAGCATAACAGGTCCTCCTCTGGCAATTAATGACAGAGCTGCCAAAACTACTGAACACCAGAAGGTACAGCTCTGTATACTTTTTGTGACCTCAGAACACAACCATAGAACTTACATTGAGCTGCTGCAAGAAAAAGGTTATAGACTATTTGCAACAGACAGAGGACAGTGTCATCAGTCTACAGATTTTGGCAAGCAAATTGCATGCACACATTGGCTAAGAGGAAGTGACACCATTACCATTCTGAAAATGCTAGCCACAATTTGTGTTTAAATTATAAAAAAAAAAACCAAGGTAATTACCATGCATTATAGCACTGTGTGCCACGCAATATACAGCATTAATGATGTTAGGATTGTGAAAAAAAATAATGCATTGAGTGACACATAGTGAATTACACCCCAAAAGTGCAGTTTGCAAACCTATGTCCATAAATGCAGCTTTTTGTGATAAAAATGGCCATCTTTAGTGATGGGCGAATTTATTCGACAGGTGCGAATTTGCGGCGAATTTGCGTGATTCCCTGCCAGCGAATAAATTCGCAAAACGCCCGCGAAAATTCACGTTAAAAATTCGCCGGCGTCCAAACATTTTTTTTCCGAAAAACCAATTTTTCGCTGTTTCGCGAATTTCGCGCGAAATTCGTGAATTTTTCGGCGAAGCGAAACGGCGCAAATTCGCCCATCACTAGCCATCTTGGTTCATATTATTAATCATATAGTTTAATATATGATATACATATATAAATATAATAATGCAACATAAAGTAATTTTAGTTACTTGATAATGGATACTTCATATCACTTTGCATCTGACTTAAAGCTGTCTTTCACCAGTGCGACATATAAATTATACATACAAACATTTAACTTTTCATTGTGTCCCTCTAATGGGGAAAAAAGTATTTTTAATGAAGCTGAGTGCACTGCATTTGTCTATCAAAAGCAAAATATACAGATTTTCTTTAGAAAATAAGGTTAAAGTATTTTTAATGAAGCTGAGTGCACTGCATTTGTCTATCAAAAGCAAAATATACAGATTTTCTTTAGAAAATAAGGTTAATCTTTTAGCATAAATCCCATGAGCATCTCATTGCAGAAGTAGCTGTAGTAAATAGTGGCAGCAATAGCAGTATTAATAAATTGATATGCACCATATTTTCTTAGGAAAAACTTCTACATTTATGGGACTTGTTATCCAGAATACTCGGGACCTGCTGTTATCTGGATAAGGGATCTTTTCGTAATTTGGATCTTCATACCTTGTCAATTAGAAAATGATGTAAACATTAAAAATACTCAATAGGCTGTTTTTGCTTCCGAAAAGCATCAATTGTATTTTAGTTTGGTACTGTTTTATAATGACAGAAAAAAGGAAATCATTTTTAAAAATTTGGATTATTTAGTGTAACACCTATTTGGGCCACTCGGGGTTAATTCACCAGCTAGAACACTAGAGCATGGGTTACACGCGACTTACACCCAGGGCAGGGCCTTCGCTAAGTGGAAGTGTTCCCTCTATGGTGTAGTGCAACTACATCCCCCCAGGCTACTGTGCACACAAAAACAACTTGGGCGCCAGGAGGTTCTTAACAATCAGGAACGGTTTATTATGCCAAAAAGGGCAAATGACCACAGGTTTCAGTACTCACGCAGGAGTTGAGGAAAACAGCATATTGAGAGTTCACACAGATCAAAGGCAGGCTCACACAGAGAGTACACAGGCAGATGCAGTACAAACTTTCCCTCCTGGAAGTTGTCAGGAAAGCAGCTTCTACCCTACAGTCCTCTTCACTGAGGTCCCTGACTGGAGGCAACACACAGAGCCTCTGGGAAGCTACTCCCTTACTGCAAATCCTTGTTGGAGCTTCAGCTGCTCTTTCTCTCTAACCTCACTGCCTTTCTCTCCTAGAGAGACTATTACAAGTCTGCCCTAGTATATCTGTTCCTCATTCACGGGGTTACCTGGTCCCCGACTTGGACACATGACTTCTTCTGGGCCTATTGCACTCAGTCCCCCTGAGCACATCCAGCTGGAATCACATCCAGAGGCAAAAGAGGAAGAGGCCACTCCCTGCACACACTATATAGGAGTGAGTCAGAGCAGTGTCATCAAATCTCTCAATCCAAGTAGATGGGTGAAGAAACCAATCAGCGCAGGTGTACTGCTGCAAGGTGCTTTTATTGAATACACTAATCAAATCTCTCAGCCTATCACTGTAAAGGTTATTTTGTAACAGGGATTCTACCCAATAACCCAAGGAAATGGTGAAAAGATTAACTCTATCCTGTATCCCTATAGGGCCCTACATTAGATAATATAGAGACTTTGGATATTGGGTTTCTGGATAACGGATCCCATACCTGTACAATATTTACATAATTAGCATGCTTATTTATTTGGGTGAAGGATTTATACAGACAAGACTTCTGGCCGTAAATCAACAATAGAACTCTGGGGGGTTTTAAAGGAGGTCCCTGGTTCCAACCCCATCAGAGTGTGACTCTGTCTGTCTCTCAAGTACCAATTACTTAGAAAGTCTTATAACAATTTTATCATACAAATAATACTGTAACAAATTCAGACATGAGTGCATATATGATCTACACTTAGGGGCACATTTACTATTGGTCGAATATCGAGGGTCAATTAACCCTCGATATTCGTCCGTCAAAGTAAAATCCTTCGACTTTGAATATCGAAGTCAAAGGATTTACCGCATTTCCTTGGATCGAACGATCGAAGGAAAAATCGTTAGATCAAACGATTAAATCCTTTGAATCGAACGAATCGAAGGGTCTATCGAATGGTCGAATAGTTGAACGATTTTTAGTTTGAATTGTTCGATTCTAAGTCGAAGGTCGAAGTAGCCAATTCGATGGTCGAAGTAGCCAATTCGATGGTCGAAGTAGCCAAAAAAATACTTCAAAATTCTAAGTATTTTTTATTCTAATCCTTCACTCGAGCTAAGTAAATGTGCCCCTTAGAACTGGTTATTTATGTGCTTATTAATATAAAATATGATAGCCTTTAAATAGTTAACTTAAAATGTCTATGTTTGGAAACTAAATTTAATTCAAAGTCACCTCCCCATATTTAATTTAAGGTACGGCATTTTCCCAGATGCAGTAATCTATAGCAATAAAGTATTTTCCACATTTATTTACAAATACAAATAACAGAATCACAAATAACGTGCACAGGATTACAACATTAGCATAGAATTTGCTTACCCTGATAAATGTGAAAGCTAAACTTTGAGTGTATGTCTTTCTATTACATTTCTATTGTTAAACCAGACTGTAATAGTTTTCTTTAGTATAGGCTTGACTACAATAGATTGCAAACTCAATTTTTTTTAATGTTCTGAAACATTTAGCAAAAATTCTGGTCATCACCAGAAATAGCACATAACGGTGAAAAAAATATAATGGGTGAACATGCAGCATATTACCCTGTTATTATCAAACCAATTTCCCTGAGTGCCATATAAAAGTTAATTTCCAGTGCTTCTGAAAAGCTGCATAGATAACGCAGAATAGCATTTTCACATTATAATTATGTTATATAATACTTTCAGGGATGAAAATTAAATATAAAAATATTTCAGATCAAATCGGAATCATAAATGAAACACATCCAAAAATGTAGTTATGTGATCAGAAGACAAGTGCATTTTTCCTGCAACCATGGCAACAGGCCATTTCATTCTGAAAAAAAAAACCTTGCATAAAAGACAATGTAATTTGACCAATTATCGATTTATACAGGTCCCTGGCTGTGGAATTGTTTGCACATCTCTTTGTCTACAATGTATTTGTAAAATACATTAATTTTCTTGAAATAACACTTATGCATATATATCCTGACAAAAGTAATTGTACTGCTGTATCATTTAATAGTTTTGTATGTTTTTTTTTTTTTAATAATATCTTGTTTTTCACATTTTCTTTTTTTGCTGATTCCCAACTCATCAGTACAGGTATGGGACCTGTTATCCAGAATGCTCAGGACCTGGGTTTTTCCGCATAATGGATCTTTCTGTATATATATACATACACATTTAGTTGATAAATTTCTCAGCAGTATATATGGAATATTAGCAGCTATTGTATCAATTCTAACAGCTGCCTTTAAAGAAACTCAGGGATTCTGCTCAGCAGGGACAAAGATAACAAATGTATCATCTACAGTAAATGTATCAATTTAAAACTGTTAACGATGACCCCCCTCCCAGAGTTGCTTCAGAAGGTAAAAAATGTACACTTTATTTTACACTTCAATATTAGAAAACTGGTCACAAATAGAAAAAAAAGTAATTGGAAAAAGTCTTTATTTCTGGTGAAACCAACTGCTCTAAAAAAGTATTTGAAAGTGAACAACCCCTTTAAGGGAGTCATTTGCAAATACCATTGGTGCCCAGAAGGTTGCACAGTCTAGATTTTGGGCAGCGTATAAATGACGGGCCATTCAGGTCTGGTAATATTGCAGCTCCATTTATCTCTGTTTTTGTACAGCATGAGCATTTGTCATTGCTGAGTGAAAATGACTTTGAAGATAGATTGATTCAATCTAACAGAATTGAAGATACTGTACTCCTAGGTTTAAAAGTTGCCTTTTTCTTTTTGTGTGACTTCATAGTTTCATATAGTATCTGCAGAATATATATATATATATATATATATATATATATATATATATATACTACTGTTTCCATAAGGCATGTTATATATTAAAAGGAAGTTGCTACTTTGAAAGCTCAGCCAATGATAAACAAAACTACAAAGAATTAAAAGGGGTCCCAAACTTTTTCATATGACTGTATATATATATATATATATATATATATGAACTGATATTGGAGCGCACAACCATAAGGAGGTCAATGCCTGGGTGCCAGTCAAAGATAGACAAAATGTATTTCACCGAGTGACGGCACTCCAAGGAAGGTAACAACGACAAAAATATTTAAATAAAATCAGGTTTATTTATTCCGTTCCTTGGAGTGCCGTCATTTGGTGAAATATATATATATATATATATATATATATATATATATATATATATATATATATATATATATATATAGTAAGATTTTGTAGAAACATTGGTATATCCTGCGGAATGCATACCCATTGATACAAGAATACAAGAATTTAGAGTACCCCCTTTGATTTCATATCGTAGGGGCCAGACCATTGGGTCGCAGGTCACCTCATCTGTATTGAAAGTCAAACCTAGGGAGACAAATGTATTCTGGGGTGGTAGGTCAAAAGGGATGTTTCCCTGTTTGGGATGTGTACAATGCCCATATGTCCTTAAGGGTAAAGAATTTATTAATCCCCACACTGGACAAGTTGTGCATTTACGGGGACACTTCACATGCATTTCCAAATTTGCGATTTATGTACTAATATGTCCATGTGGTCTCATCTATATAGGTGAAACTACTCAGATGGTCAAGTCACGCATTTCTCAACATCGCTCAAGCATTAATCTAGGCAATACCATGTTACCTGTGTCAAAATATTTCATAGAGAAGGGACATACTGCAGATCAATTGAAATTTATGATATTAGAAACGATACCTCCGTTAAAAAGAGGGGGAGACAGAGAGCTGAAATTGAAAAAAAGGGAGGTGTGGTGGATTAACAAACTTAAATCGCTACATCCAGCAGGTTTAAATAAAGATTACAACCTCTTTTTGTATTTATAAATGCATATATGCTAATTGAGAGTGATACAAGCTATGAGGTCATTTCCTTTTCACTGCCTTAAATATGTTTCACCTGTGTAATGCTGTTGTTCATTTGGCTTGAGAAAGGGCACATAGTTTGTCCGAAACGTAGCTATGTGATGTTCTGAATTTTAATACACTTTTTGAATCAATCGAGTGCTGCTTCATTTATTTCTATTGCTACAATATGAGGAGACGAGACAGCGTCCCCTAGGGAGCGAGCCCCGAGATTTTCACTGATACGCTGAAGAGAGTGCTGGGGCATACTCCATTATTGTATATATATATATTATATATATATATATACACACACACACACACACACACACAATTTGCTTTTTTTCTAATTTTGCTTCTGTACAACTCAGACTTTCAGCTTTAATTCAGTTGGTTGAACAGAAAGAGTGCATAAGAATGTGAGGAACTAAAGCCTTTTTTTAACACAATCATTTCATTTCAGGGGCTCAAAAGTAATTAGAAAAAACTGAATTAAAAAACTGAAAATAAAATGTTCATTTCTAATACTTGGTTGAAAACCCTTTGCTGGCAATGACAGCCTGAAGTCTTGAACATCACCAGATTCTGGGTTTCCTCCTTTTTAATGCTCTGCCAGGCCTTTAATGCAGTGGTTTTCAGTTTCTGTTTGTTTGTGGGGCTTTCTGTCCGAAGTTTAGTCTTCAACAAGTGAAATGCATGCTCAATTGGGTTCAGATCAGGTGACTGACTTGGCCATTCAAGAATATTCCACTTCTTTGCTTTAATAAACTCCTGGGTTGTTTTGGCTGTATGTTTTGGGTCATTGTCCATCTGTATTATGAAATGCCTCCAATCAATCTGACTGCATTTAGCTGGATTTGAGCAGACAGTATGTCTCTGAACACGTCAGAATTCATTCGGCTGCTTCTGTCCTGTGTCACATCATGGATAAACACTAGTGTCCCAGTGCCACTGGCAGCCATGCACGCCCAAGCAAATCTGTCCAAAAAAATGTACAAAGTACATAGGAGTCAATAGTCATTTTTTTGAAGTAACTAATTTATTAACATTCTCATTTTAGTGGTTTTAGAGATTTTTGAAACCATGACTAAACTCTCTAAATCCACAAATGTCATGACATTTTTGAAATGATCCAAATTTAAAAAGCGTGTAATGATCCAAAAAAATACAAATACCTCTAAAACTTTAACAACACAATTTTTAGTTTTTCAGATAATTATTAGCTAAAAAAATCGGAAAACCTCTAGAAGTCTAAATTGATTAAAAATGGTCCAATCAGACTTCTATAGCACCTCCACAAATTTTACCTGGCTAATTTTTATTCATTAGGTTTTTGTGGTCTTAAAACTTAACAAATCTACATTTTTAGAGCTTTGTTTTATTAGATGCAAGTTAAGGGGATATATTTAATTAGACTTTGGGAGGCTAAGCTGTCCTAAACATATCTGACATCCAAAAAATTAAAAATGATGATAAAAAATGATAGGAAGAAACACTTGCAGCACCTAATTGGTTGCTGTTGTAAGGTCAGGAAACCCCCAAAGTGATTTTGTTAAGTACCTGACCTGTAACTTGATTTGCTGTAGGAATTGTGATGCACTATGGAATCACCAGTAGTTTGAGACACAGTAGTTCCTACAGGCAGCTGTTACATAATGGCTCATACTGAAAACTAGAAGTCAGCACCCTAGTACAGGAGTGCCCATACTTTACTAATGCGAGGTCTACTTTTAGTGGTGTTGTGCCAATATCATCTACATACATAAAACATTGCTAGCATTCTGTTCCATGGAAGGTATTACTTAAATATTAGTGATGTGGGCCGACCTCGCACCCGCCTTTCCGGGTCGGGGTTGGGTGTGGCTTCTGACTGCTCTCCCCAACCTCCCAAATGTCTGCTTCCGCCTCTTGCCCGCTACTTTTGTGACGTCATCAGCGGGGCAGGTCTATGAAGTCGGACGCGGGTGGAGGAAGGGCGGGTGCGGGTCGGGAAAAGTCCGACCTGCACATCACTATTAAAAATTGATTTATGAGAAGATGTATATTGCTATATTTACAACTATCTCTTATGTAACCTTTACGTAATCAAGCAGATAAGACAAAAATAAAAGTAAAGACCGCTTCAGCTCACCGAACCTCCCCTCCTCCAGGTGCTCAGTCGACAGTGTCCCCACTGTAGATACATATAACTCAGACAGGCAGACGGCACTTCTGGAATGTGGTTTATTGGAGTTGCTCCTGTTAGACACCTAACGCGTTTCGGGAATGTATCCCTTAATCATAGGCTTTACGTAATCAATATCTGAATGAAAAGCATGAAACAGGAGGGTGGTTTAGACAAGCTGTTTGTTGACAATGTCTTGAGATCTACCGATCACCAGCTAAAGGTCTACTGGTAGATGCTGATCTACCTTTTGGGCACCCCTGCCCTAGTACGTTCTTTTATAATACTGTTCTCCAAAAGGATCAGTGCCCCTGTGTTGGAGTTCCTGTATTTCAAATAAATCTTTCACATCAAGGTTCCCTTTACATTCTGTGAGATCTCTGACTGTTAGAGAAACCACATTTCCACAAAGCACTTCTGTCATGTAACAGTTCATGATCTCTCAGGAACAGAGAGGGAGCCTTGATGTAAAATATTGGAAGAAAAACAAAGGCACTGACCCTGAAGCAAATAGTCCAGCCTTTCTAATTGCAGCACTATAGGCAATATGTGCAGTATTATCCATTCCCAGCTCACCACCGTCTACAGAGAAAGAGCTGCATGATCCTGAGTGTCCCGTAACCTCCATACTTATGATACAAAATTGATGAACAGCTGCTGGATTCTCTGAAAAAAAACCCAGTCTGGTTGAAACATATTAGGTGAAATTTCCAGCACTGCAAAGAAGCTGTGCAGCATCCAACACACAAGTTATGCACAAGTTACAGGGGTAAAATTGAAAAGCAATGCATATGATTTTATGATGTTTTTATAAGTGTTGAACCATACTATTTACTGACATAAGTGTTCTGGGATAAATGATGCAGGGCACACAGGGAACCCTAGAGCTATGACCTGTTCTGATGGCGGTAGTAGCTCCAGGGTTTTCTCAATAGGTGCACTTTATCTGATTCAGAACAGAAGGCAGGCGAATGAGCATCTTTGAGTGAAACCATACAGAAGTGCAATATCTGATGCATTCTGACTAACATCTCTGTCTTCACCAGTGGTGCAACTAAGACAATGCAGGGGGCCCGAGTCCTGAAGGGCCCCGTTGCGCACTGTGCCTCCCTGCTGCTGCCACCACCACTGCTGCCACCGCCACTGCTGCCACCGCCACTGCTGCCACCGCCACTGCTGCCACCCATACTCTCCATTGGGGAACGCACGGCCATTTAGGATTTTTTTTTTTTTTAGCAACCTAGGGAGCAGGCAGGCAGAGAGAAACCATGCCAAGCAGCTGTGCGAGCACAAGGAATGAAGACAATTTGCTAAGTAAGATAATGCTTTCAATCTATTCACTGATCTTACTGGCATCTCAGGAATTATTGAAGTGCTCAGTGGCCACTTCAGTAATCTTACTGGCATATGTGGAGTTAATAAAGTGTGTATTGGCCATTTTCAGTGATCGTACTGGAATGCGTGGAGTTAATGGAGTGTTTATGGCCATTTTCAGTTATCTTACTAGCATGTGTGGAGTTAATGAAGTGCTCAGTTAAAAAAGTTTTTTTTTTACAGATATGTGAGCAATAGTACATAGTAGCTTATGGTGCCTCTGGCTTTTTCAGCTTCAAATCTTATACTTTTAAGGTAGGGATATAAACCATATTTCATTTGTTGAATGTTATATGTTACCTTCTGTTTAGAACCTTTGTATTCTGAGATACCTTCTTTGTGAAGAGTGATATTGGGATAGAGTCATGTGCCCTTTAGTAATCTTACATTTCTGAAATGAAAGACTACTAGAAAGTCTTCTTCACTACCTTTTAATGTGCCTTGCTGTGTATAAGCCCTGTATTACTTCCAACAGTGATTTTCCAGTAACATTAAGCATAACAAGTGCACCCCTTTCATTATTACATATATAAAATCCGTATTTAATCATTTTATAGAATACCGTAAAGGCATTTTTTTTTACAATTGAAGGTAGATATACTGCATATGGAAAGAAAAACATGGCATTACATTACTTATACAATTATTGCAGTATAAAGATATTTAAATGTTATTATCAGCAATGTTGAATGCGTACAAATGCCTATGTTGTGATAAAAAGAATTCAGTGATGTTTATGATTTAAGTTTAATTAGTGCAAGCAAAATAATTAGTGACAGCTCCAATCTATTACAGGAATTGCTATGCAATCCTAAAAGAATGCAGTGGAAATTGAATGTGCATACAGTAAAGCAAGATTATTTAGTTTAATGTGATAATTATGTTTAACATTTGTTTTGCTTCACAATGTAATGTCCAGTTTAGACCAGTGTATCTCTAAATACCACATTATTAATTTGTTTTGTTTCAGATTAGGGACATAATTATCCACAGCAATAAACAGTTACTGCCCTGATAACTGTATAAATTATATATGCCTAAAAATAAAGTGTAAAATCTTTTCAGATTACCAATGAAGTTATAATGGCACAGCATAGTGTTAATGCACAAAGCTTTATGAGTGCCAGGGCCCACTGGGTTTTTTCCCGGTGTCCCTTCGGCTAAGTCCAACCTGTCTGTCCCTCCTTCCATTCCAGTGAATGGGACACATACATATGGCACATGCTGCCAATGTCAGGTGGGTATTGCAGAACACCAAAGTGGTCAAAAAGGCCGGTGTGCCAAGGATGGTTTTATAGCAGCAGCAGTCATGGAACCAATATCATACCTCCTTGGTAGTGATGGGTGAATTTATTCGCCAGGAGCGAATTTGCGGCAAATTCCTGCGGTGAATACAACACAATTCCATAAAAATTTGCTGGTGAAAATGTCATTTCGCGAATTTTTCACCATTTCATGAATTTTCACGGGACAAATCTGCCCATCACTACTCCTTGGCTATTACTTTAATGTAAGGAGTCAAAAATGACAATGTATGAGTACCAAGCAGAGAAAATATAATGCAAATGTTATGATAACTCATATATGTGTTTATTTAGAGTTAGGCCATATTCTGCCCTGTGGGCTGACACGTTTGGAAATGTTTTAAATGTTCAACCAATTAAGTTGTTTTCTTTGATAGACTTATTACCAGAATATTAATATTGTATTGATGAGAAAAAGCAACAAGTCCATTGACCATTGCAAAATAATTAAAATGCTGCCGTTTGTATCCAAACTCTGTAAAATAAAATAATAAAGATTGTTATGTCAGAGACGTCCAATTTGGGATCCTACAGCTGTTGTTGAATGACAGCTATCCATAACCAGCCAAAGACTGTCAAGGAATACTGAATGCTGGGGCCTTCAGGTTTGCCATCCATAATTTATACAAAATCAAAAGGGGGAAAGAAATTTGTTCTGTTATTAAGTACTAGCTACAGCTACCTGCTGTCATTCATATAACAATTATTTTCCATCAATATATTCACTACAACAAGCATGTAGATTGTCAAGTATTCTGCTAAGGACATCTACATGGTCATTGTCATAGAATGTTTTTAAGGCAATGTCAGAATTAGCATGAATTTATTGCCAGATAGAATTATTCTCCAGACATTCACAAATGTTATATTATTCCTAACATGCACAGACGTCTGGGTGAATGAGCAAGAAGACAAAACTGAAAGTAGAGTTCGGCCTCTCACACAAGCTTCAATGGAATATGATATCCCAGAGGAACAAATGTTTTATGTCCCCAGTACCTTTAATTTAGAGCTTTACAGCAGTTATCTACTTGAAATTAGATCATGGTGACTTAGTCAACCATTTGACCCAGCCTTTAGCTACTCCTCTAACATGTTACTCTTAAGAAACATAAGAATCTGTTTACTAGATGTTAAATGCATGAACATTTTGTGAAGATTTTTTGATTAATGAAAAGATTTTGATGCTGGATTCAACATTTGCTGTGAAATTAACAGGGGTAAAGTTCACCTGACTGGAATAGAATGTAAGAATGTGTGCCATAATGCCATAAAAATTTGCTGGTGAAAATGTCACCATGTTCACCATTTCATGAATTTTCACGGGACAAATCTGCCCATCACTACTCCTTGGCTATTACTTTAATGTTCCACCTCTAAGGAGTCAAAGGTGACAATGTATGAGTACCAAGCAGAGAAAATATAACGCAAATGTAATGATAACTCATATTTGTGTTTGTTTAGAGTTAGGCCATATTCTGGCATAAAATATATGTATAGCAGTTATGCTTATACACAAAACTTGTGCAGTTTTCTCTCTATAAAGCATTTAAAGACACATTTAAAACATATACACCTATATATAATAAAAGGCACTGAGTTTGCCCAGAAGCAGTAACTCATAGCAACCAATTACTAGGTAGGATTTACTGGTCACCTATTTAAAACATCTTATTGGTTGCTATTAAAGGAGAAGGAAAGGTGCTCTTTACTCGAGGGAGCCAAAAGTTATCTGTTATCAGTTATCTGTAAATATTCTTATAACAAATTAAAAAAACTGCAGTCGTTTTTATATAATTTTACATAAACGAATGCACTGTAAATAATAAAGAAAATTGTTTTCTTTAAGTTTTATAGACAAAGGAGATGAAGAGCATGAAGAAAGTAAGAGAAGACAAAACACTGCATTTTGACACACGAAAACACCCTGATACATAGCAACAATTGTTATTTTTAATTATTAGATAAAAACTTCAGAAATTCATTGGAGGTTCAAAAAAGTGAGCTTTTGAGCTGTTTTTTTTTTTTGGGACAGATGCTGACAGTTTAGGAGGGGATATTTATTACGGGTCGAATAATAAATTTGAATTCTTGAATTGTATTTTTGGTCAAAACTTGGAATAATCCAAATTTGATTCAAATTCAAAATTTATCAAACCTTGGCCCTGGGAACAATTTGAATTGGACTATTTGCCACCTAAAACCTGCTGAGTTCATGTAGAAGTCAGTGGTAGAGGTCCAGTGACCCATTTGAAGATGTTAATAGAGCTCCTGTTTTTTTTGGAAGAAAAAACTTGATTCAAATTTAGTCGAAATCAAATCAAATTTTCGAGTCGTAATATTCATTCAATTTTTTTGTTAAATAACCTCCCATTCATATTTCAAGTATATTCGAATTTATTAGAGTAAAAAAAAATCACATAAATTCGAAATTCGACCTTTGATAAATAGGCCTTTGATGTTTATCTCACAGAGGTCCCCAAATCATTTTCCCATAAACCAGAACAAATGATAACGTTTTGGGGGATGTAGGGAAGTTTAGAAGTGTTCTCACGATCACACTCGATTTTTATATCATTAATTAAAGGAAAACTATACCCCCAAAATGAATACTTAAGCAATAGATAGTTTATATCAAATTGAATGACATATTAAAGAATCTTACCAAACTGGAATATATATTTAAGTAAATATTGCCCTTTTACATCTCTTGCCTTGAACCACCATTTGGTGACTCTATCTGTGCTGCCTCAGAGATCACCTGACCAGAAATACTACAACACTAACTGTAACAGGAAGAAGTGAGGAAGCAAAAGGCAGAACTCTGTCTGTTAATTGGCTCATGTGACCTAACATGTGGTTTGTATGTGAGTACAGTGAATCCTACGATCCCAGGGGGCGGCCCTTATTTTTTAAAATGGCAATTTTCTATTTATGATTACCCAATGGCACATACTACTAAAAAAGTAAATTATTATGATAATGGTTCATTTACACGAAGCAGGGTTTTACACATGAGCTGTTTTACTCAGTATCTTTTAATAGAGACCTACATTGTTTGGGGGGTATAGTTTTCCTTTAAAGCAGAGGTTACCAATGAGCCACATTTATACACTTAGGGGCATATACATATACAGGGGCTGATAAAAGCTGCTGACAGACTGAGTCGGCAGCTTATTGGCCCTTGTGTGGGGCCATCTGACGGGCCAGATGCAATCGGGCAGGTTAAAAAATCCCTTTGGATTGCGGCCGCATCTTTTCGTTGATTTGGTCTGCGATTCGACAGCCCATTTGGTCTCCACTCTGATCGTTGGGCCCTAGGGCCAGTGTTGATGCCTATAGATTTGGATGCATTTCGTCAAATTTTTGGCAAAGCGAAACGGCAGATGCGCCCATCCCTACCTCCCTCTCAATATTCATCATAATCTACTAAAAGGTCTCAAATCCTCTTTTTATTATAGATGGCAAACAAACTCACGATCCTACTTAAGCACAAATATCACCCCAGCATAGCCAGATTTATACAAACACAACTTTGTCCCTTTAATATAACAGGTCAATGCTTCACTACAAAAATAGTCTAAATATTACTTATTGACTCTGACTTTCCACCTGGATCCCATTCTTACCTTATAGGCAAATGTTTAGATATGGGCATAAAGTCCACCGAAGATTTACTGAATCCTGAATCTAAAGACATTCTCAATTTATCACGACCTTGTCTAAAATGCTCCTCAGAACACATTGACATTTTTGGAATATCTCCAATTTAGACATGTTGTTAAACCCTGCGAGCAAAAGCAACCTCAACTACACCATTTGAATTTTATATGTCAAATACTTTTAGAACCAGACACCCATACATGGCTAAATGGGACTGATTTCTTCCACAGCCACTTTCTGACTGAGACTGGACTTTAATCTGGGAAAACAAAGAAGTAGGGAATTCAATTTGAGACAAAAACAGCACATCTTAGTTTTAGTATCATGCTCCAGTCAAGCAAAATGCTCTTTTCTCAAATCACTCCACCTTTTGCTGGAGGGGTTGTGGAGAGCTGGACAAACTTCCCCATATTTTTTGGACTTGCCCTGTTCTATTCCCTATATGGTATGAAGTGTCAGGGCTTCTGAGCAGAATATTCCACAAACCAATCCCAGCAGACCAAAGTACATTTTTCCTGGACAAACCATACATCTGCCTAGACTTTAATTAACCAAATACTTACAGCCACCCTCTTATCCATTGCAACTAAGTGGAAAACACCCACTCCACCCACTCTATGCAAAATCAATAGAATGTTTGAATCCGACATTTCAAAGCTACACAATGATGCCCAGCATTTTCTAGAGATCTAGGCAACCTGAGAAATATTGGCCTCAGTTTATGCAGGACATCCTTCATAATAACCTTATTATCTTATTCTAAGCTTGAATTATTTTGTTTATTATCTCCATGCTTTATGTTTTATAAATCACTGTTAAGGTTTATTTACCTGTTCTTATTTTCTCATTGGTTCCTTGCTAAATCCAATATTCTGTATTTAGAAAGACTATACAATCTCATAATTTGTATGGCTCATTGTATATCAACAGATGGTGAACCCTATATAACTCTTACATAGACACCTCTATCCAGCATTTCATTGTTCAAGGTTTCATATGTATCTGTATGTTCCATTGGTTTATTGTAAACTGATAAAAATGCTGGTCCCATTGCTATCTTAGTTTCAGAAAGGTACCCCCCAATCTCTAAGGCAAATGGTAAAAAGCTCCAGAAGTGATTTTTGCCTTCCTTTGAAAGAACTAGCAGTTAGGCAGGACTCATTAAAACTGAAAGGATTAAACTGATGGAGATAAGTTGCTCAACCAACATTATTATTTTACTATGTAGATATCAATTGGACAGGACCGCCTGGGGGCCTCATACACAGTCAGCAGCTTTTATCATCTAATGTATGGTCAGCTGTACAGTATCTGGCACTGACATCTCAATATATATACCTGTATATATACTTTTTTTTATTTTTAATCTAATCTTTTTTTTTTTTAGCAATCATTGCCCTGTGGGCTGACACGTTTGGAAATGTTTTAGATGTTCAACCAATTAAGTTGTTTTCTTTGATAGACTTATTACCAGAATATTAATATTGTATTAATGAGAAAAAGCAAAAAGTCCATTGACCATTGCAAAATAATTAAAATGCTGCCGTTTGTATCCAAACTCTGTAAAATAAAATAATAAAGATTGCTATGTCAGAGACGTCCAATTTGGGATCCTACAGCTGTTGTTGAATGACAGCTATCCATAACCAGCCAAAGACTGTCAAGGAATACTGAATGCTGGGGCCTTCAGGTTTGCCATCCATAATTTATACAAAATCAAAAGGGGGAAAGAAATTTGTTCTGTTATTAAGTACTAGCTACAGCTACCTGCTGTCATTCATATAACAATTATTTTCCATCAATATATTCACTACAACAAGCATGTAGATTGTCAAGTATTCTGCTAAGGACATCTACATGGTCATTGTCATAGAATGTTTTTAAGGCAATGTCAGAATTAGCATGAATTTATTGCCAGATAGAATTATTCTCCAGACATTCACAAATGTTATATTATTCCTAACATGCACAGACGTCTAGGTGAATGAGCAAGAAGACAAAACTGAAAGTAGAGATCGGCCTCTCACACAAGCTTCAATGGAATATAATATCCCAGAGGAACAAATGTGTTATGTCCCCAGTACCTTTAATTTAGAGCTTTACAGCAGTTATCTACTTGAAATAAGATCATGGTGCTTATTGGCAGTGGGCATGGTCTTGTGGCCCCATTCTACTGTTTGGCAGGGCCATACATTAGCAGTATGGACCCCATGATTTCTGAAGGTGGCCTTGTCAAGCCAGTAGTGATACACACTGTGTAAATTAATATAACCATACCGTGGTAATGTTCTTTGCATAGACTTTATCATTTAATTTACATTTAAGGGACGATAAAATGATGTAAACGCTTCAACAAAACAGGTGAAGTTGCAAGCTACTCCTCTAACATGTTACTCTTAAGAAACATAAGAATCTGTTTACCAGATGTTAAATGCATGAACATTTTGTGAAAATTTGTTGATTAATGAAAAGATTTTGATGCTGGATTCAACATTTGCTGTGAAATTAACAGGGGTATCAGGGGTAAAGTTCACCTGACTGGAAAAGAATGTAAGAATGTGTGAAGATTTTGACTATCTTATTCTAGATTTTATTCTAGCTGTCTCCACTGTCTTAATGCCAGTGAAGATATTGCAGTGCATATTTTCTGTATATACCAGTGTTTCTAATACAACCATGAGTTCATCATTTTGAGTGACACAAGGCAACAAAAAGAGGTAAAAGATTTCTATAACCCACAACTGATGCCATTTCCCTGGCTCAGCTTTACATTCTTATATTCTGAATATGGGTGTCTATGCAGTGACATACTAAAGAAAGTGTGAGTCCATAAGGATATAAAACTCAGATTGATTTATGCACACATTGAAATTTAGGCATACTATTCACCAATACTAAATATTGGTGCATTAGGTCAAATGATAACTATTTTCAAAAGTGCCTGTACACTATGCACACATTGATTTTATGCTAAAAAAAAAAAAAATCTTGTTTTGGTGCTTAAACCAGGTAGGCCAATTCATCACCATAATTTAACACATATTCGGGCCATATCATATTATGCATTTATTGGCATAAACAATTATTTAAAATATCAAACTCAAAGCTTTAGCCATAAGCAAAGGATTCCTTTCTAAAAAGATTGTTTCCCAAAATATAAACAACCCTTTTGCTGCAGTTCTGCCATTGTGGTCCAGTTTCTAGTGCCATCCCACAATTTTATTCAAGAGTGTATTCTCCAAGCTGCCAGTAATGTGAGACATGTACACCAGGACCCAATAATCCTACCCTTGAGTCAATGCCTTTACAGATACTGGTTTATAAAATGAAAATATACTGTAGTCAAACCCAAGTTTTTAGCTGGGTTTGTAGCTTTCTATATAAAGTGTAATCTATTGGCCTGTTCACAATACAGAGTTTTGCCTACAGTACTGGTCAAATTCATCGTTAATATCAAACCCATCAAAATTATATAATTTTGAAATCAATATGAAAATCAATATATGGTTTTTAAAGACCCAGGAATGGCTTTTTAGCTAGAAAGCTATAATCAGTTTGTGGTTAGTGATGGGAGAATGTGACCCGTTTTGCTTAGCCAAAAAATGAAGAAACCTCGAAAATTTGCCAAAACACATTGAAGTCTATGGGCGTTAAAAATGTAACATTTAAACAGACTGGGCAAGGAGGGCATTAATCAGAGAGGCAACATAGAGACCAAAGTAACACTGAAGGAGTTGCAGAGTTCCACAGCAGAGACTGGAGTATCTGGAGTATCTGTCCATAGGACCACAATAAGCCGTACACTCCATAGAGCTGGGCTTTATGGAAGAGTGGCCAGAAAAAAGCCATTAATTAAAGTTAAAAATAAGAAGGCACATTTTGAGTTTGCCAAAAGGCATGTGGACAACTCCCCAAATGTATGGAGGAAGGTGCCCTGGTCAGATGAGACTAAAATTTAACCTTTCGGTCCACCAAGAAAAATGCTATGTCTGGCGCAAACCCAACACATCCCATCACCCTAGTGAAACATGGTGGTGGCAGCATCATGCTGTGAAGATGTTTTTCAGCAGCAGGGACTGGGAAACTGGTCACAGTTGAGGGAAAGATGGATGGTGCTAGATACAGTGCTATTCTTGAGCAAAACCTGTGTCAGTCTGCCTGTGATCTTAGACTGGGACAGAGGTTCACCGTCCAGCAGGACAATGACCCGAAGCATACTGCTAAAGCAACATTTAAGTGGTTTAAGGGGAAACATTTAAACCTGTTGGAATGGCTTAGTCAAAGTCCAGACTTCAATCCAATTGAGAATCTGTGGCCAGACTTGAAGATTGCTGTTCACTAGCAAAAACCATCCAACATGAAGGAGGTGAAGCAGTTTTGCCTTGAGGAATTGGCATAAAATCCCAGTGGTAAACTGTGGCAAGCTCATAGAAACTTATCCAAAGTGACTTACAGCTGTAATTGCCGCAAAGGTGGTTCTACAAAGTACTGTGTGGGGGGGGTGTACATAGTTACATAGTTAAATAGTTAAATTGGGTTGAAAAAAGACAAAGGCCATCAAGTTCAACCCCTCCAAATGAAAACCCAGCATCCATACACACACCCCTCCCTACTTTTAATTAAATTCTATATACCCACACCTATACTAACTATAGAGCTTAGTATCACAATACAGTTATGCATGCTGAAGATTTGTGTTATTTTTTCCTATTTGTTGTTTGCTTCACAATAAATAAAAATATCTTCATAGTTGTAGGCATGTTCTGTTAATGAAATGGTGCATACTCTCAAACAATCCATTTTAATTCCAGGTTGTGAGGCAACAAAACATGAACAATGCCAAGGGGGGTGAATATGTTTTTAAGGCACTGTAGAGGTACTTTGGGCCAGATAGCTCTACCTGGGAAAAAAGAGCTTTGGGGAAGTGACATTGAAAGTTTTTGTCCACCAGGAGTTGGGGGTGGAACTGTGTCCAGGATAAAGACTGTGCCAGGAGTTGGGAAGACCACACAGATATGCTAGGACAGGGTTGCTATATAATTGCATTTTACTTTTTTAAGTTATAAAAAGCTATATTTGTTACTGCACTTGTGTGTTTTAATGTTATTCCTAGTGGGGCCACCCGTATGTGCCATCCCCAGATTACACTAGGTGGAGGCACTGCGCCAGAAATTCCCATTATATTTCATATAGCAAATGGGATTCAGGCCCTGTATTGAAAATAATTAATATTTTATTGATGAGTGTAGATCCTATAGTACTCAAATTATCTCGTCACAGTTATAGCACTTTTTTATATTCAGATTTTTAATAAAAAAGCAAACATATGAATTTGGAGTTTATTCAAGAAGAAAAAAACATTCTGAAATGACACACATTTCATAAATAGGCCACTTAATCTGTGGCCTAATGCAAAGTTAGGCCACAGAGGTGCAACGTGTAAATGCATTTTTAAAGCCATTTCTAACTATAGTGACTTCTAAACTATTTTGGTGCTTATCATTAGCTTTTATTAAAAGCTATGGATTATTATGTATGAGAGAGCACAATACATATAATAAATAGCACACAATGAATTAGAAAGGGACATCATTCTTAGCACAAAATGACTGTATAAATTAGATGTTCTATTAGCACCATGCATAACAGATTTTACATCATTATAACTGCACAGATAAATTCACAGATTTATACATTAACCTTGATAATTCATTGCAATATTTTTGAAGGATGATGCAAAGAAGTTGTACCTAATGAATATGAAAACATATACTATCGGAGAATCTTAAATTATTTGGAATCATGAATATTAAGTTTTCAAAAATTATCTGTGCAATGATTTAATAAAGATATTAAAGAATACTCTGGTTGCTATGCATCATTAGTCCAGTGGCAGAAGGTACAAAAATGAGGCTAATTTCTTATGTATTATATGAATCTAATACAGTATATAAAGGATGAATAGCCTAGTGTTATTCTTTTGCAGGAGTCAAATGATATCTTGCTTTAAAAACTAAACAGTGTACTTTATATTTATTAGACTGGTTATGTAAAGCACACTTTTTTGTAGTGTTGTTCCATTTCATCCTTATTATACAATGGGTCAAAAGCAAAAAAAGTCAATTTAAAAGGAGATTATTACCCTAACGGGTTTCAAAAATCAAGTTGCCATTTTTTTTAACTAAATTAAATAATGCAGCCAAAAAATGCAAACTGGAAAATACAAGTATTTTCTGAAATAGCCTTGATTTATTAACAAACAAATGTGAAAAAGTCACCAGATAAAATTCAGAGAAAAAACACCCATAGACTCCCATGTATTGAGTGCTGAAAATTGTACTTGAGTAATTGAGTTGCGCAAAGTATGGAAAGTTGTGCTGAAAATTGTACAAGCATCACGAAAAAACAGACACTGACTTTTTGAAATGTGACAAGTTTTTCAGCCTAATTGAAAATAAATGCCAAAACGTGATTCTTGCTTGTGTGCAAATCATTTACTTGAAAAAATGTGAATATTCAGTCACGTTTTCTATCTTAAGGTAGTACTTGAGGGGAAAAAAACAGGACTGTGGGAAAGAAAGAGTTGCATGCATCTTGTCACTGCTCTTTTGTACCCAATCACATTTTTTAAAAAAATCTTTCCAGATAACAAAAAAGTAAGAATAAAGACAAGGAACCAAGCACAATAATTGTAACTGTGGGGTTCATATGCAACACAAGATCTTTAGCACAAAAGTATTAAATAAAGCTTAATGCTCAAATAAGACTACTTGCTAGAAAAAGATCCCTTAGCAGAGTGCTGTCCTGCTGGTGCCCCCCCCTCAGTTTGCCCCCCCCCAGATTAAAATCTACCTGCTATGATTCCTAACCTAATCTTTAAAAGGTATCAGTACTGAAATTAACTAGCTCCTGCATTGTGTAAACCTCAAATTCAGACTGTAAGATCCTGTAACATCTCTATTGTTCACAACCATAAAGTCCTGTACTGTTCACACCTGATACTCAGACAATGGGTTGTCGTTGTTGTTTTGGTTGTTGGTCTGTAAAAAAAGACAAGAATGTGTTAATCATCCATAAGCAAATGACAGAATGTTCACAAGATCTTGATGCTATTCCTTATGCATATGCAGAGTTTTTGATTTAGTGTAACCTTCAAAACAATCATGTAGCTCCTTCTTTCTCTCCCCCTCCCTCCTTTAACCAAGAATATATAGTTACCAAGATTATAGAGCGATAAACACCTAGACAGACAAAAACACTATCACACAACTTCAATGGTTGATTGACCTTTAGCTTACATGTTGTAAAATTATAGGATGTTTTTATTTTTTGGTGTTTAAGAATGTTAAAATCTGACTCATTTGTTATATGGAAATGTTAATATAATTTCCAATCCAATATTTGGAGTTTTTAAATGGCAGTGACTGTAACATTTGTGTGTGAGGGCCATATTTCAATCTTACTATAACATTTTCAAACATGGCTTTCAATGTAGTCCAACCTCTAGGCATATTTGTGTTTCTGTTTCCAAACACTGGCTGTTTGCTAGGCTCCATTTGACCCTAGTAAACAGATACATGCTAACTGTAAAAACAGGAGATGTGATGCAAATGATTATTTTCCAAATATTGATACAACAACAAGAACCATTGCAAAGTGTCAATGATATTTTTGTGTTGCATCATAGCTACTGCAGTTTTTGTTTACAACATCTACAGTATCTAGTTGTTACAGTATGTGACCCTAGCAGGAGTACAGGTTTGTAATGGCAGACCAGAATAGTCGTAGAAATGGACACAAACATAAACTATTTAGAAACATAAACAAATCAAACCTGACACCTCAAAAGTGTGTAATGGTAGGATCATTCACCAGTAAACATGACATTATGTTGAAATAATCATTACATATTTTTCCATTAAACAGGGTGATTTTACCTTTTAATACATATTCTGAAGAAGCTTATATTATATTTAGGGGCAGATTTATAAAGGGTCGAAGTGAATTCGAGGGAATTTTTGAAGTAAAAAAATTTGAAATTCAAAGTAATTTTTTGGATACTTCTGCCATCGAATAGGATACTACGAATTCGAATTTACTTCGAATTTGATTCGAAGTATAAATAGTTCAACCATTCGATAATTGAAGTACTGTCTCTTTAAAAAAAACTTCAACTTCAATACTTCGCCAAATTAAACCTGCCGAAGTGCTATGTTAGCCTATGGGGACCTTCTACAACCATTTTCTAAGTCTTTACACATCAAAGTAAAATCGTTTGATGGTATGCTAAAATCGTTCGATCAAACGATTTTACTTTGATGGTAGGATGGCCGCATTCGGTGAAAAATACTTCTACTTCGATATTCGAAGTCGAAGTATTTCAATTCGATGGTCGCATTTCGAAGTATTTTACACTTCGAAATTCGACCCTTGATAAATCTGCTGCTTAGACTTAAAATAAGTGAAAAAATAGAGATGGACACTAAATGGTTGTACATAAATAAGTATATGTTTGTTAGGATTGTTGGAGATGATGGATGTTACAAATATTATATTTGTATTATTATTATTATTATAATATAATATTGTATAAAATATTAATTAGTTATATGTGAGTTATTTTTCCACTCAAACATTAATCCTTATTTTGAAAAACCAAAAACACATAAGAAGCTGAACACTTGAAAGATAGATCTGTTTGGAAAGCTGGAGAAAGTCGTCAGTATGGGCTGGTATAGGGTACATTAAAGAATGATATAGAGGATACGGTTTAATTGCTTGAAGTGGCCACTTGAGCAAATGGAAAAATGTGTGAAATGTGAAAAAAAGAAAATAGTGAAGTTAAGGTTGTTTTTTTACACAGGGAAGTGAACATGGTTGTTTTTTGGATTGTTAGAATGCACATAGGTGTATAGAATACAAGGTCAAACATCCCTGGAATATTGGACTTGAAGCATGCAAGCACCTGCCGCATGGAGGGCAAAGGCAGTCCCACACATTTTTCAGAACAGCAAAACCTTTTTTAGAGCATTGCTATGTCTGGGTGTAGTGTTTAAGTAATAACCTTTGATTGGTTGTGATGAGCCAATATAAGATGTTGATAGAAAGCTTAGGCAACGTGGAGCTTTAGAGGGTAACCGTGAATTATTTTCTGCATGAAAAAATTAAAAAGTCATGAACTTGACATGTAATTGACTGTATTTATGCAATTGTAGATGGAGGCAGAATTTTGCCTGTTAAGTTGCGGCTTGATTCCCAAAACTAAGAGTGATAACTAGAGATGGGCGAATTTATTAGACAGGCGCAAATTTGTGGCGAAATCCCGCGATTCTGTGCTGGCGAATAAATTTGTGAAGCCACCGCGAAAATTCACCAGCGAATATTCGCCGGTGTCAAAACAAATGGATGCCGGCATCCATTTCGTGAATTTTTCGCCATTTCGTGAATTTCGCAGGAAATTCGCAGATTTTTCGGCAAAGCAAAATGCCCCAAATTTGTCCATCACTGGCGATAACCATTTCCACACAAAACAGGAGTCCAACACAGAAACCACAATAATTCTGTACCGCTAAATTGAACTTTCCTCGCATTCACTAAATTCCGTATCACAATGAATTGAATTAGGTACAATAGTGCATTCTTTATCACAAAGAAAATGTTTTCATCATCACACATTTAGTGCATTGAATGGAATCAAGCCTTAAGTATTTAAAAAAAAAAAGAAGCTTTCTACAGTATTTTATGTTAGGTATGAGAATATTATTTCTGTTACAAAAGCTTGATCCCATACTAAATGTCACCATCATTGTAATTCAGATAGTATTTCACATTCTATGTTCATTTGAGCAGCATAGATTACATATTTTCATGTTATAGATTAGTCTGATAAATTGTTGTTATTTATCTTCCATTCTTACAAGGCCTTTCATTTTTCCAGTTATCTTCAACCTATTCAAAATCTTGTTATGAAAGTCTAGCTACAAATCTAGATTTTAAATCAAGATTTCCGTGTAACCAGCAATTGTTTGGTTCAGCAAATATTTTGGTATTCTGTTTCAAGACAAAAAAAAAGCATTTGCTTTTAAATATATTACTGATAAAAAAAAGAGCCTTTAGCTAAATATTTCTGTAGTGTACAAAGAAGCTTTGATTCACTATACAGACATTCTGCAGACAAAAATAGTCTTCTAGCAACACATTTTATTTGTAGCTTGCCAAAATACCTAGTTAATTATGCAAATTGTTTAATAACATTTTTGCCATTTGGTACGATCACTTATTTTAACTGCCAAGGTTTAATCCCTTAACTATGCTATCACGCTATCCACAAGCAAAGAAAAATATTGTTATAGAAGCCTGTAAGTAATTTAAATGCCCTGAAATCTCACATTTAATCAAAACTATTTACATTGCTAAAAATTGTATCTCCAAATTGCGTTAAATACCTGTAATATAGTCGCTTAAATTGTGCCTTACATTGACCAGTTTTATTACATATACATGGTCTAGTTGAATAGTTATTATGTAATTATTCATGGCATGCCAAGATTCATTTAGTTAATTATTTAAAAATGACTTCATTACTGCTCAATGAATTTATTTGTTAAACTGTAGATTGAAAATGTAAAGTTCCCAAGATATAATTAATGTTAAAATGTAAAATATAGGATCTTTGATGAAAAGCTCAGCATTGCCCGGGATTTTGGCCAGCTTTATAATAAATTTCCAGCTTTTTTGGATTTGAAGCATATCTTGTGGCATTTTCGTTGCATCTACTAGTTTTGGCTGAAATCCTTGCCAATCCAGCATTATATGCACTGGCATTGTGGTTTTTCAGCCCTTACTGCAATGAAAGCAGATGTTTTTTAATTAATTAAATGAATTTAAAGTGATAGTGACACCTTTAAAATTTTAACAGGAAGGTGTCTGTAACACTTTAAAACATTTGCTGGCTGTGCTTTAATGTATGAAAAATAACACTTTGCTACCTGTTATGTGAAATATATTACTGTATACAAATGCATCCATCCATCCATCAACTCAGGCGCAAAATCTATGTCAGCATAATTCTATGTCTGACAGATGTGCCAGCAGTGCTGTCTTCATGGTAAAAGTGCAGAGATGTCAATGTGGAGGGAGGCCATCGGGGGGACTGTCCAATGAACAGTGCGCTGGTGCGTTGGTGAAAATTTTTAAGGGCTAGTGACATCATTGCATCCTCTCATTGGGGCAAATTAACTAAAGGGCAAAGTGGTAGTCGCTACTCGCTAGCGAAAATTCGCCAAAATGACACTTCACTGAGACATTGTCAATTTACTAACAGGCGTACAGGACAATTCACTACTGAAAGAACACAGCACTGCCTTTTCTATGAAATTTTCGCTCAGGCGAACAATTGTTACACCGCAATTTCATCAAAGTGCAAATTCTCCACTACGTTACCCATTTCTCGAGAGTCTGCTTTGTCAGGTTATGCCTGGTGAACTGGTAAGATGAAGCTACACCCTCCACAATCTTATGTCAGTGACATCATATCCTGTATGCTGAAAAGTCATTAAAAAAATGCTGGGATTATGTTTAAAAGTTGTAACTGTAAAATATATTTTTTAAAAAAAATATTTTTTAACCATTTGAGGGTCATGCCATATTTGTTGTAGGGTGGGCTTGTGTCTAGGACAATAGAGGATCTCTTTTTGCTTCCTTGGACATTTTTAATAATAAGTGGCCACTTCAAGCAATTTCACCATCACTAATAAAGACATATATATGACCTATATGTACCTGTCGTATTCAAATTGACCTAAGTGTAAGTGTGTTAACGAAGTGTTGCTAGGCAGAAAGTAACGCCAGTGAAAGTTCGCTAAGAAATGCTCGAGCTGACGAACTTTCATTGGCAAGACTTTTGCCAGTGTCCGTCTACTGAAAAGTAACTTTGCATTTTGATGAATAAGTTGCACAAAAAGTGTGGAAGCAAAAATGTGCCCTTTAGTAAATTTCCCCATTGACGGAGGTGACTGAGTATGCACATTTAATAGTCTGAAGCAGCTGATTGAGAAACTGGAAAATCCCAGGTGACAGGAAGCCAGGCAAAGGCAGTCCAAATCCAAAACATTACAAACAGAAAGGGCTTTTAAACATTTAGAATTATTTTTTTAATAATCTCATAAAATGGATTTTATGAGAGATGGCCCTCCCATAATTCAGAGTTTTTTGGAAAACAGCTTTCCGTATAAGAGATTCAATATCAATCATAACACAAATTACTTGTAAGGGTTTTGGGTACTGACTGATCAACACAGAAATGTTTCACCACCAATCTTTATATGACATTTCCCTAGTCATTTTTAAATACATTATCAAAAAAAAAAAAGCTTGTTATCTGCCAATTTTTCATCAGGGTTGTATTGGGAAAAGGATGGTTATTTTGCAAGTTATCCCTAAAATGACTAATTTTTAAGTAGTAAATGACCAAAGCACTGAAGGCACAATACTTAATAGACAGAGAGGATTAGTGTAAACTATGATTAATAACCGAATAACCTCATTGCATGAACTTTATGGCAAATTTTTGTACAGAACAATAAAATGGCATTGGTAAAGTAGCAACACTACACATTTCATGTTACCCAGTGAATTTGCACAAATACAGATTATTATTACTAATTCTCCAAATTCATAGTATTTCATTTGTTAAAAGCAGTGATTCTGCAGTTTAACACATTTAGTAATAACCTTCCAATTCAGATAAAAGGATTGAATTGATGTTCTATATTCAGAATACATGGATTTGACTTACCATATGGGTAAAGTGTAATTTAAAAGAAGTAAATGTGTTGCTTTATATACTATTAAATACTGGGTGTACAACAGTGAAAAGATCTCAGGAAATCTGTTCCTGTTCCCATGGATATACTGTAAGCTAAATACCTGGTAAGTGAGAAGGCATTACTTTCCCTGGACTCAGAGGGTTATATTTATCAAAGAGTGAAGATGAAGCACAGTCTGCTAGAGTGAAATACCCCCTCTTGTCATTCATTTCTATGGGATAATTCTATCTAGATATGACTACTTTTAAAGGAATTAACCTGTCACTGGCTAAGACTAATTCATGGGATTTCTGCTCCCAGACTTTCACTAGAGGTAAAGGTCCCTCTTGGTCAGTCCTGCTTTACTAGTCCTTGGTGTACCCAGCAGTGGAGTGACTAGAGTTTGTGGGGCCCCCCTGGAGAGGAACTATCAGTGCCCCCTCCATTTATATTAGTCAATGGCAATGACAATATTAAATATACATTTTTCTTTATGAAATAAGAATAACATATATGGTAAATTTGATAAAGGAAAAACAAATTAAAAAAGAGCTAAAGAATTTGATTTTTCATATGAATCCAGTTCTGAAGAAAGATGAAAATATACATGATCATTATGGAATTAGCTTATTGCCTGTGGGGACTCCATGATAATAGTAGGCCTGCTATCTAGATAACTAGGGCCCAACTTATTCTACCCATGTGCAGTTCTATTTAAAATAATTAAAGGGGATTGCTGCTAGAGGGAAAAGGGAGGGGACAGAAGAGAAAGGAGAAAATGGAAACAGAGAAAACAAAGAAAAGGTACGAGAACGCAAAAGAAAAACATAGACAAACATACAATAGGGAAACTGAAGAAAAAATAGAAAATGACAATAACATGGGGCAAGGGAAGAAGGAATCAGCAAAAAAGAAAAGTAAAAGCACATTATTGAAGTGGTGGAAGCATGCTGAAATCAGGAAAGGCAATAAATGGGGCAAAGTATTCATGGAATCAGAACAGGTGATAGTAGGTGAATACATAGTAGTATAGCACAGTGGCAATTAATGTCAGATACCCCCCTTAATACATAGCAAGATAGCACAGTGGAAATTACATGTCATATACCCCCAGAATTCATAGCAGGATGGCACAAAGGCAATTTCATGTATAATACCCACCAGAATTCATAGCAGGATGGCACAGAGGCAGATTCAAAACTGAAAGAGTTACAGCTAGAGCTGACTGGTCTTCTTCCTGCGGGGGATCTGGAAAGTAGCCATACATTTCTGCAAAGCTAGGGTGAAAATTCTTCCTGTCTGGACCCTGTCTGTGGGCAGGAAGTTTAAATTAGCAAATCAGTAATATGAGATGAAGCTCTTTGGCTGTTCACCTGCTGCCTACTTTCTCTCTCCGGCCGCTGCCTCATTCATTTAAAGGGTTGACTTGACTGGTTCTAGCAGAGTCTCTGACTCAGCTGCTAACAGTGCCAAAAAGATCAAGTGAAAGACATTAAGGCAACACATGGATCACGTGTCAAAATGTGTTCAGACCAACAGGCTATCATTGAATCAACATAGGGAAGGAAGAGGCACACGAGCCACAATCCCAGCTGCAAATATTTTATTTTATTTAATGCAATATGTTTCGGACCGCATGGATCCTTTTTCAAGTGCAATCAATAGCTTTGTTTTCATCACAAATCACATATAAGTAGACAGAAAAAGAATAAAAGAATGACAGGACAGAGGAAGCGCGCTGGCTGCGGAGACCACATGTTTCCTCCTGGGAATGACTTAGTGATGGTCTCAATTTACATACAGCTTATGTCAATCCTCCTTTGCTTCCTGACAGGATGACTTGCCTTCTTGCTGAAGCTGTAACTTGTCTTCTCCTTTCCATAAGCCTAAATCAAACAAAACCAGGGATTCATGCGCCACCGACAGCAGCTGTGCAGGTGTAGAACATACAGAGTGAGGGGGCGAGTTAGTTGACACATAGGGGAGAAGTAGCTAATGCTGGCGAAAATTCGCCAGTGTGACGTCATTTTGTCACTTCGCTGATTTACTAGTGGCGTAATTACATTAGCAAAGGAGATAGACTCTGGCACAACTTCGCACTCTAACGCCTGGAGAATTTTCACTCTGGCGAAAGATGCAAATTCACGAAGTTTTTGATTTTACTGAACGTTACCTCTTGTCTTTGCCACCTCAGACCAGGCGAAGTGCATTAGAGTAGATAATAATCATTTTTCTAAGACACAAAACATGTCTTTTCCTTTTTACAGGGTGATAGGCTGAAAAAGATTGAAAAAAAATTGTGGTATCCTCCTTCCCCCCTACATTTGATAACAAATGGCACCTAAACTATACTGTGGGCACATGTATAGGGCAATATAACAACTCTATATAATTTTATTAAGGTAATAAAATGTATTTGCTGCAGCATATACGGCCATTGTACTTTAACTGCACGCCATATGCAATATATCCAGTGCTAGCGTAACTTCTAACTGCTGATCGTATTTTCGCTAGCGCAACTTCACAAGCGTGCGGTACCCTGTGCGCAACTTTGCATCTTTGTGAATTAGCGTTGTCCAGCCAAATTTAAGCCTGGCAAAGTGTTGCGATGTGCATGATGCCAGCGCTGGCAAATTTTCACAGGTAAGTAAATGTGCCCCATAGTTCATTTGCTCTCATTCACCCTGCAGGGTGTGACCTGCACAGCCACAGAGATATTGTTCAGGGAGGTCATCTCCTGGCTGTCGTTTTTCTGAAATGGTCTGTGGCGTAAAGAACATACCCAGTAATCCTGCAATAGGAATTGGGGTCCCCTCACATTGTGGGGTCTGCTGGGGCCTTAATTATGCCACTGGAACCCAGGCTCCCTGCAGTACATCCAGCTGGGTCAGCAACTGAAGGCCAAAGAGAAAGATCCACCCTAACTAAACCCTAATCCACCCTAATGAAAGAGTATCAGGAAGTGATCATAGGCCTGTAGGCCAATAATAATAACAGAAATATGTAAATTAGATAACTAGATTCATGGGAATCTGGCCAGCAACTAGTGGGGTAAGGAAGTATAGGGATTTAAAGCCTTACTGAACCTATGGGTCCAGTTGCTTGACAGGAGCAGCGTCAATTTGACAGGCCCCTCCCAAGAATAGTAATCTTCCCACCTTTCTTAAAATAACATATGAGCTACATTAAATACTTTGGATGAAAAAGGCTGTAGCTGTTTATTAACTAATATAAATAATTAAGCAATTAGTAAATGAATATTAACCTCAGTAAAGTTTAAAGCCAATGTAAACAATGTGTCCAGTATTTAACAAATAAGTTTCCTGTTAACGAAAAAAACATTTATAACCAAGAGTATGGGCCACTTTCATCACTTTGGCTCGAGCCTGACCTCTGCTACACCCTACACTATATACTCCTATAATCTGAAAATTTCAGGTAAGACTAAATTTTTGTTTTCTGTACTTTCAGAGTACTGAGTACTGAGTACTTAGAGTACAAGTACTTAGAGTACTTAGAGTGCGTGGACATAATCCTTTGGCAAACCCTTCTTGTAGAAATCGACAAGTAACCACTGTAGAACAATCTTTTGGAAAAAAAACTTTTTTCACACACCAGCCTTGAAAGAATTTCCACACTCTATTGTAGATCTTTGAAGTTGACACTTTCCTAGAATAGAGAACCATCTGGACTACTTCCTCTGATAACTCTTGGTCTAATAACATCTCCGTGGCTGGTTTCATGCTGTGAAATTCCACCAAGATGGATCTTGATGTTTCCACTGCCACTGAAGCAGAATATCCAACCTGGGTGGAAGTTTCCAAAACTGACCTTTGGACAGAACCATCAGTTTGGAAAACCAGGTTCTCCTCTGCCAAAATGGAGCAATCATTATTACAGATTCTCCCTATTGTCTGATCTTATGAATGACTCTCTGGATCATTTGGGAGGGGAGAAAAAATGTAAGCTATCTTGAAACTACAAGGAATTGTCATGGCATCTAGGTGAGTCAAATTGTCCACTTTCTGAAGGGAACTCTGGAACTCTTCTGTTCCTGCGAGAGGCCATTAAATCTATTTGAGGGAGGCCCCACCTCTCCACCACCTGGTTGAAAACTTGGGGATGAAGTTCCCATTCCCCGGGATCTAGGACATTCCTGCTCAATGCATCCACCAGGGTGTTGTTCACCAATTTGATATGAACTGCTCTTAGTAAACTCTGATTTTTCTCTGCCCACAGCATAATCTTCTGACATTCTCTCATTAACAATGGAGATCTGGTTCCACCTTGACGATTCACATACAGTATGTCACTGCAAGCACATCGTTGGACTGAACCATAACTTCCCTGATCCTTATCAGATGTTGGAATCTTCATATGACCAGTCAAACTGTTCTGAGCTTCTTGAAATTGGAAGATTGAATCTTCTCCCAGTCTGACCAGTTTCTTTGCATTACATGATCTACCAAGTAAGCACCCCATCCCCATGCTGACACATCCATGGTTATGAGCACACAATTTGGAGGATTGATAGACCTCCCCTGAGATAAAGCATGTGGAAGAAGCCACCAACTCAACAACTCCTTCAGCTCTTTCGAAATTTTGAAGCTCTTGTCCAAAGAACCTAGTTTCCTGTTCCAATGGCGAACAGGTATGGGTATATAGAATTTAATTAAAAGTAGGGAGGGGTGTATGTATGGATGCTGGGTTTTCATTTGGAGGGGTTGAACTTGATGGACTTTGTCTTTTTTCAACCCAAGTTAACTATGTAACTATGTAACTATGTATCCTCTCTTTGAAGAGGACGCATATGAACTTTTGCCCATGGAACTGCCTCTATTGCTGCCATCATTAATCCTAACAATCTCATGGCTTCTTGACCTCAACCTGCTTAATATAGCTGGAGAAGAGGTTCCACACCCCCTCAGGAGGTAGCAAATACCCCAGCCTTATCTCCCTGCTGAACTTAGAGACGATTCTCAACAGTGCATTCTAGCATGTTGTGATGTCACATTCCTGCACCTGCTGAACCAGATGCGCCAGCAGAGACTCCCCACACTAGCAGCTATGACTACAGGTACTCCGCCACATTGCTTAAGGGGTCTATTGAATAGGAGCCTCCCATCCTCTCTGTCCTTTTTTCACCCCCCAGTTTATGTATTGCAGTTTCTACACTCTACACTTTTCTCATTCTTGTTAAACCAGGAAGCAGTTTATGCCGCCTTATAATTGTAAATGCGTCCTCAGCAAAGAAATAATTCTCTCTCTACTATATTTTTCTTAATGTTTAGAATTATGGAAGCAGTGACTATTTATAAGCTTTTTTATACCATCTTCCCACAAAATTGTAAAACAAGGGAGATAAACTTGCACAGTTTGAATACTAGAGGCCAGTAGGGAATTAAAAGTTATAGAGATAACAGTTATTATTATTTGTATGGCAAATGCATAAGAGCTAGATTTAATGTATACTCTGGTACTAGTGTACTTTTTTTTAAATTTCATGCAATGTTTCCAAAGAGAAGTTTTATGTAGACACAGAGATCAGTGGTGCATAACACATTCAGTTTAGAACCATGAACACAACACTTTGATGAGAACAAAGCTTACTGTAAGTATTTATAGAAAAGATTGTTGTGGGAGGTAGATGATGAGAGAGAAATCTTGGAACAAAAGGATAAAAGTTTAGGACTGCTTTTATTCAACAAAATAAAAATGCAATTTAGCGAGCTACAATACAGTGCAAATTAAGTTTGCAAAAAAAAACAGAGGCTTTTTTTAGACATGCTTGATTAGCTAGGATATATTAAAAGACCCTGTTTTTTGCAAATTAGCTAAATAATAATAGCTTCTTCAAATGCTGGCCCAACTAAACTATACTGTATTTATATCTTAACTGCTTGACTCCTTTCAATGTGAGGTTTTACCTGACACTGCATTTAACAGTGATTTGACTGCACTGCCTCTAATTAAAAAGCAAACTTTAATTATCTTTTATGATGTTTCTACCACTCCATACAGTGTGGGTAACTTTAGCTAATTTTGTTTTTGCTGGACTGTAAAAAGCAAATACAGCACTCACTTAGTCTAGCTCCTGCAAGAAACACAAGACACAGCTGAAATTATAATATGATTGGAATTTTAAACATGGTGGCAGAAAAATTAATGATATTAAATGAACAGATTTTCCTTGAAAATGGTGACACAGTAATTGGTGGAGAGGCTATATATATATATATATATATATATATATATATATATATATATATATATATATATATATATATATATATATATCTATAGCTAATCAGATAGATTGTGTATGCATGTAGAAGCAAGCTACTGTATATCCGAGGTTGTGCAAAACCTTAGCACCTCGTGTGATGTTATTAATCATTGGCACCAATAACATTCAAAGGAGACACAAGAAACAGAAACATGTCGCAGCAGAAATTCTTGCATATAAAGCAAATCTAGCCATCAGTGTACTAAACATGAAAAAATAAGAAGCAGCAAACAAAAAGATATCCAAAAGGAGCACCAATAAGGTGGCATGCATCCAAATTTATAGTCCTAAATAAGAGTCCAAATCAAAAAACTATATATGAATAGTGATGAGCAAATTTTTCGTCAGGCATGGATTTGAGGAAAATTTCAGCATTTTGTCATCTGCATATTTTTTTGTGAAACTGCTGCAAGTTTCCAAAAATGTCGCCATGATGAAATTGCCGCAGAGACAAAAAAGTCGACATAAGAAAAAATGTCCATTGACATTAATGCATTTGGACAAAAAAAGTCACTGAAACAAAAAAATCACCACAAGATTAACGCCCAAATGCAAATTGCAACATGAGCAAATTTGCAAATTGCACTGCCTGCATCTAATACTTTATATAAACCATTATTAGCAAGTAAGTGCCAGAAAGCCATATAAATATAGGGGACATGAGGAATCCTTCCCGTTTGTCTGCCTGTGACATCATCCAGCCCAGTTGCATGCTGGATAGCGATCCAATTGGCTGGGAACCCCAATGCATCCTTGGGAGAAAGGGTGAAAGGGTGTGCCTGACTTTGGAGCCAAATGCACAGGGTCTCCCAGAGAGGAGAGAGCCAGCACGAGTACCTGTAAGACTGTAAGGTACAGAGAAGCTGTTGAATCTGGGGAGATTGAGCCCAGCCTGTCCCCTGCAAAGCTGCTCAGAAGGAGAAAGGTGCCACTAGTGAGATTGATTCTGCTGCAGAGCTGCGTGTAATCTCCATTGTGAATTCTTCTGAGAGCACCCTGGTGAGTGAGCCACCCAAGGGAGGATCTTGGCACGGATACAAGTGTGGGGCCCCACAGTAAAGACAGGTCTTAAATATTTACCTGCTACGAGAGAGCTGCTGCCAACTTCAAAAGGGGGAGGTACTTTTGGGGAATAAGGTAGCGCTACCTAGGGAATAAGAGCTCTGGGGAAGGGATGATCATTTGAACTGTGTAGTTATTAACCCTTCCGGAGGATTGGGACTGTGTAAAAGCAACAGTTAAGCACCTAATAGTGGTTTAGGTTGTGCCCCATGTGTCCCCAGTGTAGGAGTGAAGTGTGTATTAGTTGCCCCAGTGTTAAACTGTTTATATATTTGTTCAATTGCAAACTGTGTGTTTTATTATTAATAATGGAATCCCGCTGAAGTGTGTTCCTCAGTGTTCACTAGGTGGAGGCACTGTGCTGTAATTCACAGTTCCCAGTAATTTTCATATGCAAAAGGGACTCAGGGCCCCTGGATTGCCAAGGGTAAGTTGCTAGAGACAGTAACCAAATTAGTGTTATAAATGTATACTGAGCACGCAAAAATGTTTAGTTGAGAAGTAAATGCACATGAATTATTTAATTTAAAAAATGCACATAAATTATATAATAAATTGGAAGAGTAGCAAGTACATATAAAAGGTGGCAGCTTCCACAGGTAGTTATACTTCAACTGCAAGGAGGGAAACTACTATGTATTTTTAATATATACGTATATACGTATAAATACATAAAAACATGAAAACAAATACACTAAAACGTTGGTGGTGCCAACATACTGGAAGGCTCATTTGCAAACAGAAACACATTATGCAAAGCTTAAAAATAGGCCTTTGGGTGGTGAGGAAGGGCTGGAGTGCCAAAATGGCCTCAAAAGTCTGGCCTGGTACTGCTGCATACAATGTGCTTTCTATGGCAGCCAACCAACAAAAGCATAACCTCTTTATTTTATATTATAGAAACATATTTGTCTTTTAACCCTTATATTCACTGATTTTCTTCCAATGTTCAAATCTTCTTAAGACATTTTGTTGTGTATTGACAACCTTTCTATTTCCTTTCTTTAATCACAAAACTAGCTATACTAATTCAATTCACACATCCTAAAGAAAAGTATTTATTCTGCTGAAGTAAAATCATTGTAAACTGGGTTTTTTATTCCTTGTGCTGGCTTACTTCAAATCAATCAAAAGAATAAAAGAAAGCAATTTTCACACCATAAAGTGAGATGTAGTAAACGTACATCAGGATAAAGCATCATTTCTGATTCTGAACCAGGGTTTTTTATTATTAATTTGTATTTACCCCCAACCACAGCATTTCAAAATTTACTTTCACCATTTTATCTAAATTGGTCACGTCTATATTTATCTTGCTGCCTCTATGGCATGTCCTTCCTCAGTTTTGTAAAATTACTTTGTCATGAAAAGAAATACTAGGATTATATGTCTATATACTTGTATACAATAACACATTTTGTCAAGGCTTAACTTTTTATGATTGTGACCTTGGGAGGTTTTGAGAATATACCAGGATTAAGTTCAGCAGCTGGGCAGTAATTTCTTTCTTTCTTGTAGTAGGGTACGGCCTACATTGATCTGTTGTAGGTGCCCTTTGTGAGCCAGAAAGGGAACAACACAGGCCTAAATGCACATAAACATTTTCAGACTGAAATCCATTCCATATAAGATGAATTACATTACTCACTGCAATTCAGGTTAATCTTTGAGAAATGGCTGCTCTCACATTTTCCCGCGATTATGCAGAATCACAGTTAGTAACGTTTTTTACTTGTGGTGATTACAAGGTTAGGGAACAGCAAGGCATTTTCGGGGTTTTTTTTTGCCTGTCGTAGCAACTTTTTAACATGGACAACAAATCTCCACATGTCATTGGCCTAAGTACAGTGGCTTTGTTTACCCTAAAAACAGCAGTGGTGAATTATCTGGAGAGAAAGGGTGGATGCACGCTGGTTTCTATTTACATTATATTAAAAAAAAAATGCAATTTTCATACCATTTGCTGCAAAACTGCTAATAGAAAACAGGGCACATTTAAGTATAGGTAAACTCTTATCTGAAATTACATATTTCTCTCCATTAAGCCATTATTGTGCACCTCACTTTATGGCCCCTGCCTACAATCTTGGAATTGCTTTGGTATATTTTTAGTGTTTCATATACAGTGCTAGTAAAATGGTATTAAGCAGGTTTTAAATGAGTTAGCAAATAGGAAACTAACACATTTGTAAAATACTGTATGTATGTAGGACAATCCCTTTATTTTAAGGGGGATGGGTTCCAATGCAGTTGGCACAATTTGAATGGAATTAGTGCCAGGACAAAAATCAATAGCAAGCCCGTGACATGGGCAGAGACAAATACCTGCCATTTTGCCCAAACTGGCCTAGTAATAACCGACTCGCTCACATCCATTTATTTTGTTGGAATCTTTTTTTTTGGCCACAGCTTTATTGCAAACATAATTAAAACAATAGATAACACATATATCAATAACACACAAAATGGTTCTCCAGTTCAGTTTTCTCTTCCTGCATCTGAAGAATTTGTTTGGATATCTCATCCCTTAGGTCTTCTTTCAACAGAAGTTCTCTGAGTATTTTTTCCATTCCAAGTCTTCTTCTTTCCAACTCTTCTGTCAATATATGCTATTCTTTTAAACACTACTGTATAATGGTTTAATTGTAAAATTAACTACAGATCAGATGAGTTCAGAGTAAGATACAGTATCATCAGACTTTATATTCTACACAAACATTTTGTTGCATGCCATTTTCCTGTGCCCAAGGTTCATTACATTATGCTAAACTCCCAATGCCCACTTATATCTGACAGATACAAGAGTGTTATTTATCACTAAAGAAAACCTGCAATACACTTACACATGGTCACTTCATGAATACATGTGTATTTCTGTGTATTTACACATAGATGCCAACTTTCCTTTAAAAAGAGCCAGACAAACCCTTATAAATATATTTGGTCAGAGCTTCTGGTCTCATGTCCATATGCTATAGAATGGAGCTCAAGGACTTGTATTTGACAGCACTGCATTCATGAGGAGCACAAGATGGAGGAGTTGCCTTTCTAGTCCCCTACATGTCCCCTAATGAACAGTATTTAAGCATGCATGTTGGGTAGCTACTACAAGCAGGGTGCAAAATAACCTTGTGCCAGGCAGTAAAGATGGAGCTGCCTTTTGTTTGCTAGTGCTGTGGCATAACTAAAATACAGCAAGGCCATAGATCCCAGTTTGTAGTTTCTCTAAAATATGCAAAGTAAGTGAGTGTGACAAAACTAAGCACCTGGCGAGGTGCAAAATGCAGCAACACACAGGATGCAAGTGCTTCTTGAATGCTGCTTAAATTAGCACATTAAATGAACAGTTACACCAAAATGTGTTTTAAAGGAAAGACAATATAATGTACTGGTACCCTGCACTGACAGAACTGGTGTGTTTACTTCAGAAGAACAACTATAGTTTATATAAAAAAGCTGGGGCAGCCATTCAAGCACAAAACACTTTAGACAACAGATAGGTTCTGAAGAATCCCAGTGAATGCTACTGAGCTTATCTTAGTTTTCTGTTGTGTGCCTTTTCTCCTTTTTCAGCTTTGAATATTTGCCCCATGGCTATACAGCAACGTGTTTAAATAAACTTTGGTTGAGTTTTTTTAATCCAACACACCAGATTTACCAGTGCAGCACAACAGTACATTATATTTTCATTTCTTTAGGACACTTTAATTTTTTGCTGTTACTGTTCCTTTAAGAGACCCTTGCCCCATCATTGTCATCATTAATGAATGTAATGAGTAAAGAACACAAGATAAACTCCTACTAGGTGGTAACAACTGTCCACCTATTTTTCACATACTAAGACAATAATGTGCTCAAAGTATAATAATAATGGACCAGTAGCAAAAAATGTCATTTGAAATTACATTCCAGTTATTTATAAGAATAATGTGTCATGTTGCACACAGAGAAATGATGGGCAAAGCAAAGCATCAACAGGATAAAGTCCTGTACCATAGAAACTTACACTATAGATTTCTGTGTCTTTGTAAAAGTAAATAATCTGGCACTATTTGAGTGTGCTCTGATAAGGTCCACTGAAGTCTATCCTTCAGTCAGAGCTGCATCAATAAACCTCATTTAAATCCATTTGATAATTACAGTAACTATTCAATGGTCAATTAGGTGTTTGGTTCACTGGGTGTATTGATCAGTCTAACATGCTAAAGTAGAACAGGAATGCTTAATCCACACTTCCTAGAGCACCATCTAGTTCAGATTAATGGAGAATATTCTAACGGAAGACACTTATGCTTTAATGCAGGGCTCACTATGAAACCCTGAGATATATAGGTGTTAAAGGCTCATATCAAATGGAATTTGTTGAATTGGTAAAGCAAAGCTGAAGACAATATAAATGCTGCGATTCTGAACAGTCATTGCAAGGTGTAAACTGTGATCTGTGCCAGGAGCCATACTGTATAAAACATCTCAGAACAGGAACATAATGAATTGCTCAGTAATTGTCACCTGAAAGACGGATGACTAGTGATGGACAAATTTATTTGCCAGGCATGGATTGGCAGTGAATTTTCCAAATTTCGACATCTGTGAATCGTTTCGCGAAACTGCTGCAAAAAATCTGCAGGTGAAAAATTTCACTGTGACAAAAAAGTTGCACGTGTAAAAATTGTTACACATCAAAATAATTTTGATGGCCATTGACTTTAATGCATTTGGACAAAAAAGTTGCATGTGTAAAAATTGACGCATGCATAAAAATTGTGATATCACTCCAACTTGCAGTACAGTACTAAAGAGTGACTGAAGTTTATCAGAGCTTAAGTCACATGCCTGGGGCAGCTGGGAAACTGACAATATGTCTAACCCCATGTCATATTTCAAAATTAAATATAAAAACATCAGTTTGCTCTTTTGAGAAATGGATTTCAGTGCAGAATTCTACTGGAGCAGCGCTATTAATGGGTGTGTTTGGAAAAAAAAAGAAACAAATTTCCCATGACAGTATGCCTTTAAGCTTTATCCCAAGTTTAATTACTAAAAATTTCCATCAAGATTCTGTCAGAACAAAAAATCTGTGAAAATTGCAACAATTTGCAGTTAATATAAAGAAACTTACCTCAGTGAATAATATAGCCATTGGGATTCCTAGCCATTTGTTCACAATTAATCAGTTATAGGATATAACTGATAATTATGTAAAAGTGTTAAAGGAACAGCAACACCAAAGAAAATAAAGTGTATAAGATCTGTAGAAGATAATGGTGTTTTACTAGGTGTATCTGTTACCTGCGATGTAGCCTGTACCTTTTCTCATTATATCTGAATCAAATCACAGCCCCCATGACTAGACAGCAGTTTGTTTATATAAAATATAGTACAAGTATGGGATCCATTATCCAGCAACCTGTTATCCAGAAAGCTCTAAATTACGGAAAGGTCGTCTCCCATAGACTCCATTTTATCCAAATTTTTTAAAATGATTTCCCTTTTCTTTGTAATAATTAAACAGTATCTTGTACTTGATCTAAACTAAGATATAATTAATCCTTATTGGAAGAAAACCCATTCTATTGGGTTTATTTAATGTTTACATGATTTAAATTGCAGAAAGATCACATACCTGTAGTAGTATGCAAACACACAACTTTTTTTTTGTATGGCGGGGGCCTCACAGTAAGCTCTCACAGTTTATTGAATACATTAACAAGGTGCATCCAGGGGTGCGCTGCCAATGAGGCGAGTTGAGAAACTCCGGAGAGGTATCCAGGGGCGGCAAAAAGCTGCGAGGGGGGCGGCATTGAAGGAACCACTTCAGGTGGCTCATTAATTAGAATCGATGCTGGGTGCATCATACAATAAGGTTTGTATTACACCTCACGCATTGAATCTCTTGATGTTTCAATACCGTGAATCTAATTTGCTATCCACCATGTTGTACAGAAAACCAGTTGAGAAAAATGACATGCTATTATATGACAGCTTCCATCCACCAGGCACAACAGAAGGCTTACCCAAGATGTAAACGCATTACTTATGATACAAATATATATCAGCAATGAGTGAAAATGTCAAAGGTACTTTTAAAGAACGCGGGTATCCTGAGAAGCTGTTGCGTAAGTCCAAAAGCCAAATTGATCGCATTCCATGAACTACTGAAAACACGATCAGTAGAATTCCTTTTGTAACAACCTATGACTGCCCCTCAAAGGAGGTAAGTAAGATCATTAGGACATATTGGCCGATCGTGATGAATGACCCATTTAGCCCAGTGACCCAGTAAGATATTCATTTGATCTGTCGCTTAAAATCGTTCGAATCGTTCGATTCGATCGACTTTATCGCTTGAACGATTTTTATTCGACCGTTCGTTCTAAGCCTTTGCGCTAAAATACTTCGAATGCGATATTTGAATTCGAAGGATTTTACCTCGAGGGTTGAATTTGAGGGTTTTTTAACCCTCGAAATTCGACCCTTGATAAATCTGCCCCTTAGTGGTTCCCCTGGAGTTGTTACGTCACTATTATTGGAATCGGTATGTTTTCTTATATAAAGTGTACCATTGCTTGCAATAAAGGTGTTGCACACTAGATGGCACTACAAATATCGGTATATAAGCAATGTTGGAATCTATGGTGGGTTATCACTTGAGGAAGGGCAGTTGGTGTCCTTAAACGTTTGATCATGACCTGCGTGTCTTGAGCACTTTATTAAATCTGGGAACACCCCACTTTTGACTAAGGTATTGGTTTTCCAATTTTTTTCAGAGCACGTATAACTGGCGGTGGTAGAGGCCAGTACCAATACCTTTTCCTTTGATTTTTCTGCAACACACAACTTTTACAGCAGTACACTATACTGTATTGTAATTATTTTGATACACATTCATTTTTTGGTGTTACTGTTCCTTTAATAAAATGAAAAGCCATGGTGACTGGTTTTGAAATAAAACTTTCACATTAGCTATTGCTTATCTTTGATAATGTATATAACAAACAGCCATTTATAGGTAAAATAAATGAACAGTATATACTATATAATCTACAGACCAGCCAATTCCCTATGGGCCAGACTGTAAATTATATGCTTATAAACGGCCCGTTCTGGCGTCAGAACGCGCCGTTTATATTCTTAAAGAGACAGCACTTGCAGCTGCTTCTCTGTCCTCTAGCGTTGCTTCACAACAATTTAGCTTTGAAATACCACATAATCATTTTCTTACTTCCCACACACGAAACACGCTCCGCCTGTTCCAGTCCCTCCCACCTATTGACTTGTCTTTTGCTCGCGTCTCACATCTCGTGCAGCTGCCTCCCTAGTGTCGCTCCCATCACAGGATTCCTCTCCGCTCGCTCCCCCTCCCATCCACCATCGCATTTGCAAGTCTCGCTCCCTCCTCCCATCCACCATCTCAAATCTTGCTCCCTCCTCTCATCCACCATCTCAAATCTCGCTCCCTCCTCTCATTCACCAGCTCAAATCTCACTCCCCCCTCCCATCCACCAGCTCAAGTTTCACACCCCCCTCCTTCCCTTGCCTCCGCTTGTCCACCTCTGATGCTGCTGAATGACGTTACATAGAGCAGGCTCCTGCAAAAGAAACTGAAGAACGCAAAAGTAATAAAGGTACTAAAAGGGCTGCAGGGGAAAAAAATCAACAAGGAGGGACAACAGTAAAAAAAAAGTATTGCATTTTGTAAAAAGCAAAGACAGGAATTAAAAAGTAAACTCAGAAACTGTAGATTATAATCAATAATGTACCCCCTAAATGTATAAAGATATTATTAGCACCTCGGAGTTATGTGACCTGTATAAAAGCACTCGGCCTGTGGCCTCGGGGCTTTTATATGGTCACATAACTCCTCGGTGACTGATAATATCTTTATAAATTACAGTAGGGGGTACATTATTCACTATATATTATCTCAACAGTTCTTCCAATGGTTAACTACTCTGAAAAATGAGAACTGTCTAATTTTCTTCTCCAACCACAAGCCAAGTAACAGACCGTCAGCTATTTTAAAGGAAGAATTAAACAAAAAAATTGAAGTGTTTTAATGTAAGGACAATATAATGCTGCTCTGCAATGGTAAAACTGGTGTGTTTGTTTCAGAAACTCTACTTTAGTTTATATAAACAAGCTGCTGTGTAGCCATGGGTGCAACCATTTGAGCTTAGGATATTAAGTAGATAACAGGTAGGTTTTGTAGAATACCACTGTATACCACAGAGCTTATCTGTTAACTGCTGTGTATCCTGTGCCCTTTCTCCTTTTCCAGCTTTTAATTGCTGACCCATGGCTACACAGCAGCTTGTTTATATTAACTATAGTAGAGTTTCTAAAGCAGATACACCAGTTTCACCAGTGCAGAGCAACACTACATTATAGTGTTATTTCTTTAAAACTTTTTTATTTATTGGTGTTACTGTTGCTTTAAGGACATTGAGCCAGTTGGGTTATTATTTTCTTGCTCACATTAGAGTATGTGCAAAACAGTTTACTGTACAAAGGGAAAAGGAGACTGTAACTTACACTTAACTACATTTTGTTAAACAGACAGATTATTTTTATTATCACTGCATGTTTCCATTTTGAGTGGCACCTGGGTCAAAAATTAATAGTAAAAGTAGATTATCCAAGGGTGCTTTCTTTATTTCTTTCAGACATGTAAATCCCTATACTAATTGTAAGGAAACTCCAGGCTCATTTGCAAACAAGGAGTAAGATATAGTATTTAGAATGGCATCTTACTGGATGCACTAAGCGCTTTGGCATTAATGCTGTCACTTAATCATTACTTTCAATATAACTTTCATAAATTCAAAAAAAAAATCAGACACTAATTTGTGTTGAGAGAGTGAGACTAACTGACAAAATGACAGTCAAAAGTCATGTTTGAAATATTAACTGATTGAAGCAGAACTGAACCTCATCATTAGCAAGAAAACATCCATTGCTTTGAGTATTTAAGGTGTCTGTGATTTTTCTTTCCTCTTATTTTTTGTAATTGCTGTTACCAGTCATTTACAATGACAATCTGTTATTATTATTAACATGTATTTTTAGAGCGCCAACATATTTAGCAGCGCCTGTTCTTCTCTTTTATAACCAAAATACATTAAACAGCCTGTTTGCTGCTGATGTTGCTGTTATTCTTTTTGCTTCTGCTGATAGACATAGATTTATTAAAGGCACTGACCACCAAATTGTATTTAGACTGGCTATAAATTTACTGGAGGAACTTGGAATGCTTTAGTAAAACATAACTGAACAAATGAAGTAGAGTTAGAATTACAGGTGGTGCAATATTTTTGACAATACCTAGCTCATGCACCGCATATAGTGAAAATACTGCACCACTGCACAATATGTCATTTTAAGTGCTGGCTTACCTTCAAGTTAACTTTCACTGTGTTATAGAATGGCTAATTCTTAGTAACTTTTCGATTGACTTTCATTTATTTTAAGTTTTTTTTTGGCCAAAAAGGTCCGTTTTCGATCAAATTCGAATTGTAGGAATCAAAGTAACAGCGCATTCGATCGAATTTGATTCAAAGTTTTTCCAATAAAAAACTTACATTTTTCAAAGTCCACCAATTGACTCCAAATAGGTTCTAGGAGGTTCCCCATAGGCTAAAACAGAAATTTGGCAGGTTTTAGATAGCGAATCGTCACAGTCAAATTTGTAAAGAGACAGTACATGATAAATTTCGATATTAGAATTTTTCAATTTTTTTCAAATTCAAATCGAATTCCCTAGTCGAAGTACACAAAAAATAGCTTGAAATTCGATTTTTTTAATTCGATCCTTGTTAAATCTGCCCCTTATTGTTACTTTTTATTACTCATATTTCTATTCAGGCCTCTCCTATTCATATTCCAGTCTCTCATTCCAATCAATGCATGCTTGCTAGGGTAATTTGGAACCTTGCAATAAAATTGCTGAAATTGCACACTAAAGAGCTTCTGAATAAAAAGCTTAAGAACTCAAAAACTACAATTAATCAAAAAAATGAAAACCAATTGTCTCACTGTTTTTTGTGTGATAAGTGTACTTAAATGGTGGGGCATGGTGAGCTCTGTGAGCAGAATGTCTTATTCCACATATAGTAAGACAGTGTCCCTTATAAAAGGATAAGAAATCAAGAATGGAAATAATGTCATCATCTTGACCAATTAATCAGCTATAGTGTAAAACAGGGGGCTGGGACTCTAAGCATCCCATGAGGATAAGGTGCAGATTAAAATATATTCATAGAAAAAAAACACCCACTTCGGAAACCTTGCACGTTTCATGCCTGGGGAGCACTTAATCCAATAAAATAATTAGCAGCCATATAACCAAGCTACAAATTTGTTCTAATGCAAGTGAAAGTTTTTCCTGTATAAAAAAAATCAGATTATATTATAACTACAATAATGTTCTCATTTTAGATCTGCAGAAAAAACATGATAGCACTCAAATGTCAAACAGAATTGCACTACGGCCCAGAGCTCATTATTCTACAGATATTTTTTTAAAGATGTTGAATGATGATAATATTAATCATGCAAAGAGCACAGTGTGTGGTATCCTAGTGAGCGTAGGTAAGAAAAGAGGGTCATATTTTAACATCTTTAAATCTGAACATCCAACAAAATAGCAATTCTATCTGGAACCAAACAATTCATCAATATTCTGCAATGTGCAATCAAATTGAGTACATGAGACAACTGTTATTTCCAACAGTGGAAAACAATATTAATATATCATTTGTTTTGTGTTTGTTTTGTAAGGGCTGAAGCAGAACCCAACAAATCCAAAACTGCTGCCATAGGTTATAAGACTTCAAACCTATGGGCAAAACCATTATACTAATTTTGAACTGTTACATATAATTTATGTATATCCTATTTACTTATTTTTTAGTTATAGGGAATCATTTGACTGTTATAAATTACAGCTATGTTTTTAGGGGGCCCATTTACTAAGGGTTGAAGTGAATTCGAAGTGAATTTTCAAATTCAAAAACTTTGAATTTCGAAGTAATTTTTGGGTACTTCAACCACTGAATAGGCCAAAATTCGATTCGAATTGAAAAAACGTTGAATATTCGACCATTCAAAAATCAAAGTACTGTCTCTTTAAAAACTTCGACTTCAACACTTCGCCACCTTAAACCTGCAGAATTGCTATGTTAGCCTATGGGGACCTCCTAGAACCTATAGCCAGCATTTGGCTAAGCTTTTAGAAGTCAAAGTTTTTTTTTTGAAAATCGTTCAATCTATTAAATTGTTCGAATTGTTAGATTCGAACAATTTCTATGTTTCGACCCTTAGTAAATGTGCCCCTAAATGTCTGTACAATTAGTTATGGGCTAAACAAGCAAGAAGCAACTGTGTGTATTAGGCACTCAATGAGCAGTCCTTGAAGCAGGTGTATAAAGTCTCCTAGAAGTTTATTGAATTACCAGACAGAGATGGTCTTGCACATTAATCTTACATTTTGATAAATCTGCCCTACAGTGTTATGCTAACACATAGGGCGTTATTTACTAAAATCCGAAATGTTCTCATTACTTTATAAAAACATTTTCAACCAAACTCCCATCCACAATTTTACCTTATTTATCAATAAAATAATTTAAAAAATTTGGTGCGGGAAAAGACTCTTTGAACTCTCGATAAAATCGTGAAAACTCAGACTATTTTGGATTATTGCCCAAACACCACAGGTGCAGATTTACATAGGGTTGAATATAATTAACCCTCGATATTCGACTGCCGAATGTAAATCTTCGACTTCGAATATCGAAGTCAAAAGATTTATCGCAAATAGTTTGATTGAACGAAAAATTGTTCGATCGAACAATTAAATCCTTCTAATCGTTCGGTTCGAAGGATTTTAATCCATCAATCAAACGATTTTTCTTTGATCTAAAAATTGATAGCCTATGGGGACCTTCCCCATAGGCTAACATGGCACCACGGTAGGTTTCAGGTGGCAAAGAAGGGGGTCAAAGATTTTTTTTAAAGAGACAGTACTTCGACATTGTCGCATGAAAAACCCTAAAAATTCTGATTATCATACAAAAACCAGCCCGAAGTGGGAAGCATAAATGCAAAAAACATATTACAATTGTTAAAGGGACCATCTGACATTAATATTTACATGACTTTAAAAACTAGACTGTAAAATCTGAGGCTTAATAAATAGGCCCCCAAATGTCAGTTGCAGGATATTTTACAAGATGAAAGTAAACTGTGACACTTGGTAAATCTATACCAGGAGTGGGAACTGGGATATAACGAATGTACTATTTTGGATTTCAGGCAAATCATGAATTGTTCATGAAAGATTTGGCCCAGTCCCTGAACAGAATCCGAACCCTAATTTGTATATGCAAATTATGATAAGGAAGGGTTGCAGCAAAAAAAAAAAATCCCATTTTCAAGATTCAGATTTGGTTCGGCCAGGCACTTGTATTTGGCCAAATCTGAATTCTGCTGAAACAGGCTGAATCCTGGCAGACTCCTGAACCATATCCTTAATTCAGTGCATCCCTTATCAGAACATTTTACTGGGTTCAAGGACCCTAATTCGGCTCTCCACAGCCAAGCATAGTTAAAAGACATCTGTCTTTTCAGAGATGCCTCTTATATAGGGAATTGACACTTGAGCTCCCTTGTAGTGATCTTTAAGGTCTATTTAATGAAGGGAGATACAGTATTTATTTAAAAAATGTAAAGTCAATTGCAAAACTGTTAACTGCAAAGTAGTATGGAATATATATTCAGGTGATGCATGTATTACTTAAAATAAATTCATGTGAACAATGCCTTGCCACTATATTGGTAATTTTATGTATGTTTGTACTCTTAGAAAATGTAGTGCCAAGGGAAATCAGTGTTTTATTTGCATTCACATACTGTAGTGTAGTTCCTTAAAGCTCACAGTGTGTATGAATAATTTTACATTACTCTATTTATATTAGGTCAATTGGTAAATTTATACTCATTCACATTAGTAATTATCTGTGCAGAAAAAAACTCATATTTCCTTTAACTATCATTTACAGAATGTCCAAAGAGTTATACTAAAAATGGGGCCGAATATAAAGCAATTAATTGGTTACTGTCAGATGCTATCTATTTGATGTGATATTACTTTACAATCAATTACTCTTTTGCAGTAAGTAATAGGAAGTTTAGGGAAAAAATGTAAAAAAAACCCCACATGACATATCATATATATAATTACGTAACTATTTGTATCTTTTGTTCTGACTCTCTGATTGTATTGGGATTATTATGGCATAATAATTATATTTCATTATTTTATGTTACACTAATATAATGACACATACAAAGTTCAACACAAAAATAGTTAATTAGGGCAATGTTAAACATTCTATAAATGAAAGATGTTACATAAAGATAACAAAAGGCCACACTTGGTAAGGAACCTGCATTCATCTGACTCTGACTGTGCTCTGCATCATTGGCTTGTGTAACATCAACCTGCTGTGTTATGTCAAAAACACCTGTCACTTCCATGAAACACATACTGATAAAGAGACATTTTATGGGAAAATTGCATATTTTGGAATCAGAAAACAGTAGAAAATTGTGGTAAATACAACTCTGACTTCTAAAATACTTTTGTTTGTGTTCCTTATATCATTTTTCATTTACCAGTAAAAATTGCAAAATCTCCCAATAATTTTTGTTCCCTTTTCCACATTAATATTTTTCTGTTCTGTTTCCTATTGGCTGCCATCCTTTTGTTGCCATTCTAAATAACTTTCCTTCTCTAATGATGTTGTAGACGTAATAAAACACATTGTCTTCCATGTCCATAGTAACCAGTTAGCAGGTAGCATTTACTTAGGGTTGCCACTGTTTGGTTTTGAACCAGACAATTCTTTGGCCTGTTCAGATCCAAATTATCTGTCCTATTTTCAGCTTTGTGAAACCCGGATAATAGTTTGGCCAATAAATAAAACACAAATAAATATTATGCTATATTAGTCACTTTTCTATCAATATGGCTTGATGATCATCAAACATAATTTTTTATTATTACAAAAAGAAAAAGCAAATCAATCAAAAATGAGGAACTGGCAATGCTGCATTTCAGAGCTTTTTGGATAATTGGATTCTTTTTAATGGATTACATACTTTTAATTAAAGCATTGGGCTTACTCATCAGGCAGAATCCTAGTTATTGAAAGGACTGTCTGGTTCAAAGTTTTTGTCCGGTTTAAAACATTACCATGGTGACATAACTCCACCCATCACTGTACTTTTCCCTGACATTATCATGCCCATCCCCAACATCAGTGCAGTAAATTTTAAACCATTAGGCGGGGGTGCAATAAGGCTTTGACCACCAAACTCACATAGACAGACAAGAAGTGCTCTCTACTCACCCATTATCAATATATTAAGCACATATTGAGACATTTTGTGCATTGAGCTACAAATAAATAAATAAAACAGTAATTCTTTGTCCATATATTGCACTATATATATTGCCAACTACATAAAAGTCATCCCTCAGCACGCATTAAGTTTGAGATTCTTACATGCCCTAAGACAAAAGGGGGTACCGGACTACCAGATCTTTCTTTATACCATCAAGCAAGTGTCCTCCGTTGGATCAAACACTGGACTTATTGTGAGCAAACTAAAGCCTGAGTGGCCATGGAACAAACATTCCTAAATCAACCATTGAAACTACTCCCTTGGCTATCTCCCAAAAACTGTGATATTTTTACAACTCATTACCTTTCTTATGCTTTGAATTTATGGGATACACTTAAATTTAAAAAAGGACAAATATTTATTAACACCACTCATAGCCAATAGGGAATTTCCCCCAGGCCTCACCAAAGGATACCTGGCCCAATGGCAACAGGGCAACATTGCACAAATTTTTCAATTATGTCCCAAAGGAACTATTCCCCGGTGGGAAAGTATAAAAGACAATTTACACCTGTCATCGACAGAGCATTTCCGATATCAACAACTAGCAAGTTTTATTCGTACTAAACTTCCTTTAACAACAGATGCCTCCTTTTTATAAGAAAAAAACTTTTTTGAAAATCTTTGAGATTTATTATACCCTTAAGCTGCTAACAGATGCAGATGGTCCCTTTAACCTTTGGAACATGTTTTGATATCTATCTTTGTATTTTTCTCAGTGAAACCTGGTGACAAATTTTACCCATCACTATTAATAAAACTCAATTTTTTTAGAGCTTTTTAGAAATATAGGAAAACCACAATTTTTTGGAGATTAGTGAAAAAAATGGGGCCCTTAGATATTTGAGATATTTGCATTTTTATGCGCTGTTATTTGTTTTTACTTTTTGGGGCCTATTTATTAAACCTCAAATTTTTTCTGTTTTTATTTTTAAGAGGGAAAAACTGGAATTTTCGAGGCAAAAAAATAAAAATGTTCAAGATTTATTATGCTCTGAACCTGTCAAAATCATGCAGAAGTCAATTGCAGATGGTCCCTTTAACAAATGGAATGTGTTTTTTTTGCCTTCAGAATTTTCTATAGTTTCTGAATGTTTGCGCTGGTTTTCATTTGATTATCCAATGAATATTGGGGTGAAAATTCGACAAAGCAGAGTTTTCAGAGTGGCACGTTGCATGATATCATTTGCGAGCAAATTATTTTTTCATTGCTAGCAGCACTAATCAAAGATATCCGAATGTTGGTAAACAGGCCCCTTAATATCATAAAAATATTGATAATCAGTGCAAGGGACCTCTTATCTTTATCTGTCTGAATTGGGTGGTCACAGCTTCACTGCACCCCCACCTCTTGTCTTTGTCTGGATGAGCATTTATGGATCTGTTTGCAAGCAAACATCTTATTATCTTGTGCTCATGTGCAAACATAGAGATTTTTGTTTGAGGGGATTTATTGATAGTTTACAGATTATAGATTACATGATAGATTGCTACAAATAACTCCTAAATGTGTCACTCAGTTGTTGTTGACATATACTACATAAACTCAAATGATGTGTAAGATATGCATTAGCTCATTTACCACCACAAATACAGTTGCAGTCTTGCAATGATGGATATAGTCAATGTGCGTATTGATGCCATTAATTAAAGGTATTCTGAATCAATAACAAGTGCACCTATTGACTTAGGGGAACCCTGGAGCTACTGCCAGTCTGCCTCTTTTCAGTTGTTGGTAATTCCATAGTTCTCACCACAGCCTACATCAATGCAATTGACTTGGGCCTAAATAATCATTTTGAGGCAAGCATTGGAAATTATGCCATCCAATTTGTGACAAGTGCCACTGAAAAATTATGCTGGAATTGTGGTTAAAAAAAAAAAAATATATATATATATATATACCAACTGCACTTGCGTATGTAAATGACCCTTAAAATCTTGAACATGTAGCTAATGTTCAATAAATCCTATAACAAAATGGTGCTTACAAAGACCTCATATGTCATATTATGTTGTCATAGTGTTGTGCATATTTACAAGTGGGCAAACTACTGTACTGCTACCTTACAATTTTATGAATGTTATATTAACAATTTTATGAATAATTCTGCATAATAACGAAAATTTATTTTCAGTGGTCTATTAGTAGGGATGTAGCGAACGTCGGAAAAAAAGTTCGCGAACATATTCGCGAACTTGCGCAAAAACGCGAGCGGTTCGCGAACGGTTCGCGAACCCCATAGACTTCAATGGGAAGGCGAACTTTAACATCTAGAAAAGACATTTCTGGCCAGAAAAATGATTTTAAAGTTGTTTAAAGGGTGCAACGACCTGGACAGTGGCATGCCAGAGGGGGATCAAGGGCAAAAATGTATCTGAAAAATCTGCCTGTGTGTGCTTGGAAGAGATAGTGTAGGGGGAGAGCTGTTAGTGATTTCAGGGACAGATGATAGTAAGTTTGCTGGCTAGTAATCTGCTTGATACTGCTCTGTATTGGAGGGACAGAAGTCTGCAGGGATTTGAGGGACATTTTAGCTTAGGTAGCTTTGCTGGCTAGTAATCTGCTGTTCTCTTTAAACAACTGCCATACGTTGACCTTGTAGGCATTGTTTGCCCAGTTTTTTTGGACGCAGCCACTGAAGCACAGTTGCCAGAAAAAATATGCCATATAAATGCTGAAAATAGTCATTTTTCGCCATACGTTGACCTTGTAGACATTGTTTGCCCAGTTTTTTTGGACGCAGCCACTGAAGCACAGTTGCCAGAAAAATTATGCCATATAAATGCTGAAAATATAAATTTTTTTGGTTGCAGCCACTGAAGCACAGAGGCCAGAAAAATTATGCCATATAAATGCAGAAAATATGCATTTTTTTGGTCGCAGCCACTGAAGCACAGTTGACAGAAAAATTATGCCATATAAATGCTGAAAATATAAACTTTTTTGGTTGCAGCCACTGAAGCACAGAGGCCAGAAAAATTATGCCATATAAATGCAGAAAACATGCATTTTTTTGGTCGCAGCCACTGAAGCACAGTTGACAGAAAAATTATGCCATATAAATGCTGAAAATATAAATTTTTTTGGTTGCAGCCACTGAAGCACAGAGGCCAGAAAAATTATGCCATATAAATGCAGAAAATATGCATTTTTTTGGTCGCAGCCACTGAAGCACAGTTGCCAGAAAAAATATGCCATATAAATGCTGAAAATAGTCATTTTTTGCCATATACGTTGAGTCAACGTATGGCAAAAAATGACTATTTTCAGCATTTATATGGCATATTTTTTCTGGCCTCTGTGCTTCAGTGGCTGCGGCCAAAAAAACTGGGCAAACAATGCCTACAAGGTCAACGTCGTTGACCTTGTAGGCATTGTTTGCCCAGTTTTTTTGGCCGCAGCCACTGAAGCACAGAGGCCAGAAAAAATATGCCATATAAATGCTGAAAATAGTCATTTTTTTGGTCGCAGCCACTGAAGCACAGTTGCCAGAAAAATTATGCCATATAAATGCTGAAAATATAAATTTTTTTGGTTGCAGCCACTGAAGCACAGAGGCCAGAAAAATTATGCCATATAAATGCAGAAAATATGCATTTTTTTGGTTGCAGCCACTGAAGCACAGAGGCCAGAAAAATTATGCCATATAAATGCAGAAAATATGCATTTTTTTGGATGCAGCCACTGAAGCACAGTTGCCAGAAAAAATATGCCATATAAATGCTGAAAATAGTCATTTTTTGCCATACGTTGACCTTGTAGACATTGTTTGCCCAGTTTTTTTGGTTGCAGCCACTGAAGCACAGAGGCCAGAAAAAATTAAACCAGTAGGGTTTGCACCCTAGTTTGTAACGGTGGCGGAGGGAGGAGGAGGACGCTAAAGGACAGCTGTGTGTGGAGTCATGAGGCTTGAAGAGAAGGACAGCTGCATAGAAGTCAGAACAAGTCTTCCGGCGTGCAGTAACCCTCCGAGATCCACCCCTCATTCATTTTAATAAAGGTCAGGTAATCGACACTTTTGTGACCTAGGCGAGTTCTCTTCTCAGTTACAATCCCTCCTGCTGCACTGAAGGTCCTTTCTGAGAGCACACTTGAGGCTGGGCAAGACAAGAGGTTCATGGCAAATTGTGACAGCTCTGGCCACAGATCAAGCCTGCGCACCCAGTAGTCCAGGGGTTCATCGCTCCTCAGAGTGTCGATATCTGCAGTTAATGCCAGGTAGTCCGCTACCTGCCGGTCGAGGCGTTCTTTGAGGGTGGATCCAGAAGGGTTGTGGCGCTGCCTTGGACAGAAAAACATTTGCATGTCTGACGTTACAGACTGGCCAAAGGGCTTTGTCCTTGCAGGTGTGCTCGTGGCAGGATTACTGGCACCTCTGCCCCTGGAATGTTGATGAGTTCCTGAAGTGACATCACCCTTAAAAGCATTGTACAACATGTTTTGCAGGCTGGTTTGTAAATGCCGCATCTTTTCGGACTTGTGGTATGTTGGTAACATTTCTGACACTTTATGCTTGTACCGAGGGTCTAGTAGCGTTGCGACCCAGTACAGGTCCTTCTCCTTAAGCCTCTTGATACGGGGGTCCTTCAACAGGCATGACAGCATGAAAGACCCCATTCTCACAAGGTTGGATGCAGAGCTATCCATCTCCGCTTCCTCATTATCAAGGACTGCATCATCCACGGTCTCCTCCCCCCAGCCACGTACAAGACCAGGGGTCCCCAAAAGGTCACCACTAGCCCCCTGGGAAGCCTGCTCCTGTTGGTCCTCCTCCTCCTCCTCCACAAAGCCACCTTCCTCCTCTGACTCCACTTCTGGCACCTCTCCCTGCGTTGCAGCAGGTGCCTGGGTTCGTTCTGGTGATTCCGACCAGAAATCGTGCGCTTCCAGCTCCTCGTCACGCTGGTCTACAGCCTCATCTGTCACTCGTCGCACGGCACGCTCCAGGAAGAAAGCGAAGGGTATTAGGTCGCTGATGGTGCCTTCGGTGCGACTGACCATATTTGTCACCTCTTCAAAAGGTCGCATGAGCCTGCAGGCATCGCGCATAAGCACCCAGTAACGGGGGAAAAAAATCCCCAGCTGTGCAGATCCAGTCCTACCACCCAGTTCAAAAAGGTACTCGTTGACGGCCCTTTGTTGTTGCAGCAGACGTTCCAACATAAGGAGCGTTGAATTCCAGCGAGTCTGGCTGTCAGAAATCAAACGCCTGACTGGCATGTTGTAGCGCTGCTGAATGTCAGCAAGGCGTGCCATGGCTGTGTAGGAACGTCTGAAATGGGCCGACACCTTTCTGGACTGGGTGAGAACGTCCTGGAATCCTGGGTACTTGGAGACAAAACGTTGGACTATTAAATTTAACACATGTGCCATGCAGGGCACATGTGTTAAATTGCCTAGTCTCAACGCTGCCAACAGATTGCTTCCATTGTCACACACCACTTTTCCGATCTGCAGTTGGTGTGGGGTCAGCCACCGATCGGCCTGTGACTGCAGAGATGACAGGAGTACAGATCCGGTATGGTTTTTGCTTTCCAGGCACGTCATCCCCAAGACAGCGTGACAACGGCGTACCTGGCACGTCGAATAGCCTAGGGGAGCTGGGGGTGCACAGGTGTGGAGGAGGAGAAGGAGGACCCAGCAGCAGAGTAAGAAGAAGAAGAAGACGAGGTAGAGAGCGATGGAGGAGTAGAGGTGGTGGCAGAACCGCGTGCAATCCGTGGCGGTGACACCAACTCCACTGTTGTTGTTGAGCTACCCATTCCCTGCTTCCCAGCCATTACCAAGTTCACCCAGTGGGCAGTGTAGGTGACATACCTGCCCTGACCATGCTTGGAGGACCATGCGTCAGTAGTCATATGGACCTTTGGCCCAACACTAAGTGACAGAGATGCGGTAACTTGGCTCTGCACATGTTGGTACAGGTGTGGTATTCCCTTTTTAGAAAAAAAATTGCGGCTGGGTACCTTCCACTGCGGTGTCCCAATTGCTACAAATTTGCGGAAGGCCTCAGAGTCCACCAGCTGGTATGGTAAAAGCTGGCGGGCTAAGAGTGCAGACAAGCCAGCTGTCAGACGCCGGGCAAGGGGGTGACAGTCAGACATTGGCTTCTTACGCTCAAACATGGCCTTCACAGAAACTTGGCTGGTGGCAGATGACTGGGAATGGGAACAGGTGGTCAAGGTGGAAGGCGGAGTGGAGGGTGGTTCAGACGGGTCAAGGAGAGCAGAGGTAGAGCAGTAAGATGCTGGACCAGAAGGAGTGTGGCTTTTAGTTTGCCTGTTGCCTTTGAGGTGTTGCTCCCAAAGTGCTTTGTGCTTGCCGCTCATGTGCCTTCGCATAGAAGTTGTACCTATGTGGCTGTTGGGCTTACCAAGGCTCAGTTTCTGACTGCACTCATTGCAAATTACAATGCTTTTGTCAGAGGCACACACATTAAAAAAATCCCACACTGCTGACTTTTTGGAAGTGTGCGATCTGGCGGTAACAGTAGAAGTTGGCGGAGTTGGCGGTATTGGCGGCAATGGCGGGTGCGTTGGCCGGCTGAACACAGGTGCCGATACATGTTGTTGCCCTGCTGATCCCTGCGGGCTGTCCTCCCTGCTTCTTCTAAGTCTTATTCTCCTACTGCCTCTCTGACTCTCCGTCTCTCCATCTGAACTACCCTCCTCTTGCTCTCTTCTACTAGGCACCCACAAAACATCAATCTCCTCATCATCATTCTCCTCAGATGCATCAATTTCTTCTGACACATCACAGAAGGAAGCAGCAGCGGGGACCTCCTCCTCATCACTCATTATGTCCATCTCTATCGTGTTCTCTGCCAGAATTAAATCTGGTGTAAGGTCCTCATCTCCTTCATCTTCTTCTGGCAATAATGGTTGCGCATTACTCAGTTCAAGAAACTCATTGGAAAATAACTCCTCTGACCCCAGTGAAGAAGGGGCACCGGTGGTGGAGGAAGTGTTACGTGGGGTGGCCATAGCAGTGGAGGATGAGGAGGATGTTGTGGTAAAGTTAGAAACGGTAGAGGATGGGGTGTGCTGTGTAAGCCAGTCAACTACCTCTTCAGCATTTTGGGAGTTCAGGGTCATTGGCTTTTTAAAACTGGGCAATTTGCTAGGGCCACAGGATTGCATAGCAGCACGGCCCCTAGCACGGCCTCTGCGTGGCGGCCTGCCTTTGCCTGGCATTATTTTTAAAAAAACAACAACAACAACAAAAACTCAGTTGGTTTTTCTGGAAACGATAATACACACAGCTAGATGGCGGGTTGAAGAAAACACTGTGCAAATAATGCCTACAAAGTCAACGTATACACTACTACAGCGGTGGATACGGATTACGTAAAATATATGAATGCTGCTTGAAAAAAAGTAACTCAAGTGGTTTTTCTAGAGACGATAATATTATCAATATTTAGACAAAATGTGAACAAGGTCACACAGCTCGATGGCGGGTTGAAGAAAACAGTGTGCAAATAATGCCTACAAGGTCAACGTATACACTACTACAGCGGTGGATACGGATTACGTAAAATATATGAATGCTGCTTGAAAAAAAGTAACTCAAGTGGTTTTTCTAGAGACGATAATATTATCAATATTTAGACAAAATGTGAACAAGCTCACACAGCTCGATGGCGGGTTGAAGAAAACAGTGTGCAAATAATGCCTACAAGGTCAACGTATACACTACTACAGCGGTGGATACGGATTACGTAAAATATATGAATGCTGCTTGAAAAAAGTGACTCCGGTGTTTTTTCTGGAGACGGTAATATTATGGATATTTAGACAGAATGGGAACAAGGTCACACAGCTCGATGGCGGGTTGAAGAAAACAGTGTGCAAATAATGCCTACAAGGCCAACGTATACACTACTACAGCGGTGGATACGGATTACGTAAAATATATGAATGCTGCTTGAAAAAAGTGACTCCGGTGTTTTTTCTGGAGACGGTAATATTATGGATATTTAGACAGAATGGGAACAAGGTCACACAGCTCGATGGCGGGTTGAAGAAAACAGTGTGCAAATAATGCCTACAAGGCCAACGTATACACTACTACAGCGGTGGATACGGATTACGTAAAATATATTATGGCTGCTTGAAAAAAGTGACTCCGGTGTTTTTTCTGGAGACGGTAATATTATGGATATTTAGACAGAATGTGAACAAGGTCACACAGCTCGATGGCGGGTTGAAGAAAACAGTGTGCAAATAATGCCTACAGGGCAAATAATGCCTAAAAGGTCAACTTATACACTACTACAGCGGTAGTAAAATAAAAAAAAGTAAAATAAAAAAAAAATGAATATTAAAAAAAAAAATTAAAGTTGGTGCTGCTGAACTACTAGGAGCAGCAGATTAGCACACCAGTCCCACTCCCCAACACTGCTAGACTAATAGCACTGGGCTCTTATAGTAGTAGTAGTAGTAGTAGTAGTAGTAGTAAAACAACAAAAAAATAAATAAAAGCAGTCCTTACAAGGACTACTGTTATTGCAGCAGTCAGCAGATGAGATCAGAAGCAGGACAGCTGCCCACTGCAGCTACATACAGAGCACTGCAGTAGAAGGTAGATTACTAGCCAGCAAAGCTACCTAAGCTTAAATGTCCCTCAAACCCCTGCAGACTTCTGTCCCTCCAATAACAGAGCAGTATCAAAACGATTACTAGCCAGCAAACTTTCAACTGTCCCTGAAATCACTAACAGGCAGCAGCTCTCTCCCTACACTATCTCTTCAGCACACACAGGCAGAGTGAAAAAACGCTGCAGGGCTTCGGTTTTTATAGGGAAGGGGAGTGGTCCAGGGGAGAGCTTCCTGATTGGCTGCCATGTACCTGCTGGTCTGGGGTGAGAGGGCAAAAAAAAGCGCCAACAATGGCGAACCCAAAATGGCGAACGTCGCGCGACGTTCGCGAACTTCCGGCGAGCGCGAACACCCGATGTTCGCGCGAACAAGTTCGCCGGCGAACAGTTCGCGACATCTCTATCTATTAGTAAGCACCAGAAGTTGGTCTTTAAAATATAACTAAACAGGATATTGTCTGTTTAATGCCGTTTAACTGTAACTCAGCCTGGAATAAAATGAAAGAATAAATAAACATCTAGCAGAATAATATGTTCAGCAACACTGACAATCACAAGACATCTTTTTATCTGTACTTCTTAATATGTATAATTTGTTTCCTTAACAATAGTAAAAAGTACATTCAGTGATTTATGGAAACTTGTTTAGCTGTCACATATTTTTGCACAGCAGAGTAACGAAAGCATGAAGACATTCTGCAGCAAACGGTTTAATGCGCTGCAAGATCTGTATTCAACAGGGCAAAAAATGTGAACATTGGAATGAAAAAACATGGCAACTCAAAGCTGCTGAGTTTCTTTAAACATCAACTTTTTTTTTCAGTAAAGTTAAAACATTTGAGGTTTTACAGCCTCCTTGAAAATAAATGTAATGATATGATTTTGATTTGTGACATTTTCTGTTACAAAATGCAAACACAATTATTACATTTTTTTAAAAAAATATATGCTTGTTCTTGAGAATCGAACATGCAACTGAAACAACAACAAGTGTGAACAGGAAAATTCATTAATTGGACACTAACCTCTATTCTTCCTTATATCCACTGGTATAAATAGTGATCATCATCATTATGTTAGTTAAATGTAAACGAGTTTGTGAGTTTTACCAGAGGTACACTGTCTTGCAGGGATCTTGGGTTTGATCCAACCAGGGAAATATGTGCAATATGTTTGCCTGTTCTTCTTGTGCACATTTACTTCCACAAATAACTGTTGTTCCTTAAACACTCCAACAACCCCCTTTAAAGTGCAGATTTATTAAGGGTCGAATTGAAAATTCAAATATGAATTTTCAATTTTGTTTATGGTCAAAACTCTCAAATTCAAATTGTAAAATAGGCAAACTCAATTCGAATTTTAATTCAAATTCAAATTTTCAGATTCAGCAAATCTTGGATCTTTAAAAATTCTAATGAGACTAATTGCCACCTAAAACCTGCAGAGTTCATGTATAAGTGAATGGGAGAGGTCTAGTGACCATTTTTATGCTGTTAGTAGGCTTCCTGATATTTGAGTTTTTCTCTGAGAAAAAACTCAATTCGAGATTAGTCGAATTTGATTCAAAATTCGATACGAGTTTTAGATATTAGATTTTTTTTATTAAATAACCCCCCAGTTGAATTTCGAGTGTATTCGAATTTAATAGAGTTAAAAAAAAACTAACATGAATTCAAAATTCGACCTTTGATAAATGTGCCTCTAAGGGGTAGATTTATCAAGGGTCGAATTTCGAACAAAAAAAAACGTTGAAAAGACCATCTGAAATTTATTGAAAAAAATCAACTTTTTGGGGTGAATAGGCCATTTTCATTCGAACTTGAATTATATGAATAGAAGTAACCTGTATTCAATCTAAATGGAGTCAAACCTTTGATTTTTCAAAGTACACCAATTGACTCTAAATATGTTCTAGGAGGTCCCCCATAGACTAAAACAGCAATTCGGCAGCTTCTAGATGGCGAATGGTCGAAGTCGAATTTTTAGAGAGACAGTACGTGATAAATTTTGATATTCTAATTTTCACATTTCTTTCAAATTCAAATCGAATTTGGACTATTCACTATTCCCGAAGTACACAAAAAATAGCTTGAAATTCTATTTTGTTTTTAATTTCAATTTTCACTTTCGACCTTTGATAAATCTGCCCCTAAATGTCTTAAAAAGTTAGCCTGATAAAAGGCAGAAGGGTAGAAGCAGATACAGCAAAACAGTTTCCTTGTATACAGTGGAATAGTTTTGCTGTGTTTATTTAAACCTAACTTAAAAGCAAAAGGTATGACAACTTAAGTATCAACTTAAGGGAATCCATTAATTGTTTTAAGTGGTGACTCTAGTGGTGTGTGCATGCAACTGTATGCTGTCAACTGGAGCCAAAAAAGTTATCTGATTAGTGCAAAATGGAATGCCAAATGCAAAACATTAGGGGCAGATTTATCAAGGGTCGAATTTTCAATCTGAATTTTCACTTTGACCCTTGATAAATCTTCCCCTAAGGGATAAATATATCAAAAGTCGAATTTTGATTTTTTTTTTTCTGTAATAAATATGAATATACTCTCAACTCAAATGGGAGGTTATTTAAACTCTAATTGAATTTGACTAAACTAGAATCAAGTTTTTCCTCCGAAATAAGCTTGAATATCAGGAAGACTGTTAACATCTTCAAATTGGTCACTGGGTCCAGGGTCCAGGTATGATAAATCTTGAATTTGAATTTGAATTCAAGTTTGGATTATTCCCAACTCCAATTTGTGAGTTTTGAGCAAAAATCCACCTAGAAAATTAGAATTTTCAATTCAGCCCTTAATAAATCTGCCCCTAAAAGAACTAAACTCTGAGTGGTTACTGCACATGTTTTATATAGATAATCTAAAAATAACCCTGACAATTCCACCATTAAACCAATCTTCTTTTAGATCTTTAAATAAATCTTCCATTTTAATTTCAGTGGACATTCATATTAAATTGTTGGAAGAGATTAATAAATAGTTACAATTGAAACCAGTATGCCTTATTATAGTTTACACTCATGAAATTAAACCCATATTTTTACAGGGGCCAAGTAAGATTCGACTTACTAAATAAAATATAAGCAAGCACTATTACCAGTAGGAGATGACATGACAGACTGGAGAAAGAAATTCTGGCACCAGGACATTGAGCTACACACTGTGGTATGGTATCACTGATACTATCAAAACTATAAATTTAATAACAAAGAATGAATTCTTCAATTGAGCTGATATTATATATGTATAAATTATTTATACATCGAAGAAGAAGCTTCATTTGTATTCTGCAAATGTTTGTTTCTTAAAAGTGATTAGAGTTGCATTAAAATTGACGATGAAAATAGCATAATTAATTGTTACTGATCATATGTAAGTACATAATTGACCAGATGTCTAAGGCATATGTTTTTATGGAAAGATAAGGTTAAAAAAAATATCTCTTTACACTGTTTTAACATATGTTAAATCAGCAGTGGACACATTAATGGAAAAGAAATACCTCCAAAAGATTTCAAAGAGACTAGAGTTCAGAAAAGTCCATTAGAATTCTCAATATTGGCAAATTGTAATTAGGAAGCTGAATATTTGTTTAGCCAGAGTCTCATTAAATATCACCTTTGGGTCTCACCTAATTATAAGCTTACAACATTACTCTTGTATAGATTTCAATTTTAATCGAACTTAATTAAAATGAAGTTTTAGCTCTTATTTTGGGTCTGTTTACTGAAAAATCAATGCAACCTAAAACTTATTTAGCATCCCATTATAGTAATGATGTGTTTAAATATGGCATTACCTTGAAAATTAAGATATAATTCAATATTTGTAACTTTGTGTACCATCAGTTGCTTGTTTTGTAATATACAAATGGAACGAGACCCTGAAAATGAACTATAGTTCAATTCCTATGAATTCTTATGTTATTCATAGGTATTCATTGTTATTAGAAATTGGATATGAGTAGAAAGGCAAAAATGCAATTTACATCACATTAACATTTCAGACTCTTCAGCCAACTACTTTATTACTTATACATTTATACATATTGTACAGTGTTAGTATGTTGAAAAAATAAAAAGCAATGTACTTCTACTTCCCTCCATGTCAGTACACATGGGGCATTGCCCCTCCCAGACCTGGAGGTAGGACCTATAACATAGCCAATCAAAATGAATCATGACCTATAAGACCACATGACTTCCTCCTCACCACGTTATTTTTTGTCCTACTGGACAGGGAGGTAGGATCTCCCTCCTCACTCTTTTTATTTTTTGGTGAATTTTGAGAGAAATCAAACACAGTTTTTGTTTTTTCTTTTGTATTTTTTATTTTTTACCTCTGTGTGGACACAGAGGGATGATTTCCAGGTAATGGAGAAGAATTTACCTGATGCCTCACGATGCATAATCTGTAAATTTTTGATTATTGGGAAGAAGTGCAGGTGTGGGCATACCCATGGTCCTAGCCCTGTGCTAAAATAGCCCCCTGCTATATGCCCAGCGAGGCACAAGATTAAATCTAGTGCGTTTTGGGAACAAACACAGGTGTGGGCTTCCCACATTGTTACTTATGCTCTTTTTGGACTCCCCTTTTCTTTTGAGTTACGTGAGGCTTTACAGAACTTTGTATGGGTAAACCTGCATCTTCTGTGCAGACACAGAAGTCATATTGGCTCATGTTACTAAGGCACTTCCAGGAATGGCTAGAGGTTGCACTGCTCAAGCAGTATGGCACCTCCTTCCTTTGGGTCTGCTCTTAACAAACAGTGTTCCACCTGTCTGGATATTCCTGCTGACAAGCCTATCTGGCAAAGTGCCTGTGTTCCTCTGACTTCTTGTATTATCTGAAGTCGTATGTTGTGAGCCTGAGTCCTCTGTGCAAAAGGCAGTACTGGCTCTTGTTACACAAGGTACTTTAAGTACTGGCTGGTGAATCCCTCTGCTGAAGCAGTGTGGTACCTGAACCAGGTGAGTTTGATTTCTCAGTATCCACTGTGTGTTTTAAACATTCATTTCACTGGGAAGTCTGCATGTTAATAAGCTTAAGATGTCCCTCAGCTGAAAGCTATCACGGCTTTGGCTGGAGTTTCCATCCAGCTAATTAGTCACTATATGGAAGGAGCAGGTGTTCCTTTCTGCCCCTTTGCTATTGCTGTTTAATATTTTAAGTTTTGTATGGGTGAACCTGCATCCTCTGTGCTGACACAGAGGTTATATTGGCTCATGTTACTAAGGCACTTCCAGTAGTGCCATACTGCTCAAGCTGTATGGCACCTCATTCCTTTGAGTCTGCTCTTAACAAGCAGTGTTCCACCTGTCTGGATATTCCTGCTGACAAGCCTGAGCTATCTAGCAAGGTGCCTGTGTTCCTCTGACTTCTTGTATTATCTGAAGTCTTATGTTATGAGCTGGAGTCCACTGTGCAAAATGCAGTATTGGCTCTTGTTACACAAGGTACTTTAAGTACTGGCTGGTGAATCTCTCTGCTGAAGCAGTGTGGTACCTGAATCCGGTGTGTTTGAAACATTCATTACACTGGGAAGTCTGCATGTTAATAAGCTAATTATGTCCCTCAGCTGAAAGCTATCAGGGTTCTAGCTGAAGTTTCCATCCTGCGGACTAGTCACTGCTATCAGGTAAGGTGCAGATACTCCTCTGGGCCTCTTTGCTATTGTTGTTTCTATTGTCCTCTGTGCAGACCCAGAGGTTATATTTGCCTTTTATTACACAGGGTGCTTGCAGGGTTGGCTGGAGGCTTGCACTGCTGAAGCAGTATGGTAGCCCCTTCCTTCCTTACAATGAGTCTGCTCAGTGCTGTAACCTGATGTCATTGGGTCCCGCAGCAAATTCATTTTAGGGCCCCTAACATATTGTGCTATTTTACCAATATATAATGAAATTGCTCTTTATTTGGGCCTCATGGGGTCCCTATACCTTTTGGACCTACCGGCAGCCGCAGGGTATGCTTCCTCTGTAGTTACACCCCTTGAGTCTGCGCCTAAGAAGCAGCCTGCCACCAAGGATCTGACTGGATCATTCCTACTGTCTAGTGCATAATTTCTTTTTGGGTGCCGGTGTTCCCTGACTTCTTGTATCAATGTCATCTGAGGTCTTAGGTTTGTGAGCCCGAGTTCTCTGTGCAGACACAGTAGGTAAGTGTGCTCTTATTACACCTGGTATTTCCAGGACCGGCTAGGGGTTTGTTCTGCTGCAGAAGCATTGTACCATTTTTTCCCAGGATGTTTCCACACTTAACAGGCAGTGTTCCGATTTATATGGTGCATTTTTGTGTGATTTAGGCCTTCTCTTAGATATTCTATTCCCATCTGGTGTTTTTTGTTTGGAGCTCAGTTGTAGTTATACTACATCTACTGAGTTTTGGGTGGCTGTAGGTTTCCCTTCTTTAATTGTTGGTAGATTGAAGGGCACTTACTGTTATGTCTGCTGGCACCTTAACAGGCTTGAAGCCAGCTTCCAGTCTATGGCCCTTTGTGTGGCCTCGGGCCTCTCGCCAGGGAGCTGGGTTTGTGTGGCCTCTGGCTTTCATTATGGCCCTTGGTTTGGGTTAGAGCTTTTGGTTTAGTCCATGGCTAATGGGTCTGCTGGCCTTTTTCCATGGTCCTCGACTCATGGGTCTGCTGGCCTTTTACAAGGGTACTGGTTCTGCTGGCCTGTTGCATGAGCCTTTGGCTCATATGGTCTTTTACCCTTGGCACATTTGTTTGGTTGGCCTTTTACTAGGGTTATTGTGGCTGCGGGCCGGTTTCTATGGCCCTTAATTTAGGTGCTTGCTTGCCTTTTACCAGGGTTCTTGGGGTTGGTTGCTGCCTGCTTTTGCTGTGACCTATGGTGCATAGGCCACCGGCTAGGCGGTGGTGGTTGATAGGCATGGCTTCTGTTCCTGCTGTGGCACTTGGTGGGCATGTCTGTTTGCCTTGCGGCAATCCTTGGCAGGACAACAGCCATTGGTTTTGTCTTGTCTACAATCTTTGCAGGCATGGTTCTGGTTACACCAGCAGTAGGCATGATTGGCTATTTGGTTGGATCTAACATTGGTTGTACCATCAGCTGGTTTTTGCTCTGAGTTTCACAGCCCATAGCTAATTTGGTTGCTGATTAGTATTCAGCAGCTGCGGTTGGTGGCTGGCTCATTGTGAGTGGATTGTGCATCATTGCTGGTTGGTACCAGTGTTTGTAGGCTATAAGCTTCTGGCATGCCTGATTTTGGATTGTGACCCCAGCTGTTTGCTGGTCCAGTAGCCTATTGGATTCAGTAGCTTCTATGTATGGTCACATGTTTGGTTCAGTTTTTGCATAAACTGTAGCATTGTGCAACTTGAGATGTAATGGCCTCGGCTTTTATGGGTGTATTCTAGTACTGTAATTGGCTTGGGTCCCACTTGCTGCTTGTGTAGCAGTTGGCTGCGGCAACAGCATATCTTACTGATAGATGGCCTTAAGTCACATTTGGCTGGTCCAGCAGCTTACCCTTGTGCTGTTGTATGCCCAGTTTAGATTTGGTGGTTGGTGGAGCTACTGGGCTGTACCAGCATGGCTCTACAATGGTTACAATGATATGCTGATTTAGGATAACCCAGAGTTGGTGTGCATCTAGTTAAGTCTTCATTAGGTATTATTAGCATGGAGTTGGTGGATCTTGGGCGGTGTGGAGTTGACTCCGGTCAGCACTGGTGTGAGCTGCTTCCATTAAGCTGCAGGACTAGGCTAATGTGGGCCAAGTCTTTTTAGGGCCACTCGCTATTGCTGAGGATCATGTATTTCTCAGGCACTGGTGACAGATGCATCCAAGTTGTGTTTAGTTTCTGATCTCATCTGATCTACATTTTATCAGCTCCCCTGTTGGATGGAGGTGATGCTGGCCTTATTACTCAGGGCCTCCTTAGCATAAGTTTGGTTATTGCCTTATGTTGGTTATTCCCTCCCCTTTTTTTTGGGGCATGGCTTGGTAGATCCCATGTGTGTTGACATGGAGGAACGTAAAATAAATTCCTTTTCGTCTAGTCCCAACATGTCAGTACAGGGTTTCCCATCCCAAGTTATTTATTTTGGTTACTGTACTGCTATGGCAAAAGTATAACTTTGGTGAGCAGGAAGTCATGTGGTCTTATAGGTCATGATTAATTTTGATTGGCTATGTTATAGGTCCTACCTCCAGGTCTGGGAGGGGCAATGCCCCATGTGTACTGACATGTTGGGACTAGAAGAAAAGGAATTTACGTCAAGTAGGTAAGTAAAATTCTCTATTTTAAAAATGTAGTTTCTTTTTATTCACTAAGCTTACAATAAATTTTTAAAAGTGAACAAAATAGCTTGTTAAATGAAAAATATACATGGATACATAGCTTCTGTTTGAAGTGGCAAATTTTTGTACATTTAAGTCATTTTTTGAAACACTTTTTGTTGGACCAGAATTATAACAAGACATTCTCTTTCAGTTATAAGATTTTAATTAAAATGTAAAATTATTTCATAAAAACATTTAAATTACTGTCAAATACTATTTAAATATATTGCTGTACTAAAATGGATAATTTATCAAGAACTTTTGGGTCCCATTATTTAATAACCCATTTTTTTGTAGAAGATAGATTACAAGAAAAACTTGTATGGACAGTTATTTTCACATTTTTCTTAAAAAGGTTGGAAATATGTCCAAGAATACACATTTTCACAGTAATATGTTCTGTAAATGTAATATGGGAGACAAAATTTTATTACTGACTTCATTTCAAAGATTATCACATGATAAAATAGCTGGGGCTTATTTATAAAGACTGAACATATTTATATACTTAGGGGCAGATTTATCAAGGGTCGAAGTGGAAATTAGAATTAAAAAATTCAAATTTCGAGCTATTTTTGTGTACTTTGACTAGGGAATAGTACAAATTCGATTTGAATTTGAAAAAAAATGTGAAAATTCGAATATAGAAATTTATCATGTACTGTCTCTTTAAAACTTTGATTTCAACCATTTGCCATCTAAAACCTGCTGAATTGCTGTTTTAGCCTATGGGGGTCCTCCTAGAACTTATTTGAAGTCAATTGGTGGACTTTGAAAAATCTAAAAATTTTTTGAAAAACTTCAAATTGAATACGATGTTACTTCGATTCATACGATTCGAATTCGAACGAAAATGGCCCATTCACAAAAAAAAAACTTTGATTTTTTTTTAATAGATTTTGGTTGGTATTTTTTTATTAAAATTTCGACCCTTGATAAATCTGCCCCTTGATGTATAACTTGCATTTATGTTATTTTTGCTAAAGTGCATAACCTTGCATTCATCAACATTGAACCTCATTTTCCAGTTTGCTGCCCAGTTTTTCAATTTTGTCAAATCACTCTGCAAATCCTGCATGGAACTTATAGTTCAGCATAATTTAGTATCACCATCAGAAATAGAAAAGGGGTTTCAATGACTACCTCCAGGTCATAAATTAAAAAGTTGAAAAGCAAGGGACCAAGTACAAACCCCTCCGGTACTCCACTGACAACACAGGTCTGATTAGAAAATGTTCCATTTCCTGTCCAGGTACAAATACTACTGTATGTACCAAGCCATTATTCCTTAATTTAAACATTAACCTTCTGTTTGGTACTGTATCAAAGCTTTAGCAAAGTCCAGGTAGATTACACCCAGATTACAGTCAGTTCCTGCTCATCTGCTCATAAAAGGCAATTAAATTAGCCTGACATGATCAGTTACACATGAAACCATGCTGGCACAAACTTATATTATTATGATTTGCAATGAAGTCAAGTATCTTATCCCTTAATATTCAAATATCTTCTCTACCACTAACATCAAACTAGGTCCCTTTTTGAATAGTGGCACCACATTAGCAATTTACCAGTCTCTTTGCACCATGCCAGACCTCCATGAATCATGAAAGATAATGTAAAGAGGTTTGGCAGTCACAGAGCTAAGCTCATTTAGTACCCTAGGATGAATACCATCTGGTCCTTGAGCTTTGTTTATCTTTACATGTTCTAGTCTCTTTTGAATGTCCTCTTTTGTAAACCACGCATCTTTCATTGTATTTCTAGAATTAGGACTACTAAGAAGGAAACCTTCCATAATTGGTTTCACGTTTGAGTAAACTGATGAAAAATAGCAGTTCAGAATCTCTGCTTTTTCTCTGTTTGACCAACTGACCTCCCTCTGATATTAAGGGTGCCACCCCATCCAGCTTCATTATTTCACTATTTGCATGTTTAAAATATAATTTTTGGATTCATTTTACTCCTCACTGCAATACCCCTTTCCATCTTGATTTTAGCTTGTCTAATAGCTTGATTGCATGATTTATTGACCTCCTTATACCTGAGAAACATTTTAGCTGTCCTGGTTAGCTTGAAAGCCTTAAAAGCACGTATTTTCTTACCAACTTTAACACCAACACTTCTGCCAAACCACAAAGGTTTGCTTTTCAACTATGTTCGTTGCTTATAAGGTGAATATATTGACTTGTATATTTATTAAACGCCATTTTAAAGACTTTTCTTCTATGTTTAACCCTGTGCAAAACTTTTCCCAGTTAATATGTTGCAGAGATATCGTTATACTGCCAAAGTTCGTCAATTGACTGCAGTTTTGCAATTTGTTGCTCTATGGCTCTAACACAAATGGCAATTTGCTCACAACCGTCACAGAGTTAAGCAGTTTGCTCTAAACTCTTGCTCCAAATCTGCATGCATATGGCAGACTGTGCACTGGGTCAGATAACCACTAAAGCAAGCTCCACTGAAGTCCCAGGGGATCAATTTACAGTATACAGTATGTTCAGGTGCACGAATAGTGTAGGACTCACGTACAATAAGGGCACTTGACATGGCACGTGAGCTTACATATTTTGATCAAAGTGTGGTACTAACACCTTATTTTTTGTAATAGCTTTTAAAGGCAAATTGTGTGCTGGAAATTTTTTCCTTTCTCTTTGTGTATGAATATTGACTTTTTATTGTTTGTAGCAGCTGGCCAACTCCAGATTGATCAACGCCACAGTGTTAGTTAGACCAATCGCTGATGATTCATTTCTACGTTTCGTGAGCAAATTGTAACCAAAAATTGCCTACAGCTGCCATTCAGCCTCTAAAAGAGGGAACATCTCATTTTTTGTAAAAAAAATATTTCTAGAAGCAAACCATGCACTGGGAATTTTTCACATTTTTCAATCTGTAGGAAATGTAACTGCAAGGTAAAGCAGCTAGTGGTAAACTAGCTGTAAACACAATAGCACCCCAAACTTTGCTTTTAAAAATTGAAATCAGAGTAGTTACATATACAAGCCTTTATTCAAAATAATAGTTAGAAAATTCTTATCCTTTGATTTTTGATGATTTGTTTGCTTTAAGTTGCTTTTTAGCAGTCACCAGCCTGTTAGTAAGACAACTCCAATATCATAGTTTATCACGTGAAAAACTCTATTGAAGTCTATAGGAAAAAAACTGAACTTGGAGAAAAGTTTTTCTCCTGGAATTGAATCTCTTCCATGACTTTTCACTTGATAAATTGTGAGATAACCTTCTTTTTCACTGAATTGAATCTAGCCCATTATCTGGTCTAGTGTTGGAACTTAATGGCCAACTGTTATGCATTTCTGCTGTTACATTTGTGCTTGTGTTATCCATATTATTAGACTGTAAGCTCTACAGGACAAGGACCTTCTTTCTACTGTGTCTCTTACCAGATGTAAAATGATATTTGATTATTCATTACAATTCTTCCTTTCCATGCATTTATTTATCTATATTTTGAATTGTTCACCTGTACAAACACACATTAGGGGGCACATTTACTAAGGGTCGCATTTTGAAGTTAAAAAAATTTGACCATCGAATTTGATACATCGATAGCCAAAGTATTTTTTCAATCGACAACGGCCGTTTTCGATCAAAGTAAAAATCGTTCAAACGATTTGAAGGATCGTACAAAAAACCCTTCAACTTCTAAAAACTTAGCCTAAGACTCAGAGAGGTTCTAGGAGGTCTCCCATAGGCTAAACTGAAATGCGGCAAGTTTAAGGTGGCGAAGTGTCGAAGTTGACGTTTTTTAAAGAGACAGTACTTTCGAATGGTCGAATTTGTGAAGTTTTTTCAATTCAAATCGAATTTTGGCCTAGTCGATGGTCGAAGTACCCAAAAATTATTTTGAAATTCGAAGTTTTTGAATTCGAAAATTCACTTTGACCTTTAGTAAATGGGCCCCTAGGTATTGTGTTGTGTAGATATCATTAATCACATTGACCCCATTCATTAAATGTACCTTTCCCCATATGTAATAGAAGGCACTATGCCCAGCAGCAGTAACCCATGGCAACCAATAAGATGCTTTTCATTTAAACAAGTAAATTCTATCTACTGATTGGCTGCTATGGGTTACTGCCTCTGGGCACACTTAGTGCCTTGTATTACATAACCCCACTTGTGTCCAGATATTATCATTGCACTTCCCTGTATTTGCACTTGGTGCCTATGTCCTGTTTCAAAGTAAGTGTATCCATTGATGCAGAGGAACCCTGGAGCTACCAAGGCTTCAATATGTAAAGTATCATATTCAATGATGATTGCATTTGCACACTGTACTTGCATTCATAAATGACTCCTACTTTCTCTTTTAACAAAGCTCCCATTGCTTAATATCTACCATAAAGAGCAATGTGGGTGGTCACGTCAGTGTTTTATAATTCACCTTTTCTACATTGCTAAAGTTATATTAATGTGGTCTACTCTGTATAATGACAAAATAATTATGTCTTCTCTTAATGAAGTGCATTCTAACATTGGCATGAATTTACTTCATGTTCTGCTCTCTTATTTGGAACTATGCCACTAGACATACACACCCCTTACTGTATACCAGATAGGGGTATGGATTAACTGTGATCTTAAGCCTATATTTGGCATGCAATATGGCAACTAAAATAATAGATGCTGTCAACCCAGTCAGTAATTTCCTTATGCCGAAAAAAAAACCAGAAGTCAAATGGATAAAATAAGTACTTGCCATCGCTAAGGAGTGGCAGATGCTAATCAGTAGGAAACTACCTCTGACTAATGCTGCCCATGTGTGCTCATAACCTTTCATGTGTTTTGACTTAACTGTTAAGAATAAGAACACTTTCAGTGCCAGCTTCACAGATTGTCAGTGCATATACTGTTGTATTATAACTGATTTTGTATTTACAGTATAATAGCTGTATAGAATTTGTGTTATAAGTCAAAAATTAATATATTCACTTTATGCAGACACAGTGTTAATGGAAAATGTAGCCTGGAACTATAAATATGCCCAATCCTGTTGTTAAACCGCAGGGTGGATAACTGTTTGTCATTTTTGATGCTAGAAGCTCAGACAAGGTTCCCAAAATAACAGTTTTCAGTAACACATTACCAACAATTTTAAATACTACACGCTAAACTTAACTGCAGGAGAAAATGTATGTTGATTTATGGACAGTATCACTTCATTTTCTTTTAGTACCAATAAATGTTGAACGTGAAGTTGCGAGCACAGGAATTGGCAACAATAAATGTGTATTTGCAACACTAATTACCTGCCTCAGCTTAACATAACTTAGAAGAATAGTGCTCCATGCCTTTAAATAGCAAAGGAAACATAAAAGTGATTCCATAATTAAAGGGAAAAAATATCTCCTCAGTTCATTTGCTACAGCAATAAGGAAGTATGAGATAAAGCACTTAATAAAAAATGAAATGTTAAAATATTTTGTAAACAGTATAATCTGAAGAAAACTACAGACATTTCAAGTATAGAACGCAAGCAGTTACAAGTTCAATTTGTGCAAATGTGATTTCTATATAATTTTTGCTAACAGAAAAAAGTAAAAACAGAATGACTGTAATGTATCATTGTTCATAGAAAGCTATTGCATTTTCTAGTATTACAGTAAAAGTAAATGAATGTATACGGCCTGTAGATGTACTAAAACAAACAATACGGCTTTGGATCAGAGGGAGCTATGCTGGTTTAAATAAGCTGTCAAGCATTCTGTGTGGGGCTAATATAATGTGTCCTATGTTTACTACTTGTCTAGTAACCCACAGCAACCAATGAATGGGTAGAATTCAACAGTCAGCTGTTTGAAAACAAATATCTTATTGGTTACTATTGGTTGCTATGAGTTACTAGATGTAGGCCAACATAAGATTTAATATTATATTACCTGTCATGATTTTTATGGTATAGTTTTTATTACAAAATTACACTACGCACATTGCAAGCAATTCATTTTTATTAAAATGTAGTATTGAGCCAATAAATGTATTTCTTATTAGTTTAAATATTGCTGTGCAGGCAGCCATCTCAGGTCATTTTGCCTTATCCTGTGCTTTCAGAAAGAACCAGCACTTCACAATGGAACTGCTTTCAGATAAGCTAGTATTTCTCAATGTAACTGAAGGAGTCGTGACTTTCGTTAGCCGGACTTGGATTAAATTTTCACAGTAAAAGATGCCCATTAACTCCAATGCATTTTAATTAAAAAAAAATAGAGGGGAAAACAACATTGACTTAAATGCATTAAGTGAAAAAAACACCCACTGACTTCAATGCACTTTGTAAACGTTCACAGTTTGTGAATTTTTTTGTCGTTTCGCAAATTTTTCAAGACGCAGAACAGATCACCACTACTTATCGGATCCTCCTTATGGATCAACAAATAAAATACACAATGTGTCAGTGCCAAAGGCTATAGAAAAAAACCCCAAAAACTAAGCAGATAATTTTCTCTACTGGTTACATTAAAGCAATTATAATTGTGCTGTTTTTTTAGCATTTTTCACCGTGCCTTCCATGACGTAGAGGACTCATTTTCACTCTGTGTATACTAAAGATTGCAAACACTCTGTATACCTGAAACCAAACACTTGAAACCTTCTTGTGTAATTTATATTTTCCAAAAGTTTCTGTGAGAACCAAAGTAAATACTTCGAATTGACAATACGCTGTTGATTTTTAATTGTCTAAATGACAAAAACATATTTAATTGATGCTTAAACAACTTAAAATGAATGTAATTGTTGTCAGTTTTTAATCTGGAGGTGCTGTAATTGCCATTAGAGGCTCTTTGCTGAATTTCAATTTAATCGTGTCATTTGCAGATTTGCTTTCTATTCTGTCCAGTTAGCAAACATGGAATTCTTTTTAGGGCAGATGGCTACATTTACATTGTGAGACTAATGCTTGCTATTCTCACAATGCTGATCTTGTTAATTAAAAACATTACTTTTATGACAACTTTGTTACAAATTGTAATTCATTTGAGAACACCAAACCAATTAAAAACGGCCTTATTACTTAAACTTGCTAAATTTCTGGAACCCGAGACATATCACCATGGGTATAGCGAGTGATTGGGTCATTTACTAATTATCAAGGTAGTTAATTTGAAATTTGCGGATTTTCAAAAGCTTTAGGTTTAAATCAAGATGCATTAGGACAAGCAGTTAATCACCACAGTAAAGGATTGAAGCCTCAAGGGATATGCCAGTTAAAGGAATCATCTAATGATTCACAGATTTCCCAAATGAATTACCATGTTGACAAATTTCAGTCTATTGAATATGCAGCCGATCAAAGTTTTTATATGATTAAGATTGAGTCATATTACAAGAACACTTCTCGTGACTTGAGGCTATTGCACAGCTTATGCTGCAATCTATCAGATGAATAGCATTCAATTCATTTTAAAGAGTCTTGACTGAATGATAACATTTATGGCAGGGATTGCACAGTGTGGATATTGCTCACACAACTAGATTCTTATTTATGGAGATTGCTTCATATCTGGAAAGTGTTCAGAAGGCGGTCGACTCTGCACAAGTGTGGGCAAAGGAGACAATGGGTCAAATGGGGACCCAGTTATCTGAACTAAAGATTACAGATAATGAGGAACAAACATACATTTTTTCAGAAAATGTCTAGGTATTAAACCCTTAATTGCTACAGATCATTACAGATTAGCAGTCTTTACAGCCACTGATTTGCTTTTGCTTCATTCCTCCCATGCCTATGCAAGAAGCAGAGTTGAAGGGAAAGCAGCCCCTCGTGAGTGATTGCCCATGGGGCCTGAATCAACAACAGATATGTGGAAATCATGTGTGTGCTTTTGTCATTGATTAATGGGAACACCTTCAAGTGAATATATATATAAATGTATAGCTCTAAAGTGGACAGTATATTAGGGCCATGTTATAACCATATTTTAAAAAAGGGAGTGCATTAGAGAAATATAAAATAGTAATGGGATTTTTTTAAAACCCATACTGGCTCCTGTCTATTGCGTCAATAAAGATACATGAGATCATGTCTTGTGTTTAAACACCAAAAGGTTTAAACACAAGGCATGATCTCATGTATCTTTATTAACGCAATTACTATTTTATATTTATCTAAAGCACTCCCTTTTTTTTTAAATATGGTTATAACATGTCCCTAATATAATGTCCCCTTTAGAGCTATACATTTACATATACTGACTAAAAGAAACTAAAGATTTATCCAAAAGAAAAATACCTTCCTAATGGAGATCCGCAAAAATTATTCAAGGGCATATTTCTCAGCTTATGGTAAAAAAGGCTCCTTTTGGAGCATACTGTTGTTGTTTTTTAACGGACATTAATTTGATTTTAATAGCTAAAATAAAGAGATTTTTTTATATTATTTTTTTTATTATATATATTACCTATAGGGTTAAGTCACACATATGTTGTAATTTTATGAGTAGAACTGTAGAGGCCACTGTTGCATTGCCTACTTAAGGAAGTGACACGACTGTGCCTGTACGCCTATGATTAAGGGAGTTACGCCCGAAACGCGTCAGGTGATGTTGGTCAGTGACCTGTTGGAATCAATCACCTTTTTTATCTTATCGATAAAGATAAGTGGGGACGCTGTGGCAGAGCACCCGGACTACAATAACTAAAATATGGAGCTACACTAACAAGAACACACAGGGGGTGAGTTTGGAGCGGCCTTAACCCTTTTTCAATTTTATTTTGGTGTATTTTAAGTAATATTGCAATCCTGTTGATAGCTTGATTTGTGATGATAAACCATAAATTGCACAGCAAGACTAGTAGAATTGGAATTTTGACCACCGAGTCATAACTGTTTTTACTTCTTTCATTTTATTGAATGAAGAATCTGTTCTCTTATACTGGGAACGTCAAACTGGATTTTCTGTTGCTTTATCTGCACATAAGCATACACGCAAACATGTTTTAAAATGTTTAAGTGGTTCACCATAAATGGAACAGAAGTTATAAAACAGATTGTTGGCATTTGTAACTGTCTCTGCATTACCTGCTGGATAATCTTTACTTACAGGACAATATTCTGTAATGGATAAATGCACAGTATATACTGCATGTGTGTTAGTATGCATATTTTATCTCTATAGGCATCTTATGTACCACATGAAGTACTGAATATTTGTTACAATATATTATTAGCAAAAAACAAAAAATAGACAGGAGAAGCAAATGCTGGCCCAGTCTGTATACCACTATTACTGTGTGTAAAGCAATCGATGTTACTGTCTGTCAGTTATCACTGTATGATTTTACAATCTACAGATGAAGCTGTCTTTAACATTGCATTCTATCTTACTCAGTGTGACACGTTGCACAGAGACACCTTTCTACCATGTTAAAAAAAATTGTGTGACTTATCACACAGAGTTAACCTAAATACAACATTTAAGTTTGCTCTGTCTATAACTAAATACTAATAATAAAATGAGTTTTACTTTTCAGTTGGCACTTACTGCCTAAGGCACTTTGTGATTACATATATGGTTTCATTATCTAATTGTGATGTTTTATTATTTCACATGTTATGACAATGTTTTTACTGTCTTGCAAAATATTCCAAATTAAGTATTGCATTGTTCTCCTTACTACAGCCTTTGTGCAATATTTGGATGTGTCGGTGTTTAACATTCATTTTGAAAAAGTTTAACCTTCTTGGAAAAAATATGATATCACGATAACAACGAGATATTGCAGTGTGTATTCCTTTATAATAAAATTAAATATCCTCATGTAATTAGTAAATAACATAAATTGTACAACAAAAATAGCTCAAATCACATAGCAGAAACACTGTGTGCATGGTTATTATTACAATTTGTACCATATGGTAAGTTTTTTTTATAAGGGGCAGCAATCACTTTTGTTATGTTAATTTTTGCTTTCCTGCATGATATAAATTACAAAATTGAATCCCCTAAGTTTCATTAGATTTCTCTAGTCTTCTTGTTTAAGCTGCTTGCACGTCTCCCAACACAGCATAAAATACCCATTTGTAATTATGTTTAACCTTTATAAAGCCTCTGTGTAAAGTCAACTCATTAATCTTTAACCTGACAAGCCTTAGGGGCTCTAAAATCAGTGCAATTATGTATTAGAGGCCCTGGACTGAAAATTAGATGAGGTGGGGTGAGGGTTATTAGATGGGGTGAGAAAAAACTTCATGCATATAATGTTATTATTCTAGACATCAACAAGTACCATGGACAGCATAATTCAAATGTCTCTAGACAGAATTGAACTACTGGACTTTGTAACACACTGGCTGAACCCAAAGACTTCTTGTGTAGATGAACTAAACTCAGAAAAGCAGAAAGAAATAACAATAATTAACTTCTATGTATTTATTATAATTTAGCTTTTTCACTAGCACTTAAATCACAACAATAATTCCATCTTGCTTAACAGTAATAGTACTAAAAATGTATTATTAAAATGACTGGCTCCAGGTTTGCTTGAACTGCTTAAATGTTACTAACCCAGTTTAGCCAGACCCATGAGCAAATAGAGACTATTCTTTTTTTTTTAATTTTTATATTCTTTACCCAGAAGATGCTGTATTTTGTACTCTTTGAAATGCTTACTCTGCAGCTGTATTTTATTGAACCTTTCTCTTCCTTTTAGGGTATGATCCCTTTACCGCTATCTTATCCCCTCTTTTATGTTTATATAAAAAAAAACACATAAACATCATTGTTACCTGCCCCTTACCTTCTATATCAACCAAAAGGGATCAAAGATCAAGAGCAGTTGTAGTATAGTGGAAAGGGCAATGTATATGGTAATACAGAGTATATATATATATATATATATATATATATATATATTTTATTTTTATATTTTTCCCCCCCAGGTGAGCTGCAGTGTAGCATTTATTACTATCATAAGCACAAAAACTGTGGTACCGTGTTAGCCAGTAGCAAAAATAACAAATAAAAAAACAAATGAATACAAAAAGTATTGTATAAGTGATACCTATATTGACTAACAATAACAATACATTGCAAGCTTTTGGAGCACCAAGGCCACTTTGTCAGGCAAAATACAAATGAAAGCTAGAAAGGCACAACATATATTCTGTTAGATCAGTGAAATGTATTCATGGGCAATAAATTAAGAAGTTACAGATAGATAGAGATCAAATGTAGAGATAATACAATGAATGGGTGGGTTGTAAATAGTCCAGGAGTCTGGATTCAGTCAGGTTACATAGTGTGACATGAAACCTGACCCTAAATTAAGGTCCTGTCATAAATAACTGCATACATTTGAATTCATAAATCTTAATAAAAAAACATTTTGATTTGCATCTATATTTATAAGTATATATATTGCTGGACCATTTGCTGTGTATATTTATGAGAAGGTTGCTTATGTAGTGGCGTGATGCTGGCAACATCATGTCCGTATGATAACCAGTGACGGAATTTCTGGCACTCGGTAGTGCAATAGGACTTAATGGCTTTTCAGACAGTGACTGTAACAAATACAGAGATAAGCTTGAGAAAGGGCACAGGCAGCTCCTGAAACATCTCAGTACATGCTCAGATAAGTATCCTACCTTGTGATAATTTATGAGTCACTATTGTTAATGGTGCAACACAAAAAATGTAAGTCTTCATTTTGTATTTCTTTATTGTGTGGTTTTGAAATAGCTGATCTTCAACTCTATAGTGGGCATTTAAATGATTTCGTAAACAAATAAGCAACAGAAATATAGCATGTATAATAAAACCACACTTATTAGTTTGATGATATTCAGACGTAATTAGAGCAGATAGTAGAACGGCATAGACAACCTCTCCAAGCTTCAATTATGAATAACTCTCCATTATACCAGTAGCATGAATGCAGCAAACAGATTACAAATTAAATGAAAAATATACCTACCAGACTAAGACTTTTCTATGATACTGTATCTATATTAATAAACTATAGGAAATCCTAGGGAGGGATCCATTGAATTAAAAGTGCCACTCAAGGCCCTGTTTACATGATTATGTTGCCAACTATTGTAATAACACACCATACAAACACACTTTGGGTGGTTAAAAAAAAGAGTGTGTCCAGACAGCAATGTAGCAATGGCTTCTTAAACAAGGATAATACTGCATGCTGAACTAGAAATACAGACAGAAAAACAAATTGAAAACATATGATACGTGAAATATATTCGGAATTTAGTTGAAAAATTATACATTCAGAATTTATTATTGATGTGTCAAAAAATGAAGACATACCTGCCCATTAAGTATACAGTGATATGTAGCAATTCAGGGGCACACAGGAAACAAATACCTTGTAATAATCTGTATTATTAACTGCCAGTCAGCTGTAAGTGTATGTTATTTCCTGAACCCCTATCACAGTCTTATTTCTATCGAGTGATGAGCAAATCTGTCCATTTTCCTTTGCAAAAAAATTTGTGAAACTACCAAAACATGTTTAAGAGGTGAAAAATTCATGAAATGCATTGAAGTTAATGGCCATCAATTTTTTTTTACATGCAACAATCTATGTGCAAAATTGTTTATGCATGCAATAATTTTTTTTCACTCCAAATGCATTAAAGTCAATAGGCATTTTTTCTTATGGCAACTTTTTCTCAGAGCAGGGAGAGACTCAGGCAGGAAGTGATGTCACACCATGTTAATACTACAGCTCCTATCCTTAACAAACAGAGAGTTTCTAGAGCTTTTTACTCAGGTATGGTAAAACATTCTACAGAATAAATATAGCATTCTAGCTTGCACTATTGTGGCTAATCTATTGGCAATAAAATGCCTCCATAGCTTTCCTTCTCCTTTAAAAAATGCAACATATTCAAACTTTGTATAAAGCTTACCCAAAATAAATAAATAAATAACTTAATAAATCTTGCATTTATCGAAAACATCACTTAGAGGAAATAATTGTATTTAAAATTATGCAGCACTAATTATTTGGTAAGATCCAGACATAACAATTTATTTCATTTTCAGCTATGATAAGGTGACAAGATGTGAACGAGGAAAGCTTTGCACATCTTATTCCGAACACAGGACAAAAGTATCAGAACAGATTGTATATTAAAATAAAATGAAAATGTTCTAATTCATTTTTCAGAAATCCATTACTGTTTATTTTATTTTTTGTTTATAACTTAAATGATTGGATCCTGATTAGGTTCTTTACGCCAGAAACAGTTCACAACACATAGCTTATTCAAGTAATTATCAACTACTTTAACTTTAAATGCACTTATGTTATTGTTTTGTTCTTTAGGGAAATATTTTCCCAGAATCAACCTTCCTCCATATCCTGGTGATCTAGACTATAACACATGATTCCTATATGATACCGGTTTCTATAAGGATTGCAGTGAATTAGTTCTAGAGTCTCTTTGAAGAGTCTGTGTTAGAAATAAATATTACAGGGGTCCTTTACTATTACTCCAGATCCCCAGATGCAAGAGCACTAAGCAGCAGTATTCCTGGTGCCTCCCTGGACACTGGACCTAAGTGTGCCCCCCCACTGGCAAACTGTAAATTCTCACACATGTGTCATGTCACTTCCGCATTAAAGTGACGTCATTCCTGCCATGGCATGCCACGAAGACCCCCCCCAGTTTGCTGCTGGCTTTAGACAGCAAGATCTTTGGCAGTGGCTGGGAGATTTTTATATTTTCTTCAATACGTTACATGCTATATATAGGCAACCAAGGTCTATTCCCCTAAAGCTGCTACCCTGACACTAAAGGATGCAAATTTGTAACCATGCACTTCACGCTGGACTATGGTTCAGTCAGCATGAGCGCTGCACCTTGTGCAAGATTATACAACAGTGCTGCAGAGCTCAGGAAGCTACATACTTACAGTAGTTTGTATGTTGAAATGATGCTTAGGTGCCACACACCGCTAGTGATGGGCAAATCTGTGCAGGTTTTACCATGAAATTTGCTACTGCAAAAAATTAAGCAAATTAAGTTGCTTGCGGCGAAACACAGAAATTCGTCACAAATTTGTGTCTGGCAAATTTATTTGCCCATCACGTCTCAATATACAGCACAGACTGCGCAGAGAGTCATAGGTCTTTGAGCTCCAATTGAGGAATGCGAAGCACTGATCCTCTAAGTGCAACCAGCAGGACAGGTTGAAAAATACAAAAAAATGGGACTTAGCACCTGGTATTTATACTTTGCACCCTGCCCTGTCTATCTATATGATCTATTTAGACCTTCAGCTCCATGAAGATCAACTCCATGAAACTGCTTATTAAGTAATAAGGTAAAGAAATGTTTCACATGTAATAAATTTAGCAATATGTTGTTTAGTGTAGAGATCAGAGATCAGAGACGTACCAGGATACAGTTTTTCTGCCTGTTTCTGATATTGCGGTTGTGTTAACTGCTATTATAGTTGGACATTGTTTTTCACATTCTTAAAAAATCCATTGTGTCAGTTTATTAAATATGAGTTGCTACTGTTCAGGTAAACATTTGTGACATTGAATTATTTTTTTTTTCTGCACACTAACAATTCATTCAAGCATAGACACTGTCTTTAAAGACTTTTGTAGATTAGCACTCCTAATACGTTTCACTTATAATTGACGTAGTGTGCGACTCCCACATGTACAGTATGGCCACATTACTTCATTATAAAATTAGAAAGAAGCAGCCCAGCACACATGAAAGAAATAATGTTTCAGGGGGTTCACAACTCCCTTTGTCAGATCACTGAATCCTTTGTGTCTTTTTGTAATGTCACAATAATTTGTTTGTGTCTTTGGAATATCACAATAAAGCTAATACAGCACTGCAATCTCAGTTTGTGCTTCTTTCCACTATTACAACAGTGTAACGTAGCCATGCATGTGGGAGTCACACCACTGCTTTGCTTTCCCTTATTTCATATAAGCATGAACATTGTTTTGCCTCAGTCCTTTTTCCCTGCATTTGTTTTGCATATGGGACAGATATAGATAGGTTTATCAACTATACTTTCATAGCACCTTAGAAAAATCCAAACCATGGACTGCATCAAAAAGGAGTACGTGTCCTAATTACCTCTAATGCATTCTGGCATCCAGCAATCAACCATATTTAAATAAATAGGTTTTTATATGGTTTCCCATTGAAGCCTCTCCTTCAGCTTTGTTGGATTCCCCCAACAATAATTGATGTAAAAGTGTGAAACACATGTAACACCTATTTGGGCCACTCGGGGTTAATTCACCAGCTAGAACACTAGAGCATGGGTTACACGCGACTTACACCCAGGGCAGGGCCTTCGCTAAGTGGAAGTGTTCCCTCTATGGTGTAGTGCAACTACATCCCCCCCAGGCTACTGTGCACACAAAAACAACTTGGGCGCCAGGAGGTTCTTAACAATCAGGAACGGTTTATTATGCCAAAAAGGGCAAATGACCACAGGTTTAATACTCACGCAGGAGTTGAGGAAAACAGCATATTGAGAATTCACACAGAACAAGACAGGCTCACACAGAGAGTACACAGGCAATTGCAGTACAACCTTTCCCTCCTGGAAGTTGTCAGGAAAGCAGCTTCTACCCTACAGTCCCTCTTCACTGAGGTCCCTGACTGGAGGCAACACACAGAGCCTCTGGGAAGCTACTCCCTTACTGCAAATCCTTGTTGGAGCTTCAGCTGCTCTTTCTCTCTATCCTATCTGCCTTTCTCTCCTAGAGAGACTATGACAAGTCTGCCCTAGTATATCTGTTCCTCATTCACGGGGTTACCTGGTCCCCGACTTGGACACATGCCTTCTTCTGGGCCTATTGCACTCAGTCCCCCTGAGCACATCCAGCTGGAATCACATCCAGAGGCAAAAGAGGAAGAGGCCACTCCCTGCACACACTATATAGGAGTCAGAGCAGTGTCATCAAATCTCTCAGCCTATCACTGTAAAGGTTATTTTGTAACAGGGATTCTACCCAATAACCCAAGGAAATGGTGAAAAGATTAACTCTATAGGGCCTGTATCCCTATAGGGCCCTACACACATTCTGTTATTTTCCTTGCTAGGGTTTCTTGGATCAGGGTTAGTACATATCCATCAAAGTGCACATCATCTCTAATATCCATTAAGCAAATAACTGGTTTATGTAACATTTTGATTATATCCCTACTAAGAATAAAGGTACCAATGTCTGGCCAAATGTTTCAACAATGCACTAACAATACACTACCCTATTTGTCTTCCACAACCTTGCATCACTGTGTATCAGTGTTAGTCAACAAGGTGAACTTTTCAAGCTGACACATTTGTCATGTGCCAGTGTAATTGTTATGGATAGTTTGGATCTTTGGAATTAAACATTAGGTCATACATTAAAAGACAGAAAACGGGATAGAGAAAGGTGTGCCAAAGAAATTATTTATAAGATTTGGATTCAGCAAAATGTAATATTCATTAATGGACATGCAAAGTATCTAACAATTGTTACAGACCCTTGGCTTCTAATAAATAATGGATGTTTATAGAACAGCTTGCATTCACCTTATTTTAATCATGCTTGCTATTATGCTTATGAAAGGCACACATAAATCACAAATAATTATTTTATGGAAATGCAGTTTGAGTGTGCTTGAATAACAGTTGAGCAAATGGCACAAAACGAGGCATAGTTTTAAAATTATTTTTCGCAACTTCTGGTAAGGTGTGTATACTTGAAATTTTATAAAGAAGCATACACTTTTAGAAATTAGCGGCTTCATTTCATTTTTAATCATAATACAATTCAAATAATTATTTGATTAGTATTGGGTTATGTAGGAAAAACAATGATGTTAGAAAAAGATAAGAAAAGCTCTAAAGAGAAAGAATAAGTTGTAATAGTAATTACTACAGTTCATGATGTTTAGCTTAAAATTATAAAAGTATCATATAAAAAATTAAGTTTCATGTACAGTTATAGGGTTTATTATCTGGAACGCTCGAAACCTAGGGTTTTATAGATAAGGGGTCTTTCTGTAATTTGGATCTCCATTCCTTAATTAATCTAAAAATCATTTAAACTTTAAGGCCTATTTTAGAAATTATAAAAAAAATTTGGAAAAATTGGAATTATTAGAGAAGACTCTAATTTTATTTGATTATGCTCCAAAGCTTCTAAAAATTTGAATCTGAAATCATGCAATGAAATCAGATACCATCTTTGCCTTCATGATTTGCAAGAGTTTTGGGCAGTTTGATGCTGTTTTTCAATTGATAATCCAAAAAAATTGATTTTTGCAGTCAACAATTAGATAAAGCCCAGTTTTCTGGATTACATTTCGAAAAAGTTGCACAATTCAAATTGTTGCACTAGTTTGTTGACACTTTTCTCTCAAAAACAACTTTTTATGCAAAATTGTAATAAATGAAACCAGATCGTGGTTGGGATTCAAATTTAATTCTTAATATAATGGGAAGAATTTGAATTCTAATAACTAGCTGGGCAACTGGACTGTTTTCTTGAAATGTTTCACCACTCATCTGAGCAGCTTCTTCAGTTCAATTGTGTGGTAGGGAATTCACGACATTTAAACCCTTAAGGGTAATATAGTCACAAAAGTTAAAGTAGGGTCAAAAATATGTACCACTGATATCACCAGAATTGTTACTATTGTATAATGGATTGAATAATACCTTTCTTGGGCTCATTACACTGAACTGAACAGATACATTGATGCTGCTTTAAGAGAAATCCTTTACTGTAAGCAGGGAAAGTATGCAAATCATTTACTTCTGATGTAACGGATAATTACATAGGGTTTTATAAACGTTTAAAAGGGTGATTCTTTTCATCCAACAATAACAGTGTCATATTTGTGGCTTTGCACACAATACACTATGTAAATCCTTGCAGAGATGGGCATGTGCCAACCTTCCTACTGAGAAACATGAAACACGAAAACAACGTGCTTGTCATTTTTTTACAGTTACTGAAAAACTAAAGCTACAGCACTTATAATTATTAAAGACACATTTGTCGCACAGACATCAGATATATGTGATATTAATAAAACCTCAGGGATTTGATCAGTTCCTTTTTGTGTGTCTTTCAAATTTCATCCAGTTCAGTAGAACTTCCATACAATAAAAGTTTTTTGCCTGGGTTCCTGTGATAGGAGAGAATGAACATGGCCAAGTATTCTTTTCTATCATTGTAATGCCTGAGAATATTTATAGTGTAATTATAGTGTAATGTTATGCCTACAGTAACTGTACATGTACTGTATCTTAAGAGCAAATGGGAAAAGACAAGGTTGAACTTAAACGAGATGCAGCCAAACATTAACAGAATTGCATGCATATGGATACAGACAAAAGCATTATGGTAAGCAGACAGAGGGAGGATATTCGTGAGGTTACACTTCAGTGGGCTTTTTTAATTGATTTTTAGCTGTACCGTGTAAGACAGCTGGAGGAATCAATTTTATCTTAGAAGGGTATAACCTAAAACTGAATAATCCAACAAAGAAATAAATCACAGTTTTAAAGAGTTATATTTAAAACATATCCTAAATATGGTATTAATTTAGTACTTAATTTTGTTATTATACCACTTCATATCACGTTATATTGTAAGCTATCACTATTTACTAGTGATGTGCGAACTTTTTCGCCAGGTTTTCATAGACTCGAATGCATCTAATGCATCACACATTAAAAATTTGTCACACGCCATAAAAAAATTGTCACTCATAGACTTCAATGCATTTATTTTCATCATTTTCGCCATCTCACAAATTTTCGGCAGAGCAAAAGAGGTCAGATTCTCCATTACAAGTAATTAGTGTAGCATATCTTTTACATGGAACAGAGATATTCACAGATAAACCTGGACACTTATACGTCCTATATTTTTAGGGGCAGATTTATCAAACGACAAGGTAAATTTTTGAATTGAAAAAATTCACATTTCAAGCTATTTTTGTGTACTTCCACTAGGGAATAGTCCACATTTGATTAGAATTTGCAAAAAAATGTGAAAATTTATCACGTACTGTCTCTTTAAAAATTTGACTTTGACCATTCGCCATCTAAAACCTGGTGATTTGCTGTTATGCTCCTATGGGGACCTCCTAGAACCTATTTGGAGTCAATTGATCAAAACTTCGAATCAAATTCGATTGAATGCGCTATTCCTTTGTTAGAAAATTGACCTATTTGGAAAAAAAACTTTGACTTAATTTAGGTTGGTCTTTTTGCATTAAAATTTTGAAGTTTTTTCAATTGGAAATTCGACCCTTGATAAATATGCCCCTTAATGTTGCTTCTTTTCAATAGCAGTTTAGTTGCTTAGTAGAACTAAAAATTAGAAGGAACCATCTTCATGTCCCCACTGCAGCAGACACTTCCCTCATTCCACTTACACTAAGAAAACTGGCTTTTTCTAAGGACTAGGCTATTGTGAGCACTAGGGATGAGTGAAAAATTTCACCATGTACAGATTCTCTGTGAACTTCCTGGTTTCACTGCCAATGAAAATTGTGCATGAAACTGTGTAAAAAATTCGCCACACAGCGAGTTTCATTTTGTGCAACAAAAAAAAAAAAAGACAAACAACAAACACATACATCATTTTATCCTTCCCCTCTTCTTCCACATCAACCAAAGGCATCTGAGCTGTCCCACTGTCTATTTAAGAACATACACATAAATATATGGTTTATTCATTTTAATGTCAAACTCACAGACATGTTTTTAAGAAATTGGCAGCATAAAGAGTCTTTTTTTCTACTAAAAAAGCAGTTGTAGCTTAGTGGATAGGAGGTCCTCTAACAATGTAAGGCATGTGTGTAGCAGTGAAAAATGCTTGTGATTTTGCCCTCCCAATTTTTATTGGTAGCCCCAAAGCAGAAATAATGTGCCAAGAAAAAAACACCCATAGACTCTTATGTAGTTTGCTACAAAAATGAAGCACGACGGAAACAAATCTTTGTGACAAAGCCGTTTAGCAAATTTGCCAGACCATTTTTCAGAGCAGATTTGATCATCAATAGTGAGTACTTATGGCCTAGAAATTATATTCTCCCAAACTTCTGACTAAAGTAAAATGAAGTACAACCATAGTTCCTTGTACCTGTACCAAGTTTTATTATTAAGGAGAAAAAGGAATCATTTTTTAAAATAGAATTATTGGCTTAAGATGGACTCTATGGGAGAAAGCCTTCCAGTAATTCAGCCATTTACTACCTGTGATAGATGCTGTCAAAAGGGCCTAGGATGCTATGGTACATTTAACTAAAACAGCCAACTTGTGGTCACCAGATACCCCACTGTGGGGCAACAGTTATCTTCTACATTTTGCAGTCTTTCCTGAAGCTGAAGTATGGTCCATGTTGAGGGTGAAGAAATTTTCACATTTATAGCAACGGGGCATTCCATACCTTACCTCTTCTCCGCCAAACTCTCACTCTGCCTGATCTGTCTGAGTTTAGATACAAAAAAATTAGCCACCTTTGTTCAGCACAATTCTTAACTGCTCTTCCGCAACTTCAATACTAAGAACTTGAGGACTTGATAAACCAACCTAATAGAGCAAAGCACCTATCCATCACACATAGGCATTTGATCACTAAGTGATATGACCCACAGCCCAGAGTTAAATACAAATGGGAAACCAGTAGGATTCAAATAGATCCCAATGATTGGGAAGAAATTATAGATAACCTCTACCTTCCTTTAGTGACTACAAGAGATAAACTTATACAGTATACAATTATCCATCAAACATATCTTACTGCATGGAAACTACATGTCATGGGTAGGATGGGTTCTCCCAACTGTCCAAGGTGCACAGCCCCAAACGATGTAATCTGGATTCAATGTGGGATTGCCGTGCTGTATACAAATTTAGGTGGAAAATTGTGGCATTTATGGCTAACAAACTAGCACTACCTCAAGTGCTCAACCCAACTACCTGCCTGCTAGGCCTCCTTGACTCCCTGTTGCCCAGAATACACACCAGATGGCTAATAGCGAGTGCCCTACATTGGATGGGCCCAACACCACCAACCCTCAATCAGTGGATAAAGCTTGTCAACTCACAATTGGAACTGTATAAACTCACATACCTAGCCAGAGGCTGCCCAAGCAAGTGTGAGAGCATATGGATTCCATGGCTTGAATCGCCAGCTACCTCCTTCAACTAATCGACAATAAATCCAGCCAATTTCCCCACCTCTTCCTTCCTTTACTCCTTCCTTTTTCTTTCCTTTTAACTGATAACTTTCAATAAAAAGCATTCTATTAAAAATAATAAAACAGCATTGGACTCTGAATTAATGAATACTGTTTACTGCTGTAGAGTAGTTCAGTGGGAAAAAGATGTACATGAAAGTTACAAAAATCATAGTGCCATTGTGCTGATAAAGGCACTGTAATTTGACTGTTAATGCTTCTCTCATTTATGATTCTCTCAGAAAATAGCAATCCTGCCTTCTTTATGGTTGCAATTCTAGCACATCTTTACAATAGATAATTTAGCATAAAGAGACTGTTTACATTTCTGTTGGATTTTGAGGACCATGCTTTAATTTGCAATAAGAAGTTTGCAATAAGAAGTTGAAAGATGTATAATTTTCTGTAAGCAGAAAATCACTCTACTAATAAGAATACAAAAATTTAATAAGGATATTTCAAATAAGGGAAGAGATTTTGTGTTGATTGTATCCTAAGGTTCATAAAATGAGTGCACACATCTTTCATTAATATAATTTTTATAGAAAAGACAAACAGTTTATAAACAGAAGGGCAGAGAGAAGAGAAGTGCATTCAGCTCTCTAAAATGAGAAGTCTAAAAATATGTTATAAGTGTATATATATATATATATATATATATATATATATATACTCATATCCATCGTAACACTGGAACATTGGACCTACCACCTCCCTAAAGGTGGTGGTAGTTCCAAAGTTCCTATAGTACAGTTTCTGTCACTAGGTGCAAAAGAATCACACACTAATTCAGTTTAATACGGAGGGCTGTAAATTTACACAATCCCACTGTGAAAATGTTTACTGCAGAAGGCTCCCATCAAAACTCACACCTGTAATTGTGTTTTATTTAAAGCACTGTGAACAATTACAGTGGTGCAAATCCAAGGCTACAATGTTGGTAAAAAATATGTAAATTTCTGCTTGAAAAAATGAACACATTTGCTGTTTTTGTAAATGACCCATATACATTTGCTTGTTGTCTTAAAAGTATTTGTAAAATGTATTCCAAAGATATACTTATCTGTTATTTTGAGGCAAAATGTCTTTGAAACAGGCACTTCTACAAAGCAATGCTGAAACAGGCTTTTTAGGATATTTGGGTAGCTGCATTTAGAAATGGGCACTGAACCTTGTTAAAACACTATCAAATATTTTCTTATCATAATAAGAAATAAAGAAATACATTATTTTTTAAAACTGATGTTAATGTGATCCCTGCATATGTGTTACAGTCACAATTCGGGAAATTCAAATTAAGCAAACTGAGCAATGGGTTTGTCATTATTGTCAGTTCCTATTGACCTTCACAGTAAAATAGAATGTGACATATCCAAGAAGTTAATGAGAATTTAGAACACAATTTTATTGAGAAGGCTATCTTATATGTTTTCATGACCCATGCCTGTAAGGAAATTAAACAGCAGATGTTAACAATTTCAATCTGTTATTCCTTGTATAAGAACATTTTTTACAGTGCATGAGCATTTTGCTTTGGCCTATGCTAGATGGGGGCCTACACACAGTGCCATTTAAGTAACTGAAAATACCTGTTTTGCCAGCAAGCTCAGTTATGCTGCATTTGGCTCAGCAGCCACACACATTTTCTGCGTACAGAGTTGTAAAGAAACATGAAAATATTTTCCATATGTCAAATCCCCCTGTTTTAATATGCCACCCACGTTTATACTAGGAAATGTGCTCTATTTAACCATAAGTGACATATACATTAGATAGATTTTTTTTAACCAACATTGACTTTGACATTGACACAATTACCCAACAAACTACAGGAATGCTTGCCAAAAAATATTGAGTTTCATGATGGGCCATGCAATCCACCCTCCACAGTATGAGTATGTAGAGAAGGCTACCAAATATCCATCCCTCCTAAGATCCAAACCTGTAGAGAGTCAACTAACCTCTGACTGTTTGCCATTTTTGCCCTGGCCTAGTCCTGCCCTTGGCAAGCATTCCACTTCATAACACCGCAGTTGTGGCATGCAATTAACTAGCCACATAAAATAATGAGTTGGCAGGATGCTGCTGCTTCTGTCTTCTCCCAGAAATTACGTTTTTCCTGCTGCATGCCCTGAATCCTGCCAAACCCTGTTCTCTTTACATGACCTGCCTGCTTCCTCACCCTGTCAAGGATCCTCCGAATGTGTTGCTTCAGATTATAGAGATAAAGAGATTCCATATTAAGGAAGTTAATAGGCAGTTGGGGACAGATACACTTATACTGTAAATTAGTATCCTCTGATCCAGAGAAGCAGATACAGCAACTAACACAAACCTTTGTGGAACAATACTAAGTAAAATAAGTGATTTATATTGGTATAGTTACATATTTAAATCGGGTTGAAAAAGACAAAGTCCATCAAGTTCAACCCCTCCAAATGAAAACCCAGCATCCATACACACACTCCTCTCTACTTTTAATTAAATTCTATATACCCATACCTATACTAACTATATAGTTTAGTATCACAATAGCCTTTGATATTATGTCTGTCCGAAAAATCATCCAAGCCATTCTTAAAGGCATTAACTGAATCAGCATCACAACATCACCCGGGAGTGCATTCCACAACCTCACTGTCCTGACTGTGAAGAACCCCCCTACGTTGCTTCAAATGAAAGTTCTTTTCTTCTAGTCTAAAAGGGTGGCCTCTGGTACGGTGATCCACTTTATGGGTAAAAAGGTCCCCTGCTATTTGTCTATAATGTCCTCTAATGTACTTGTAAAGTGTAATCATGTCCCCTCGCAAGCACCTTTTTTCCAGAAAAAACAACCCCAAACTTGACAGTCTATCCTCATAATTTAAGTCTTCCATCCCTCTAAACAGTTTAGTTGCACGTCTCTGCACTCTCTCCAGCTCATTTATATCCCTCTTAAGGACTGGAGTCCAAAACTGCACTGCATACTCCAGATGAGGCCTTACCAGGGACCTATAAAGAGGCAAAAATATGTTTTCATCCCTTGAGTTAATGCCCTTTTTATGCAAGACAGAACTTTATTTGCTTTAGTAGCCACAGAATGACACTGCCCAGAATTAGACAACTTGTTATCTACAAAAACCCCTAGATCCTTCTCATTTAAGGAAACTCCCAACAAACTGCCATTTAGTGTATAGCTTGCTTTAATATTATTTTTGCCAAAGTGCATAACCTTGCATTTATCAACATTGAACCTCATTTTCCAGTTTGCTGCCCAGTTTCCCAACTTAGACAGATCACTATGAAAATATTTTTATACAATCCAATCCTGTCACCCCAATGTTTTATGTTCTTTCCAAGCAACACAAGCACTCCATTTGTCTGCCAAGTTGCCCAGTCATGTCATGCAATGAATACATTTATTGTCACCCTTTGTGGTAAAGGTAGATCATATGTAAGGAAGAGGATATGTTAACAATACATTACACTGTTTGTGATAGGACATATTGTACCCCAAATATTGGGTGAAGTTTTACTGGCGGCAATTGACATTAACAGATTGTACACCGTTATCTTGAAAATGGGTGGTATGCAGCCTACTGAAGCAGACTTTGCATAATCTAAGTAAATGGAGGCATAGGTCAAGTTTTTTTGGGGACTTGGTTTAATTACTTGTACTAGTCTGGTATTGTAACTTTTATATTCAATATATGCTGTTATATTGTGAGTAGTTCTCAAAGCTCAGTAGTTCTGCAGGAAAGAATATGGAAAGCTATTGGGGAGTTCTTCAGAGGCACAGACCTTCCCTGCTAAAGAGCTGTGGTGGTTTTGAGCTGGTACAGAATTTCAAAACATAATTTGCAGAATTTCGAAGCGTTAGTTCTCCTTTAAGACAGGGGGCAAATAGGGACTAGGGAGAGGCATTTTGAAAGCATACATTGGACATACTGGAACCTTAGTGAATTAATGGCTATGATGTGTACAGTGCTGGCAAATGTATTTGTTTATGTGCTCCCTGAAGCCATAGGTAAACCATGCACCATATTGTGAGACATAACTGAGTGCTGACTTTCTTTGGAGTGTTATTTATGCTACCCAGAGACTCCATATTTATCAAAGGTTTAAGTGGCAAAAGAATAGGATTGCCCATGGGTAACAATTCCCCAAACACAAGCACTACAATCTGTAACACTAAGGGGCAGATTTATCAAAAGTCGAGGTGAATTTTTAATGAAAAAAATTCGAATTTCAAGCTATTTTTTGTGTACTTCGACTAGGGAATAGTCCAAATTTGAATCGAATTTGACAAAAATTAAAAAATTTGAATATCGAAATTTATCATGTACTGTCATGATTTCGACCATTCGCCATTTAAAACCTGCCAAATTGCTTTTTTAGCCTATGGGGGACCTTTTTTGGGAAAAACTTTGATTTGAATTCAATCTAATGTGCTATTCCTTCGATTCTGACCTATTCGACCCAACCTTTGACTTAATTTCGGTTGGTCTTTTTGAATTAGAATTTTGAAGTTTTTTCAATTCGAAATTCGTCTCTTGATAAATACGCCCCTTAGATTAGAATTTCAGTATCTTAAACAGATGAATGGCATAATTTTGCAAAAAATTTGGAGAACATGAACAAGGCCTCAGTACAAAAAATGCTAAATAGACTGATAGAAGTCCAATTAGGAGGTGATTGTACATTTGTTTGCTAAGAAATAAGGTTAAGGAAATATGGTTTTTGAAAAGCTTAATCTTGCGCAAATTTTTCTTTTAGCTGAAACAAGAAAAACTGAGGAATGCGTAAAATTGTTCAAAATGTTTAAATACATTGTATGTAAATTAAGACAATATTGATAACGTTTATATATTTAGTTAGATTTAGTTAGAGATTTCAATAGAATAGATTTAGTTATTACATGCAATTCTAAATGAGTAGAGAAAACATTGTAATAAATGTTTTTACTCAGTTGTGGTTTTCTCATATTTATGCATACAAGAACATGTTATAATAGTTCTATTATAACTAGGTTTGCTACAGGCTATTTTTATACCCAATAGAACTACTTAAAAGAGCACAACTATGAATAACCACAGACTCATGTTTAAATAGTTGGCGTGTGAGGCAAGCCTGTGGTTCATTTAATATGTAACATCAATCATACTTTTTATATTATATTTTAAAGCTAAATGTGAAACCTACATATGCTTTTGACAGGGCAAGTCATTGGAGTGTAAAAGCAGGTGATGTCAAGCAGAATTTCAAGAGTATTGTTGACATGATGTTATGAGTAATTGAGCATTTGCAGCAAAAAACTTGGTGTACAGGAATGTAGAATTATTATTAACATAGAACTCTTTTTTTTTAATGCAGGAAAACATTGCATTGCCATAAGAAATGTGTAGCACGAACAAGAGAAATGACATATGAAAGTTCATTCAGTTGTTAAAAAAAAGTATACATTTTTATACATACGTATAACTGCATGCTGATTACTTTTATTCTGTCCATTTTCAAAAGGAGACCTACAAAGAGAGCAAACTGTGATTTTAAAGTCCTAAAGTTAGACATACAAATTCTGGAATCAATAGAGTCCACAGGGATTGAAATCAGAAGAGCAGAACTTGCTCAGTCTGTCTCCCTTGAACTAAGGCCATCTGGAAGCTCTAATTAAGCCAGACGATTTGGGACATGCTGTCATGATTCTTTAATGTTTTTCTTATTTTGCCTTTGGAGACAACTGGAATAAAATATTATGTTTTGAGTTTTGAGAAGGGTCCAACACAGTGACACATTTGAGGGTATAGCTAGCACAATGGAGCAAGTAGCTGAATGTGTGTTTAGTTTTCCTTAAAAATGAGAAGCACCACCTCTCTTTTTAACAAAGTCATCAGCCACAGTTTGATTTTTCATTTTCAGAAGATTCATCTAATAGTAACAGAGCCTTGTCCTTTGGCATCCAGGCTACTGCTGTTACTTTATGATATTATTAAATTAATAATTAAGAAGACATCCTTTGAACTGTTGCTCTGGTATTTCTACTTTTTCCAAAGGGGAACAAAAAAAAAATAATATATATATATATATATATATATATATATATATATATATATATATATATATATATATATAATATATACAGAATCCATTATCCTGAAAGATGTTGCCCAGAAAGCTTTACATTACAGAAAGACCATCTCCCATAGAATCCATGAAAGTACAGTATGATAGAACACTGACAGTGATGGGCGAATTTCTCCCATTTTGCTTTGCCGATAATTTTGTAAATTTTACACGAAATTCGAGAAACGCAGATAATTCTGACGTGCATTAAAGTAAATCGGCGCCTATTAATTGTCGCTGGTGTCAGAATTGACATCGGAGTCAAAATATTTGACGACAGCGACAATTCGCTGCAAATTTTCTCGGCAATTTCTCAAATGTATTCCCGTCTGGGAAATGAGGATATTCAACGCAAATTCGCACCTGGCAAATAAATTCCCCCATCACTAAACACTGGGGCTAGCAAAAATTTTGCTTAATTTTGACCTTTCAGTCAAATAATGAGACTAAGGGGCTCATTTGCTAACAATTGACGTTTGTTTTTTTTCCAAGAATCTTGAAAAATGTGTTGTTTTTTTCTATATTTCTAAAAAGCACAACATTTTTAATTCATTACGCGTGCCATGACGCATGCGTTTTTTCATTATAGCCGGCAGGGGGAAGCCGTTTGGTGAGATTAGTCGACCCAAAGAAGAGGCGATTATTCACCAGGTAACAATCTCCCCCAAATCGCCAGTTGTGCCCTTACCCTAAAACCACTAAAATCTGACCTTTCATAATAAAAACCTCCACATCTCAAAATTTCAGTCAGTGCTATTTCCTACATTGAGAAATGACAGATGGGTGCCACAGTGAAGATCTCAGTTATAGAAATAGCATACATGCAAAGTAAAACATATTGCATTATTTTTTTACACAAAAAAGATAAATTGCAGTTCCTTATAAGTTTCGCCTAGCTGGTGATTGCTGCCATTGGATAGTGCAAAGCATTGGTGACTCTCCTGTATAGTCTAAGAACAGCCAGCAGGAAGTGGAAAGGATGGGCAGTACAAGAAGGGATTGTCAGGAGCGCACAATGGCGATCCCGTCTCTGGCAGTGCCGCATCCAAAACGGCGGCACCCATATCCCATGGGTTTAATGCCCAATTATAGGATTTGTTTTAAGCATACCTGGGTGTTCCTAAATTCATATTGATTGTAATCCTCGACTTTTGAACCTGCCTGAACCTTGACTTGCTAATTACCTGCCTGCCTATTGAACTACTGCCTAGATTTGACTACTCTTATTCCTGATCCCTTTTCTGTTACTGCAAACCTGGACTTAGTCAAAGCTTCCTCCTTGGTCTGGACGTTTCTCTACTGGGAGCCGTTAGGCCCCTGACAGGGATTTAGGGGAAATATTCAGTAAAATAGAACAAAAAGCAACTTCTAATTTAAGCCGTTTATAGTGCAACAACAAAGATGAGGGGAACTGGGATTTCCAACATTTCCCTGGCAGGCAGAAAATGTACGAGGTGGTAGGGTTTAGCACTAAAACTCAGAAACTTTGCTCCCCAATATTAATCCCATGTGTTGGAAAAGGAGCACTGGATCAAATCATTACAGGGTGGGAAATTAAAAAAAGTCAGTTTTTTTCCTGTAATGATCATTTGCCACCCTATTCTTAACAGTTCTGAACTGATATTTGCACGTAGCATTGCATTGTTATTATAAACAAGCTCATGTGCATTTGCAAGGTATCAATCAGGACGGTGCTTATGCCTATGGCCAGTCACAGCAACAGCGGATTACATGTTTTTTGCATTTTGCACACTGTCCGTCATTTGTAAATGAGCCTTATACTTTTAAAATGTAAAGTCAAATATCAAAATTTTAACCTTTTTAAAGTCATAATTTTGAAATAAAAAAAAAGTCAAAATTGCAACTTTTTGTGAATAAAGTCAAAGTCATAATTTTGATGTTTAAAAGTCACGCTCCTCTACATGTATACCATGGATGTCATCCTGAAACTGCCTCTTATATATTACTCTATCCATTAATGAAGGTGCTCTTTGTTTCTTACTCGTGTGATAGTAATCAGATCCAAAATTGAATGTATATATGCTTCCTTAAGCCCATTAAATGTAACTTTTAGTCATCTCTTCTGACAGCTGGTCGTACTATAAGAGAAAACCCATGTCATTCTCTGAAATGTTCTCTAGGATACAATCAACATCAGTTCTACTTTTGCTCAAGCTGAAATTTAAATCCTTGAACCAGAAAAGTGAATTGTCTCATCATCGGGGTCTGAGTAGATCAGGTTTTTGTTGGAAACATTTAGGGGTCTTTGACGATTAGGAGTCACACAAGATCTTATTAAAGTAGAATAATCCAATAACAATCTTTCAGTGAACTCTTTTGGAATTCTGAAAAATAATAATTAAAAAATCTTTATTATTTCTGTGTTATTTTTGTGTGTGTTTTGCTCTTGCACACTGCACTTGACTTCGTAAATGAGCCCTAGATACTGGACCCTTGCTGTTTACATAATGAATTGACTGTATATATAAAACTAAAATTGCTTCTAGTTTTAAGAATTTAAATATACATTGGGAGGCTCTGTTAGCAGCAGTGCATATAGAATTTTTATGCACTCAAGCAGAAAGTTGCTGAGGTTTTGTACAAAGTAATGTTACTGTGCCCACTTTACATTCTAGTTGTCAAGAAGGCACATTGCTTAAAGCATAATAACTATATTTCGTTTCAGCTGTTTTAAAATAAACAGTGTTTCTCTTCTTTGTTTAAAATCAGTAATATGTCATGTTAGAATTGAATGCATAAAAATCAGTGAAAGGCAATCTGTGACACATACTAATTTTTCAGATCACTGAGCTCTTAGGGGATTTGAGGTTCTTGATTTACCACCTGTTTCTTTGGCTGTTTTCATTGCTCTTACGTTTCTTTGCATTTCCAACTTGTTTTGATCTAGTTTTTTTTGTGTCATGTTTTTTTTTCTCATGCAGCATTTTAAAATGCATTGCACAGCCGGTGGGATCTGGGATTCAAGAGTTTCATCAACGAACTGTGATTTGAATCCTGTAAATGTTCTGCTAATCATTTTTACAATATGGCAATTTTTACAGACCCACAATCATCTCAAGGTGCAGTGCAAAGTGCACCACTGGCCAGCAAAATTGCATCCATTCTGATGCTATTCACAAAGTTAGTATGCGTCTAAACATGTTTCTCTATATTTGCACCATGCCCTAAAATACTGGTTGTGTAAACAGTGCTGTATAAGTGCAAAGTACAGTCCTGCATCAAGTTGGTACCTGAGAATACCTTCTAAGCGGTTGGCTTCTTACAGAAATTCCCAGATTCCTTGACCATGGGGACAGTCTGCAGGCAACCTACCTGGGTACCCGGCTGAGTTGCAGGATTGGTTCCTCCCACCCTCACTTAGTGTTTTGGGCAATTTTCCATCCTTGTCCTGCTGAATTTGTGCTGGAATGATGTCACTTCTATTCTAAAATGATGTCACTTCTGGCTTTGCATGCCCCAGGTTAAGTTAATTCTATGCAGTGCAGGTAGCCGTTCTGGGAAGAGTGATGTATTGTGTTGCAGGTGTGGGTCAGGTTAAGGGTGAGCGAGTCTGGGTCATGCATGGGTCTGTCCAACTGGACCCATGCAGGACTTCAATGCAAAGTACAGGGGACACTGACAAAACAGAGACCTTTAATTAACACAATCAAACCTTGACTCCAATTTGTGTGTACTTTTTCAACGATCTGCATTGATAAATGATGTGCGCTGCAGTGCTGACAGTGCAAGTACACAAGATTATGGAGAAATAAAGCTGTATCATGCACTTGCTTTTTAAGTGAATCCATATAAGTATTAGCATCAGTAGCCATATAGATTGCATGCACACTGTTTTCCTTCTTTACTTCATTTATACAGCAGAATTGCAGCATATAATATACATCAACCTGGATAATGTATCTTCTAAAAAAAACAGTATTTCATAATAACTTGACAAAAGCTGAGTCATAGGCAACTGAGTCATTACATAAAGACATGTCTTTGTAATGGGTCCCACTGATAAAGGCAGGTTCACTGAAGTTTAGGAGACATACTTTACACAGAGATGCCACAGCAACCAGAGTGGCTGCAATCAAAAAGGCACATTCAGGACTAATTTTATGTGGAAAGCTGTGCTCTCCTGTATGTTGTATTTATTGTGTTATTGCTAGCACAAGCTGTGTAAGAGCACAGAGCAGTGCAGTGGATACCAACAGACTGCAGAAGATAGCACAGACAATCAGTGTGCAGGCAAAAATCTCTATCCCCATACAGCTCAGGTTATATGGTTATTTGAAGAATCTATTGAATCTTATGCTTCCATTTACACTGTGCAAATTATTTCATGGGAACTGCCCCTGCTAGCTCTATATATACCTTATAGCCTCCCTGGATTCTGCTGCTTATCTGCAGAAATAAATGAGACACAAGTTGATATTGAGAAAGGTAGAAAAGAGATAATGCTCTGTGTTTCAGAAAGAGCAAAGATCCCACTATGGTCAGGGCCCATTGTAAAAAGTTCCGGTACCCTGTTAGCTGAGTCTGACATTGAAAGTGGGACCATATCCAATGGAGATCAGAAAAGCCCCAGATCCAATAGCTTAGGGCAGTGATCCCCAACCAGTAGCTCGTGAGCAACATGTTGCTCCCCAACCCCTTGGATGTTGCTCCCAGTGGCCTCAAAGCAGGGGCTTATTTTTCAATTCCAGGCTTGGAGGCAAGTTTTGGTTATATAAAACCACGTGCACTGCCAAAGAGAGCATCAATGTAGGTTAAAAATCCACATAGAGTTACCAAATGGCCAATCACAGCACTTATATGGCACCCCAAGAACATTTTTCATGCTAGTGTTGCTCCCCAACTCCGTTTACTTCTGAATATTGCTCATGGGTTCTAAAGGTTGGGGATCCCTGGCTTAGGGGCTGCATGACAAAGGATGCCAATGACCAGCTGATTGGTTTATGTTTAGAGATTGACAGAATTAGATGTAGCTGTGATTGGTTGAGAAGAAATGAGTTAACGCAGGGGAAAGCTGGGCTGGTGGAGGATGTGATGATTCACTTCCTTATCTTCTGAGCAGGTAAAACATTCCACCCTCCCCCTTTTTGCATATTTTGTGAAATGTCATGAGTTTTCTTCTTTATGTTCTCATATTATATACCATCTTAATAAGCAATGGACGTATTCCTGCATGTACTGTTATATTGTGATTTTGGTACTGTTATACATTATAAACATGAGAGAAGTTTTATGTTTTTGACGCGAATTTTCGCACGCGTTTCGCGAATTTATTCGCCGCCGGCGAATCGCACAAATTCGCCGCGAATTCGCGCCTGGCGAATAAATTCGCCCATCACTATTCAGGAGTGGCAGCAGGGCTGCTGAACCTCTCTCATGGTGGAAAATGCAGCTCCTGCTGGTAGCAGATTTGGGGGCTAAGCTCTCTGTAACTAGAGGCAGCCAATAATGGCATAATGGCTATAATGACATAGCGATCATCTCAATTGGCAACTATGGAAATTAAACTCAGTTCTTCTTTAAGGAACTGCAGAGCATATTGGCCAATCTCTTAAGGAATCCTAGCTTTAGAATATTGCCTTGGGGTGAGGCTGGCAAGGTCCTAGTTATTTGACAAAATGTGAATAGATGCTGTGGCCATTTTACCCCATTTCTGTCTCCTGGTGTTTTATTACAGTATATAACAATGGGGCTCAAGACTAAGGATCAATTCAAGAGTCAGTCCCCTTGTCAAGTTTAAATTTCAAACTGTAAAGCTGCAGAACATAAAGTTACATATTTCAACTTACTTTATCACAAATGATAACAATATAAACTGAAAATTAACGTAGCATTTCACTGGATACATTATTATTATTATCCTGTATATAGTGCCAACATATTGCACAGTAATTTACAGAGATGCAATTCAGTGTCAGTCCCAGCGGAGCTAACAAGATTATGGGGTTATGTAATAAAAGGCACAAATGGGATAATGCAATTCACCCCTATCTATTTGCTCCTAGCAACTTATAAGAAGTTTACTTTCAAACAACTAGCCAGTAAATGCTACCTGCTGATTATGATGAGTATGAGATTATGACAAGTAGCAAACTTTAGAACATTTATTACATTATTCCTATAGTTTGCCAGTTTGCCCAGGTTAGTATTTACTGGCCAGATGTTTAAAGATAAAAATATTATTGGTTGCTATGTGCTACTAGATGTGGGAAAGTGGCATGTTTTTGTATTGCTATGGGCTACTGCACCTGAGCAAACATAATTGTGGTTATGTAATAACAACTTATTTTATGTGGTTATGTATTATACTATTGACCCTAGCTTAATCAAAACGTTGGTAAGTTGTGTTTAGATTCTTAATTAGACCATCATGGTAAGTCTTCCAAGTTGTCCTAGTGTACCATTTCAATTATTTTAAATTTCAATAAAGCCTTACTAAAAAAACAAGCGACAAACATTTTTTCTGCTTAAAATCCTAATGAGCAAAGCAAGACTTAATGAGCAGAAAAAGCCAGAATTCTCTGCCTTTTTTTTTTCTTACTGTGACCTGAAATATATATTTTTTACAATAATATTCTGTATAGTGATTGCTGACCAACTTCAAAACTGTAGTCTGGCAGCAAGTTTTGAAATGTACATAAATAAGTTACAGTATTTATTTTGTGAACTGAAAACATTTTACTTTTTAATTTAATTCCATTCCCTCAATTCCTTGCATGCTTTTCAGGTCTCCTAATCAGTTGGCTTCTGCAACATTTATTGAAGAGTAATAGTGTAGAGTAAATCAGTATTAAAGTAAAAAAAAAGCATACAAGTAAAGTGAAAAAAGTTACCAAGATAAAAAAGTTGCAGAGACAAAAAAGTTGCTGCAATAAAAAATACCCTTTGACTTTAATGTGTTTGGTGTGGAAAACAACACCAATTGACTTTAATGCATTTAGACAAAATGTCACAAACACAAAAAAATTGCCGCAAAAAAAAAAATACCTATTGACTTTAATGTATTTAGAGTAATTTAAAATTAAAAAAGGATTCATTTTATCTTAGTTTGGATCAAGTACAATGAACTGTTATATTTTTACAGAGAAAAGGGAAATCATCTTTAAAAATGTAGATTCTTTGATTAAAATTAAGTCTAGAGGAGATGGCCTTCCCCTAATTTGGATATCTCTGGGTAACCACTTAACAGATAACTGGTCCTATACCTGTACAATATGCAAACAATTGTAAGTTCTCAAGACTAGTGATGGGCGAATAAATTAGCCTGGCGCAAATTTGCGGTGAATTTTCCGCGTTTGGCCGCCCACATCAATTTCCGATTTTCATGGTTTTCCCAATTTTTTCTTGAAAATGTCAGATTTTCACGATTTTTTTGTGAAAACCTTCAAATTTCACGATTTTAGAGTGAAATCCTTCAAATTTCAAGATTTTTGAGTGAAAACCTTCAAATTTCACGATTTTTCTTGAAAATGTCCGATTTGCACGTTTTTCTCTGGAACTTACCGATTTCACGCACATTTTTCGCCGTTTTGCAAATTTTGCAGGAAATTCACGGTTTTTTTTTTCGGCGAATCGAAATGGGAGAAATCCGCCCATCACTACTCAAGACCTTTATATCAGAAATATATTTTTCACCAACTTACAACTGGCTCGCCTACCACTTTTGTTAAAAGACAATTCATAACACAAAACATTTAGCATACACTATCCTAATTAAGCTCAGTTCATTTTTATTATTATTCACAAAAAAATAATTAGAGAGGTAATGTCACAACACATTGGAAATGTATTAAATCTGTTCAAAAAGGTTGTTAGAAAAAGGGGGGAGGCTGAATTGGAACAGTCTACAAATTTTTTAAAAATAATAGGAAGGGACAAGTGCTTTCTATGGCAATTAAATTTACAAATATCTCTAAAATCATTGAACATGTTTTATTAACATTTTAGCTAGGTTATGCTAGTGAAAACCCTAAACACGCTTCCATTTAGTGTAACTTGCATTTATATTACTAATTTTTCAGTTTGCTGCCCAGTTTTCCAACTTAGTCAAATCACTCTTTGTAATCTATCCTTCAACCAGTTCTCTTTCCATACAAATATTATATCCAGGCCAATGTTCCTTAATTTAACCATTAGCCTTCTGTGTGGTACTGTATCGAAAGGTTTAGCAAAGTCCAAGTAGATTACATCCACTGCATTTGCAGAGTCGAGGTTCCTGCTCAACTCCTTATTAAAGGCAATTAAATGAGTCTGACATGATTTTATTCACATAAAACCACAAACTCATAGTATTATTACTTGCAATGAATTCAAGTATCGTATTCCTTAATACCCCTTTAAATAGCTTTCCTTCCACTGATGTCACACTAACAGGCCTATAGTTTTAAGTCTGAGAACAGGATCCCTTTTTAAATAGTGGCACCACATTAGCAATTCACCAATCTCTCAGCACCATGCCAGATCTCAATGAATCCTGAAAGATTAAGTAAAGACGTTTAGCAATCACAGAGCTAAGCTTGTTTAGTACCCTAGGACGAATACCTGGTCCCAGACCTTTTTTTATCTTTACATGCTTTGGCCTCTTTTTAATTTCCTCTTTTGTGAGCCATGGTTTCATTTGTTTAAATCAGTTCAGAATCTATGCTTTTTCTCTGTTCACATCGACCAACTGACCACACACTGATATTAACGGTTCCACCCCATCCTGAATAATTTTGTTACTATTCACATATTTAAAAAAATATTTCTCTATTAATGAAATTTAACAAAAGAGCACATCGTCATACAGTTCAAATATTAGCTTCAAATTAATGTAATAGCAGTGTTCTTTTAAATAAGCAAGTGACTGATCCAATATAACAGCACAATATATATTCAAGAGCCTTCAAATGTCTAAGCTAATGACTAATTCAGGGTAAATTATCACTTTGAAATTAGTATCAGAAATAATCAGTTTAATTCATCAGCCTATATATTATCTCTCCTCATGTTCTGGATCCTATGAATTATTCTACAGTTCATCAGACAGAATATTAAGTAAAAATACAAAAGCAAAGAGTAGTTTAATATTAGAATTAAAGTCAAGAAAATAACACACCATTTTAATAACCATTCTGCTGTCAAGAGTCCTCTGTTTTGGTCTATGGATAAGATTTATTTCTTACTAGAACAACCAATAGTGCATATCCCACAAGTTTTATTAAGCTGTGTACAACCATAATTTATTTATATATAATCATCTTATTTATATTTAAAAATAGTGAAAAGAAATCATAGTAAGTATTTTCACATTAACTATCTTATTATTTAATCACACAGTTTTGAACAAAGATTCATAAGATTAAGGGGCAAATTTACTTAAGGTCGAATATCTTGGGTTAATTAACCCTCGATATTCGAATATCGAAGTCGAAGGATTTAGCGCTATTCGTTCGATCAATGAAAAATCGATCGAACGAAAAATCGTTCCATCGAACGATTAAATCCTTCGAATCGTTCGATTCGAAAGATTTTAATCCATCGATCGAACAGTTTTTGTTCGACCAAAAAATACTTAGAAAGCCTATGGGGACCTTCCCCATAGGCTAACATTGACTTCGGTAGCTTTTAGGTGGCGAACTAGGGGGTCGAATTTTTTTCTTAAAGAGACAGTACTCCGACTATCAAATGGTCGAATAGTCGAACGATTTTTAGTTCCAATCGTTCCATTCGAAGTCGAAATCATAGTCGAAGGTTGAAGTAGCCCATTCGATGGTCACAGTAGCCAAAAAAAAACATTCGAAATTCTATTCCTTCACTCGAGCTAAGTAAATGTGCCCCAAGTCACTATAAAAGGTGAAATGACTTACAATACCTTCGGAGATTTGTGCTGTAATTTTTAAGTATATTTTAAATATCAAAACAAACAGCAACACCTTTACAGAGATTAAGATTTCATAAAACATGACAGCTACATAAAGAAAACTTTCTTTTTCCATTAGAAGAACAGTTGGTCTGCTAAATAGATATTGTTCAGAACTGCCTTTACAAACATCAATATTTGTTTAAGGAGTGACATGCTTGAGTCTCAAACTTAATTTTCCCAAGTATGCAGAACTTTCCAGAAACCTTTAATGAACTTCAACTTAGTTAAATCATATCTCTTCACACTAAAAAAAATATATTTATTTTTCTTTTACAATAGTTTTTTTTTAATTTGTTCATTTTTGCATCAATTACAATCACACATTGTTGACTGTAACATTTTACAACTATAGTCAACTTGAAGAATGGGTCAAAAGCAGGCCAGTGTCATAACCAGAAAATCAGAAAGCCAAGGTTCACAAGCCAAAAGGTGTAACACTAAGAGGATCAGGAAGAAGCCGCAGTCAAAATCCAGAAGTCAGAATGTGGAAGAAATGCTCATTGTCAGCTGAAGATGACTACCTTGCACTGGTGATTAGTCCTTGATACTGAAAGCACGTGCATCAGAATGTGTGCAAGAGTGCATTGATGCGCACAACAAAATGCATGCTAACAGCAGTCTTGACAGCAGACACAGACAGACTGACAACTAAGTTAACTATCCCCCCCCCAGCTCTTCACTAATACATTGCTGACTAAAGAGAAATCTAAACAGTTTGACAGAATTTCATTGCATGATATGGATCATTTAGTAAGATTTATCAGCAAAACACTAAAGCTCATATCAACAATCACAATGATCAGAAAAAGCTGAAATATACAGGAAGTGGCACAATAGCAATAGATTGTATATTTGAATGCACACTGCTGAGAAAATGAGAATCAAGCTGTTCCAGCAGTAATTGCTAATATAGGATAGGATGAAGAAAGAAAGAATTCAAGCATTCTTAAGAAAGAGCAGTTAAAACATTGGTAACATTTTTCTTTTGTTAGTATAGTTAAAGGTCTCAATATTTGTTCATATTGTTGGCTTTATTTGTACAACTAAAAATTGGAAAAACAAACTGGCATGAACAAAACTTAACATGTGAAATGTATATGTAAGATTTATGTACCTGCCAAATTAAAAAATAAAATTGAGTGTCACACAAAAACATTGGCAACATTATGAAAACTAGTTACATTCTAATATCTATTATCTTATCTATCAATCTATTTTATTAGTAGTATGTAGCAGTATATACTACACTATATAGTAAAATAAATGTAGCCCATAATTTGAATGGGAACTGGAAGTGGATTATGGGTGTTTCCTGGGTTGCTCTAGGGATAGGTGGAGACAAACAAAAGCAACCCCCCCCAATCTTGCTCACATTGCCGCCCTCCCCTCTTCCTCCCTGTGATATGCTTAGGTGTTAAAAAAAAAATTAAATGCGGAGACACTCCCAGTCACACCATCTTCTGGATCTTTGAGTAGTCTTCGGGTCTCAATGCTGATTTGCGCATGCACAGTTGAACCTGATTCCTTACTTGGCCCAACTGCTCATGTACCAGCAGGCTTCGTAACAGCAAAGAGACTCAAAGACTACACTAAGATCCCAATGCGCTTCTCTGCATTTAACTTTCAGAATTTTTAAAAGGATTTTTTTAAACACTAAAGCACACCGCGGGGAGGAATAGTGGAGGGGGCAATACTAGCAAGATTAGGTGGGGATTTGTGTTGGAGGGTTTAGTTCTCCTTTAAGACTGGGGCTTTGGTTGTTGACACAGGATGATCCTAACTGTGGTGTTTATACAAATGGCCTGTAGATGTCACTGTGCTCAGACTTATACTGTGCTTACTTCCTTTCAGCTTAAAAGTGAAAGTTACTGTTGTGTAATGGTGGCATGAGGGCCTGCTAATAAAGCACTGTTATACTCTACTCATCCTTGGCTACTCAAAACATAACAAATTGATGACGAGATGGATTTTCTACCTCTGCAGCAGCCTGCACCTTTTCTTCCAAACCCTGGTGAGTCTACAAACGAAAAGGCGATGTGGCAATGGCGGAGCACTTCCCATGCACGCCAGCTCCTGCTAAGCCGCAGCTCTCGCGATGTATCGGCTCCTTCTGACCGGCTACTACATCATACCTCTGTAACCGCTGCAGAGCGCTGATCAAAGCATTTGATGAAGTGTCAGGTCTTCTGACACGAAACGCGTTAGATGTAAATCCCCTCCTTTGTAATTTTAAAAAGTGCAAAATAAAGCCGATACATTGATATTAACTTACCAGACTCCACGAATGCTTTGATCAGCGCTCTGCAGCAGTAACAGAGGTATGACCTGGTGAGTCTACCATACCTTTTACTGCTTGGAGCTGTAAGTTTGAAAATTACATTATTGCTGCTGAACAAGGGGAGATTTCTGCTGCTAGAAAGGATGCTTTACTTATTCACTGCCTGGGAGCAGAGGGACAGTGTATATCTATACATTACCATTACCTGATGATACTTATGAAACTGCTCTTACTGCTATAAAGAACTTTCGTGCCAAGAGTATATGTGGTTGCTGAAAAATATAAATTCCACCAACGTGGACCACATAATGGCAAAACCACAGAACAATTTGTAGCAGCTTTGAGAGAGCTGGTTGTTACCTGTGAGTTTTGAGACCAAATAGTGGAAAAAACAAACTCACTTCTCATTAGAGAGAGACTGCTCCTAGAGCAGGATTTAACCCTTGCAAAGGCTATTACAGTTGCTAGCCAAATTGAAACAGCAGTAGCAGAGGCTAAAACTCTCAGTCAGGGAACTGCTGGGAATGTACAGATTGTGAATTCAACACTGTGGCCTAATAATGCACAGTCACAGGCAAAACACAGTGCTAAGGAAAGGGATTCACCTGCACTGCAAAACCATGCAGCAAATACAAATAGAAAATACTGGTTTCACTGTGGTTCAACACAACACACTGCAAAAGCTTTACAGTGCAGCAAATGCAAAAAGGTAGGACATATTGCTAAGATCTGCCGAAGTTCTGCTAAAGATGTTCATGAAGTCACTACTACAAATGTCACAGTATTAAGTGTGGATAAAGCTGGTACATTTATTCCAGACAAGTTTATATGTACTGGCAGTGTCAGTACTGCTTCTGCTGACAAGGGACACTCCATTAACCTGATGCTTGATACAGGTTCAGCTGTTTCTATACTACCAAAGGATATTTTCTTGAAAACATACGCTTGTTGCACCTGCCCTGAAACTGGTCAGTTACTTAAACAATCCAATTCCTGTGCTTGGTTGCTTGCCAGTGACTGTACAATTTGAATCAAATACTGCAAAATGTGACTTTTACATTGTGAATAAGGGTACTGCTATACTTGGAAGGGATTTATTTTCTGCATTAAACCTACAATTAGTTGATGGTCTCATTACTACAGCACCAGTGCCTGCCACACAGCCAGTGTCTAAAATTTCACCACAAAGCAACATTTCACTGGGCTGTGCAAAGAACTTTGTACACAAAGTTGAGACCAGATGTAAAACCAGTACCATTTCCTGATTCAGCATGGGAAAAACTTGCTATTGATATTGTCCTTTTACAGATGCTCCTATAGACTGTAGATTTGATATAACCTTGATAGACTATTAAAGTAAATGGCCTGAAATTGCATTTGTTTCTCTTATAACATCAGCTACAGTGATAACATTTCTGTCTACAGTCTTCAGCAGAGAAGGTAATCCAAAGGAGTTAATATCAGACAACGGACCACAGTTTGTCTCATATGAGTTTGAATCCTTTCTGAGAGAGGAATATTGTGCATAGGAAATCTTCAGTGTATTACCCACAAGCAAATTGGGAAATCAAGCGATTCAACAGAAGTCTGAAAGAAGCACTACAGACAGCAAATCTTACTGGGAAATCTTGGAAAGTATTTACAACAGAGTTCCTACATAACTACAGAGCAACACGCCATGCAACAACCCAATCATTGGCAGCTGAATTATTACATGGCAGACAGATGCGCACTAAGTTACATGTTGCAGACATCAACCTTCCACAAAATACTGTGCCTACAAAATCATCTACTGCTGACATTGTGAAACGTCAACAAGCCAAATGTAAGGCTTATACTGACAGAAAATGTGGTGCAAGAGAAGTACACTTTTAGCCTGGATCTTTAGTCAGAATTAAGAAACCAGGAATACTGAAACAAGGACAATGTAAATTTACTACACCACTTGAAGTGAGACGCCAGAGAGGACCATACACATATGAATTGTCTGATGGATGCATATGGAATGCAAATCATCTTGCTCCTGTTAGATATGACTTTGGAGAAGTTCCATTTGATGAAGGACATTTTCCTACTCCGAATGTCAACTGCAATAGACCTAAAGAAAGTGAACCTATAAGGCATACTGAGAGAATCAGAAAACTACCTGCATGGACCAAGGCCTTTGTTATGTGAGGAATGTATAATATTGTTTTAAAATGCATACTGTTTAATTGTTGCTGTTTATTATAGTTGTCCAAATGCTTTCCTACTATAGGGGGAATATGTGGTGTTTATACAAATGGCCTGTAGCTGTCACTGTGCTTACTTCCTGTCAGCTTAAAAGTGAAAGTTACTGTTGTGTAATGGCTGCATGAGGGCCTGCTAATAAAGCACTGTTATACTCTACTCGTCCTCGGCTACCCAAAACATAACAGTAACGTAACACATTACTTCTGCAGATTCTCACTCTTTCTGCTTCGCTCACACACACAGCTAAAGCATGTCTCACCAAATCCTCCAGGACCCCTGACCCACGGGGTGCACAAACAAAGTGCTGTTAACTGTTCCAGGGGATCCTCCTTGCTCCTTTCTCTGCTGTGACCAAACAAACAGTGCCCAAGCTGCCATTATAGGCCCCACCTAGGCACTTCTTGCCAGGACAACAGGCTGTCCATGCTCATTGGCCCTCTCTACCTTTCACTCCTAGAATGAGCTAGCCCTGATGGTTCTAACCTTTTTAGGCTAAAAGAGGAAATGCCTCTGCAAGGCACTGTCTTGCATAGGCTCCACATGTGGACTTAGCCTGCTGCTGGCTAAACCTGCAAATCACCATAACTATCTACACACAGTATATGAAATACACTTTATGTTACCTCCTTATAGCCAACTAAATGTAAACTGGCCTATTATGCTGCTGGGTGTCAAATTTCCCTTTATTATTTTTTACAATACCAAAGGGCCAAACATCAGTAACCATTAATGACCACCATGAGCTCAGCAACTCTATTGACTATAATAAGAAATTATTTTTAGAGTATGTGATATTTCTTCATTTTCAATCCAATATTGATCACTCACGGTTGATTAAATCTCAGTTCATATGCAAGAACAAAAATCAGACAAACTAAAGGTGGCCATACACTTTAAGATCCGCTCATTTGGCGACATCACCAAACAAGCGGATCTTTTCCCCCGAAATGCCACTAACGTCAAGGCTATATCCGGGGTAATCTGAACGTTCGGCCCTATGGCCAAACGATCGGATTACGATGAGCGCAATGGGCTCCGACGGGTCGGACAGGAGGAGAATCAAACCTTCCCGATCAATATAGTGTCCAGATATCGATTGGAAAGACCCTTCGGAAGCCTCCATACATGGGCAGATTAGCTGTCAAATTGGTCTAAACGACCGATATCGGCCACTTTATCTGCCTGTGTATGGCCACCTTAAACCCAAATAAGGTGGTGGGGGGGAACAAAAGGCCACATTAGGATCAAGGAACAGAATAGTCAACTAGAGCAAGAGAAACTGCTTTTAAAAGTGAGGCTAAGGAATTCTCTGCCAAGTGATAACATAATAGCACTCAAAAACAACAATACCATTCTTATATTAGAGCATTTGTATTTGTTATGGTAAGTATACAAATATGTGACTATATATATATATTAATGTATGTCTGTTTGTATGCATATATTTTTGTAGAGGCACAAATTCAGCAAGTGTTTTGAATTCAAATGAAATATGTTACTAGTTTTGCAAAATGTTTCCAGGAAGCAGTGTTGCAGCTGCACAGGAAATCAAGGTATATGCTTTGGGCATACTTCCTAGAGAGGGTGAATTGCTCTTAGTTTCTTGTGCAGTCATCATCAGAGTCAAATGTTTAGAAACAGTACATCTAGATCTTCTCTACTTCATGTAGAACAGATTGCATAGCAAAGTTAATGAAGAAGGACATTTCTAGGGGTCAAGGTCCTGAAATGGAGACTAATGGAAACCTTTCAGTAGAGCATTGTATATGTGTTTTTATTATCCAACAACCTGTGCATTTACAGGCATATATACAGTACAGTATCTATATCAAAGCTTAGGCTATTAGCAAAAAACTAAACTAATGTACATACACATTATAGTTTCCATCTTCTAAAATAAGTACCTTTTTAACAACAAATAATCACTCAACAAATAGAAACAACAACATAAACACATTTTTGTTGGCTGCATTGCTGCAGGTTTTAATTGCTAATTAAGCTCATGGTAAGTAACCTGTTTACACTCTGTGCTATGGTTTTGCTGACTTTAGACAAGGTAGGAGCAGGCACCAAAGTTGAGCAATATGTTTTTAATTTCCATTGTGATGGTGGGTAAAATGTGAAGGACATAACTACTTATTTTATCTGAAAAGAGAAAAATATAGGTTTGTTATGCAGCAATAGAAGGAGAGGCATTCATATAAAATATACAAGCCCACAAAATAAATCATTGTGCATATCCTACCACATTTAAAAGCATGTATAAGCATTGTGGAAGGTGTGGAAGGTTTATATCACGCTGCTATTTATAGCTGTTGAAAGAATATTTAAGGTGTAATAATATATGAATAATTTCTATCAAGGGATATATGAAGGTTAAAATGATCACTATTTTGAAGGGACAAATAAAGAGGAAATCTAAAGGGGTAGCTCATCATGAAAAAAAAAAACTTTAAATATGAAGTTGACAGCAATATTTAAATTGCAAATTCAATAGGTCTTCAATTTTTATATATTATATGTTTATAACTTGCATTTTAAGTGCTATATTGTTGCTATAGAGGATGTGAATATAAAGAAACAGAAATTAAAAAATAAGACTAACATTAAAAGCCTTTAAAAGCATCATCATTGATGTGTGGCTTGTCTGATTCTGTTAGTAACCCTAAAAACAAAATAACATTTTCAGTTCCAGACTTACAAGAAGCAGAGTAGGAATAAGCAGAGTAGGAATAAGCAGAAAAGTTTAAATGTCATATTAAATAAAAAAAAGGGCAAATGTAAATTTAAAAGTGAACTTTAGTACCTCATTTACTAATGGCAGACACAAGCACTATGCAAATTAATGACCAGAAAAGTGGGTTGTGAAAGTATATGTCTATGACTTACCCATATTTTGCCAGGCACCAAAATGAATAACAAAGGTGTCCACGACTGTGGGGAATTATTTGTCTTGTGGGAAAAGGAACCCAGGGTAGTCATAAACTTAGCTGGGAATTATCTCGCTAGTGTGTTAATACCAAATACAGTATGTAAAGTTTTAATGAGATTTTTGACTTTGATAAAAAGCCAACAACAGAAATGAGCATACTTTGAACAGCAAGACCAAATAAACCTGTAACAGTAATTAGACCATATATCTGAAAATACATATTTTGAGGTGTTTACTACATCTGCTGTTATGCTGGGCCCATCTGGCAGATGCACTATTGTTCTAAAGAGTCCAAGAGAGAAGATACCTTTTACACCAGGATAGTTCGCTTTTTATTAAAAAAAGAAAATCACCTTCACAAATGCAGTCTCACTGTAAAACACGATAAGCAAGTGCTAATGCTTACTGTAAAATTTATTTGGGTGTCTTCTATAACATTATACTTATTACAGTTAATGTCAGATGAAAAACTAATTTTCTGAAGTGCTGCTACAATGTAAATGTACAATATTTAAATGGCCTAAAATATGAAAATATTATTTCATCTTTTTATTTATATTTGTTAAACATAGTCACATTTTGTTTAAAACAAAGCAATTGAGTTTTAGTTTTAGTGTATTTCCTAGTATCACTGATATGCACAGGAAACTTTCTAACACTCAATAATTGCAGATATACATACAGAAAACTAATGGCAGCCCTAGATATAATAAAATAAAATGTAATGTATTCTAATATGAGATTTCACATTATAATTATTTGTCGTCCTCCTTGCAGTATCCACTTCATTTTGTCACTAGCTTAATTTTAATTGCCAATTAATTGCATTTATTTAAATTCCTTGCTATACTATGAATAATGCATTATCACATGCAGATGAAACAATATGACATACCACCATACTATTCTCTACTATATTCTAATAGCCTTTTGTTTTTTTGTTTTTTAATTTTTATTGCTGTATTGTGTATTTATTTTTTCACTTTGCTGATGGTAACACTAACTTAATTAAAATGCATATTATTGCTTCTTACTATTACATTTGTTGTGATCATTGAGTGTGTTAGAGTAACCCCAGAGATGGGGAAAAACTGTGTTTTCCCTTTAATTTTTCCCCAGTGGGAGAGGTAAACTCCATGAAAAGTGTTACTAAACAGAGCAGAGTTTGTCTGTTTAAAGGCTTTAGTTGCCAGATCCTGGAACTTATAGGGTTCTGGAAGGAACAGGAAGCCAGATACTCCATTCAGCAGGTCCGGCTTGCATATTGGAGCTCACTTTCCACAAGAAGACTGTCCTGTGGAAAGGTATTTAAATCTAATGAGAGTGTTAGGAAGGTCTCTCTGAGCAGGGTACAGCAGGAAGGGTACCTGGCTGTTTAAGGAACTCCCAGAGGGACTGGGAGAGCTGCCTGTAACTGCAAGAAGCAAAGGGAGCCTGTGAATGTGACCAAGAGGTTTAGAGGCAAATTCACTAAAGGACGAAGCACCTAACGTTAGCGTATCGCATTTTCGTTAATTCGCTAGTGTTACTTCGCACCCTTACTCCTGGCAAATTTACGCAACGGACGTAACTACGCAAATTCACTAAAGTGCGCATTTTTCTGAACTCTACCTTTTACGCCAGACTTCCTTCGCCACCTCAGACCAGGTGAAGTAGATAGGGATTGCTTCCAAAAAAGTTAAAAAAAATTCTAAGTCCCAAAAAACGCTGGCGTTTTTTCTTTTTTTATGGGTGATAGGCTGAAAAAAATCGAAATTTTTTTTGGGGCTACCCTCCTTCCCCCCTACATTTCCTAACTCATGGCACCTTAACTATACAGTGGGCACATGTGTAGGGCAAAATAAAAATTTTATTTGCTGTTTTAAAGGTTTCCCAGGCTTGTGTAGTGATGCTACATATACCTCCATTGTAACTTCAATTTGGCGCCGTATGCAAATTAAGCATCGCTAGCATAACTTTGCTTTAACGCCAGTGCAACTTCGCAACCTTTCACTTCCCCTGAGCGCAACTTCGAATTTTAGTGAATTTGCATAGCGCTGGTGAAAATACGTCTGGCGAAGTGCAGCGAAGCGGACGCTGGCGCAACTACGCATCTTAGTGAATGTCCCACTTAGTGAGAGAACTCCGCAAACGTGTGAGGGTAGTGCCCAGTGGGCAAGAGTTATTTTTTGATTAGTGTTTTGTGCTGAACTGGTCACCCTGTGTCTGACTAAACTGCCTAAGTGTGAAAAGGTGAATACATGATGATGCAACAATCATGTACTGTTTGCCAGTGCTTTATGTTGAAAAGTTTGGAAAATAAACCTGTGTTTTGCCTGAAGACCTGTGGTGTCCCTGTCTTTCTGCTATGCTTACCTGCCTACCATTGCTAATTTCCCTTAAAAGTACATGTACATGCAGCAGGCTTGTCAAAAGGGCTACATTTAAATATTTCTGTAGGGATCCATAGGGTTAATTTCCCCTATGATCTAAAAATCCCCTGCTTGACCAGTTAAGTGCTGATCCTAAATTAAATAAGGAAGGGGAGTAAGTCCTTTGTCCCTAATGTAGTATGCCCTGGCAGATTCCAGATTTGGCCAGAAGGTGTAACTGTTGCGTAACTTCTTCATATAGCTGAACAGCCATGTGCTTAGTTCAGTCTACTTCCTGATTTCATTCCACTCAGAAGTGCAGGACTGTAGCCAAGATAGAAGGGGCCTAAGGAATTTGAGTGGCGCTGAGGGGCTTTGGGTACTAGGCCCCAAGCTTTGTGAGCTCAACTATTAAGAGAAAGCACATGGGTGGTGATGCCCTGTATGGGCTCAGTGATAACGAGACCCAATAAGAGATGCCTGGAGATAGATGCCAGTAAAAGTGGCTTTGTTGTGCTAACACAGCAGATAATGTTGGAAGCGTGCCCTGGTAAAAAGTTTAAAGCAAGTTTTGCCTGCTCAGTTAGGAAAGCTTGGGAGCCTAGTCTGAGGATTGAGTAACTGTAGATGTCTGCGCCAGTTCTGTGTGAGCCCCCGGGTGAGTCTGCTTGAGAGAGGGTAGTGAAAGGCTCCAATGTGTCCCCTGTTTGAGAAAACAGGTATTGTTAGTGCGCCTGCTATTTGGAAGCAACTACCTCTGTCCAACAGGAAAGGTATTTGGGCAGATAGTGATACCTGGGAAAGTTTAAGAGCTCTTGGGGGGAAAGGGGACTGTGACTCTGTTTGTTCACCAGGAGTGGAATATGGAACTGCGCCTGGTAAGGACTATGCCATGGTCAGACTGCCACATGGGTTCCACAGGGCAGAGGTTATTGAGATGCGATTGTATTTTAATATGCACTTTTCAGTTATATAAAGTTCTATTTTTACTGCAATGGTGTGGTTAATAATTTGTTCCTAGTGGAGTCACCCGTAGGTGTATCCCCGGATCCCACTAGGTGCCATGCACTGCCATGTAGAGAAATTCCCAGTACACTTTCACTTAGCAAAGGGAATTCAGGACATGTGGATGGTAAGAAATGAATGGTGTATATCCTATGGCACAGGGGGGTGGCCAAGATGGGTTTTAATTTCATTCATAAGTTAAAGCATATCTTTTTGTAGAGTGTTAGTGAGTGACAATATTGCTTTAAAAAACTTAGTTAAAACTATAGAACAATACCTCTTTATTGAATACTTGGGTAGTTACTAAAACTAGACTATTTTTTTTTTCAAATCTCTGTTTATTGAATTTTTTCCAAAACAATGAGGGAGAGGGAGGGTACAGAAAGAAAAGGGAGGGGGTAGGACAATAAAAAATTCACTTTTCACATCCAAAATAACAAATGCAGGGGTTATTAACACGTCATATCTCCACATTACATAGTTCAGTTACTTCAATGAAGACATGGACTGGGAAGGTCGAGCATATCAAAGCATGTGGAATACATCAGGAGCATTACATAATATAAGAGAGAGGGTCACAGCAAATTATAAAATTCCAACCAAGGCAACCAGGTCATTTTGTAGCAGTTAAGTGAATCCTGAATCAACCCAGTTATCTCTTCCATTTTCCTGGTTTCCTCAACCAAATTGGTCCATTCACATGTTGTGGGGGGGTCTGGTGATTTCCATTTCTTGGGAATTAAAGATAAGGCCGCACGCAATAAGTGTTGTGAGAGGGTGTCTGGTATTAATCTATTGGACTTCCCGTCTAAATGGAATAATAGCAAAGTGTGGTCATCAGGACCATATCTATAGCCAGTGATATTGTAAATAAGGGAACAAATTTGCTTCCAGTAGGTGATAATTTTCGGACAAGAGAACCAGATATGTTTGAATGATCCCACACCCAACCCACAACGCCAACATTTATCCGTAGAGGAAGGAAAGATACTGTGTAACTTGGACGGTACATAGTACCACCTCGTTATGACTTTATATTGCATCTCTCTCATTCGAGAGGCTCTAGTTGTTTTGTGTATATGCGACATTATCTTATATCTATTAGAGTCGGAAAGGCTGATATCTAATTCACGTTCCCATTGGTCAAAGAACGCAAGGTTAGGGTACGATTTATTACGTAACAGTAAGTGGTAAGTTTGAGATAAAGGTCTCAAAAATGGGAGTTTAAGTTCCAGAAAATTTTCCCAAACGGTAAGCTGTGCTGGATGTAGTCTGTGATAATCTTTACTAAGGAAGTCATGCAACTGATTGTAACACCATACATCCCTCGGGTGACAACCCCATTTCTTCTGAATATCGCACAGGGGAATGATCTTCCCGTTGTTATAGAAATCGGAGAGTCTAGTTTCCTTGTCGCCCAATACACCCCACCTATCGAATGCTCTGGGTTCTAGACTAGGAGGGAAGTCAGGATTACGGAGCAAAGGTTGCAAGGTTGGAAAGGAGTGGGTCAACTTATGTACCTTACTATATTTATACCATATCTCGAGGGTGGGCATAATCGTAGGGTGTAGACGAATATCCTTGGGTACATTCTGCTTTGAGGACCAAAGTAAATTACTTAGCGGTATATTAGTTGTAGCTTGTTCAACATTTAGCCATAGTTTGTCTGGTCGTCTCAAGTACCAGAAAAAGGTACGCACCAAGTGAACCGAGATATAGTATAAGAAGGCATCAGGTACAGCTAGGCCACCCCTATCTTTTGGTAAGGTAAGTAGTTCTTGCTTGAGTCTGGGTGCTTTATTGTCCCAAATAAACTGATTAAAAAGAGACTTAACCTGTGAGAAAAAGGTCCTGGGAATCCTAATGGGTAACGTTTGCAGCAAATATAGAATCTGAGGCATGATGGACATCTTGATGGCTTGCACTTTGCCAAACCAAGAGAGGCCCAGGGTCAAAACTAGACTATTTTTTTACTTGATTAAAAAAAAATTTACTTCCCTTCCAAACCCAAATCCCCTAATTTACCATTAATATTTCTCGTAAATGCTGCAACAAAAAATCATGACAAAATCAAGTGACAATTAGGCTTGAGCGAATTTGACCCGTTTAGTTTTATCAAAAATCTGCCGCCAGCGAAAAGTTGCAGATGCCCATTAAAGTCTATGGGCGTCAAAAAAATTGACGCCCAACCAATTTCTTTTTGAAGTGCAATGCCATACAAGTCTATGGGGGTAATTTCCTCTGTAAAACAAGGCGGAAAAAATTGTACATCCCTAGTAACAATTCCAATTGTGTGGCATTTTGACATTTTGAAGGCATAAATCTCTAAAAATAAATCTCTAAGAAAAACCTTTAATGAATAGACCCCTTAAATTAGTTACTGTAAATAGAGTCTATATACAGCTGTACAGTACTTGCAGATAATGAAATTGGGTTAGATTTCTTTGGATATAATAGTTGATGAGTACCAAAAAGTCACAGTCTGAACTGATCTATAGCTAACCAGCATGGATGAGGAATTAAAATAGTAAGCCTAGATAAGTCATGTGATAATAACATGTAATAAACAACTGTACATGAGAAACCCCATTTTATGCTTTTTAAGGGACCAGTCAAAAATTATGTAAAATCTAGGAAAATGTAAAATCAGGGAAATGTGTTAAAACAACTTCTTCTTAGAATACTCAAAGGATAATCAGCACAGGAGTCAGTTTTACTTTGAAATACAACATTTACTGTGCTAATGACAAGGGCTAAGCTTTGCAATTTTGGGCAGATTCACTAAATAACAACAATTCGCCAGCATTACCATCTACAGGGACATTGCCTATTCACTAACAGGCGCAGGCGTTGATTCGCTACTATTCGCTAGTGTTCATTCACACTTCGCTGTGGCGAAAGATCGTTACTCAGAAAATTCAGTAAAGTACGGATTTTACTGAACCTTACCTGTTTTGCCAAATTTGACTTCGCCAGCTCAGACCAGGCAAAGTGCTTAAAAGAAACTAGATCTTCCTCAATCTTCTGTCATTTACATCATATCCTGTGTGACGAAAATGCATTAAAGTTCAAAAAAAGCTGGCGACTTTTCCTTTTTTTAAGTGGGATTGACTGCAAAAGTCCTAACAAACTTTTTTTGGCTAACCGCTTTTCTCCAGACATTTCATAACATATGGAACATTCATTTTAAAGTGGGCTCATGTGTAGGGCATCATATTAACTCTCTTGTCTTTATTAAGGTTCCCTGGAGATTTGTAATAAAATGGTAACTTCAAGCATTTGCACCAAAATGTATATTAAAGACCTCTATACAACTTAACATTACCTGCCAAAGTAACGTTAGTGAAAAGTCACCAGCATTCGTGCCCAGGACAAAACTCTGCATATTAGTGAATTAGTGTAGTCGTAGCGCATTTGTGCCTGGCGAGCTGGTGCGAGTTGTGCGAAGCTGATGCTGGAGAAAATATGCCTGTTAGTGAATCTACCCCTATGGAGGTCATGTGCAAGACCTCTCTCACATGCACAACCTAAAGCATAAGTGGTTTCTGCAGGACTATATAAGCTGCAAATTAGCATTATCACTCTGGATAACCACATATTTTTTCATTGGAAGTTGCAAATTAATTGGACTTGACTATTTACAGACAAAAGCATAGCAATATACGCATCTGGTTAGTTTTTTAAACCTCTTTTTTTCACGAATACTAAATTTGAAATTTAGGATAAATTATTTATGTACAATCCAAAATATATTATGTAAAATCAGGGAAAAGCACCCATTAAAATGTATTATACATTGGTTGAAGCACATAAACATTCATGTAAATTGTGTGAAACTGCATTTGAGACTGTAGTGTTATACGGTTGCTTTGTTGCTAGTCACTATTACTACGGATGGACGAATTTGACCCCTTCCGTTCCACCAAAAATTCACCGCCTGCGAAATGTTGCCGACGCCCATTAAAGTCTATGGGCGTCAAAATTTTTTGTCACACAGCTAATTTTTTTTTTTTTTTTGACGGGCATCTTTTTTTTTGGACGTACGACTACATTCAAGTTTATGGGCGTCATTTCCACAGCGAAAGAAGGCAAAAAAATTTGCCCATCCCTAACTATTACTGCACAATTAAAAGGCAACAGGAGCACAAAATAAACATATATGTAATTAGTATTAGTAATTAGTAGTTTCCCACATTACACAAAGTAATGTTTTTGTTGCCAAAACATGAGATGTGATTTTATGTGCGTTCATGTGCTTTCAAGGTTGCGCATGAGAAAGCAAAGACAGAGTAAATAATACACCTGCCAAAAAGCCATATTTCAGGAAAGGACCCAAATCAAAAATCATAGGGTAACATGATTGCTCAAAACATATGTTGATTAAAAAGCCATATTTGTTAATAAATGTTGACTAGACGTTGAAAAATAATGCTACCTAATAATAAAGATTGAAAGCATAGATGTGTAATTTAAGTGGAGAATATTGTAGCAAACTTATAAAAGATCATCATAAATCAAAGTGAGACATATGATAAGGAAAGGAGAGCCAAAGGCTCAGGGGAAGATTTTGACAAAATTAAGGGGCACATTTACAAACAATCGAATTTTGTATTTTTTTCCACAAATTCCTATATTTCTTAAAAGCTTTAAAAATGTGATATTTATTAAGGGGTCGATTTACTAACAATCCAATTGTCATTTTTGTTACTCCTGTTCTTAATTACTATTTCAGATAGTGACTTATCTTTTTGGATAACTGTGTTTGGCGTGTTGTTATATATAGATAATTAAATCATTTAATTTAATTTAATTTGAGCCAGACTCAGTTCAGTGAGAAAAAGGTTTATCTCATGAAAAGTCATGGACAACATTTAATTTGAGATGCAGTTCAATTCAGAAAGCTTATCTCATGGTTTATGTGAAAACTCTATTGAAGTACATGGGAAAAAACTGGAACTGAATTTGCGAAAAATGTTTTTATCCCTGAATTGAATCTTGTACATGAATTTTCATGTGATAAATCGGGAGATAACTTTTTGGCACTTTGTTTTTTCTTAAAGTAACTGAATATGAGAAATATTTGGGTACTTAAACGGATGGACACTGTGATTGGAAAATACTTTTTCAGTGACTCCGGTTTAAATGTATGATCTTATACTATAAAAAGAGGAATAATATGTACTTACATAGGCTATTCAGGGTAGGTAGATATACAATTTTAATCTGTTGTCAAAGTTAACCCCCACCAATTTAGTGTCAGGAGTATTGTTTTATTGTAAGTTTAGTGATACATAAACATGTTAAATTGTAAGTACAGGTATGGGACCTATTATCCAGAATGCTCAGGACCTGGGGTTTTCCAGATAAGAGATCTTTCCATAATTTTGTTCTCCATGCTTTTAGTTTAAACATTAAATAAACCCAGTAGGATTGTTTTGCCATAAGGATTCATTTTATCTCAGTTAGGAATAAGTACAAGGTACTGTTTTGTTATTACATAGATAAAGGCATTATGTATAACCATCATTATGTATTATGTATAACCTCATTTGGTTACTGTCTCTTTAAATTAAACCATTACAATCCAGGACCTTGAACCTGGAAACTGGGATTTACAGTGCAGTGCCTGTACCCAGGGAACACTGAGGTGCAAACCTCAGGGGGGGGGGGGGGGTTCTACTAGGAAAAAACCCCTCACAAAAGTTTGCAATAAAATAAATAAACATTATCTAAAACTGTAGTAAAATAATACACAATGCTCTAATGCACTAAGGACAGGTGGGAACTACCTAACTCACTATTAGGTATCACTCTGACTGTCTCTCCAACACAGTCATTTTTATTATCACAGTCCCAATCACTCTGGAATGAGTTAATGACCACACAGCTCAATTCAAATGAAATATCCCTTCCCAAGAGCTCTTATTCTCCAGGTAGCACTACCTTTGCCAAAAGTACCCCTCCCTTTGGAACTTAGCAGCCGCTCCTGTGTAGCAGGTGAATGCACAAGACCAGTACTCAAATCAGGGCCTCAAGCTTGCATCGTTGCCAATAACCTCCCTTGGGTGGCTCACTCACTGGGGTGCTCTCAGGTGCAGTCACACTGGAGATTACAGACAACTGTGCAGCAGGGACAATCTCCACAGTGGCACCTTTCACCTCCTGAGTCTCTAGCAGCTTGGCAGGAAACAGAACGGGCTCTGTCTGTACATCTAGAGATGCAGAACTCTCAACTAAAACTGCAGAGCATGACAGCAGCTCCTGTAGAGTTTCACACACACTGGCTCTGGCTGGATTTTGCAGCAGGGGTGGTTTTATAACCTCTTTCTGGCAACCCCTAACATTTGGCTCCAACCCTTGGCTCTTCCTGGATCCTCCTCTTTTTCCTAGACAGCCTCTGGGGCTTTCAGCCACTCAGTCACTCCCCTGCCTGTAACTGGGCTCAGTGATGTCAATGGCAGAACAGGGCATGTCTGATCCTCGACATATGTTTTAAAATGATTAATTATTTGTTTAAAGTGAAATCAATATGATAATTCTTTTATCTGGGTAACAGGCTTCTGGATGCCATAAAGGATCCCATAGCTCAGTAATGAAAATGCTGCAGAAGTTTCTGTACATGCAGAGTTGCCAAGAATGAATCATTAGCCATCTCATGACATGGGGTTAGTCTAAAATTGCATGCATGGTATCCTGATTATTGTCGCTTTACTAATTTCTTATAAAATAGTCTAACACAGAGGAAAATCTAAATTTAACATGGATTATATGTCTACAGTTAAAAATAATGCGATTAGCCTCAATAAAACTTGATGCTGTCAGGAGCTACCTGGAATCAAACTCTGAACTATACACTTACAAGCGCCTGAATTACTTCATTGAGCCACAGGAGACCGTTGCAATCTGATCCTATTTGAATGATTAAAGACGCTCTGGTTTCCTTATAAGTTTGCTCACCTCCTCCTCCTCCTGTCTCATTGTAATTTGCCAATTAAGGGGCCTTATAAGCTTGCTGCAAATAATACTCCATTGCTTGATCATTGAAGCCCCCCAAGCTAGATCTAGCGTACTACTTGTTTCTGTGACTCCTGTGCCTGATTCCTGATTTGTTCCCTATTCCTGTCCTTGTCCTGCCTGGTTCTCCGCTCCCTGCTCCCATTAACTATTGGATCTCCTGGTATTTGACCTCGGCCTGTCTCTTCATCCATTCTCTACCTTCAGCCTGCCTCTCCTAGTTTGCGCCAGTCCTGACCTTTTTGCCAATTCTTAGGATCACTCTTGTCTGCAGCCTGCCACTGACCACTGACACGGTAAAAGGACTTCTATTTTTCTTTTGCATCTAAACCAGTTGTGTTGCCTGCATTTGCTTTAATAAATCTTTCAATGTTAGATGTTTCCTGTGTATCAGCACCTTAAATACCAGCTGTATCCATGTTACACAGCACCTAGGCTAGTACCTGCAAGACACTCACCTGTGGCCCAGCCTGATAGATGCAAATTCAAAAACGGGCGCCGGCGTCGAAAAAACGAGACGCCGGTGCCGTTTCGCAAATTCGCCCATCAATACCGGTCACATATTGTAGGGTGTATTTCTGAATGTTTCCAGGGCATTACAATAAATAGTATCAGTCTGATAGGTGGATGTACTGTCAAACATCACGCCTAAACCTGAAAAAGAACAGTACATTTATCTATAGAAATGCTCTAATAATGGTTAAACAGAACAGCAGCAGTTAAATACCGGGCCACTTGTTATCTATTCAGTTCATGACTCATGAATGAAGAAGACCATAGTAGCACTAAACTTGTGTCTTAAGCAGGATCTGTTGTCATGCTTCTGTGTTTATCTCTGGTTGTAAGAGCATATGTGGCCCCTGTCTAAAGTTCAACTACTTAAATGTATCTCTACTACATCATTTTAGTCATAAATCTTATCTTCTTGCAGGTTCCCAAAGTATATAAATTTTGTCTAGCCTTCACCATCTAGTACAATATTTTCTGCTTTAATCCCCCTGCAATAAAGCAGAAAAACATTTTAAAATGTTGGGTTTATTCAAAAAAAATCTAAAGAATATGGCACCATGTCTAAGACTAAGGAGCTATGTCTGTCTAATATTCATTATACCTACCTGTGGGTATTGTTATGTTTATGCAAGAACTGAATGCCAAGAACTATGCAAGCTATATACAATCTACAAAGAACAGTGCTTTTTTTCAAGCAGTTATTTGTGAGAATTAGCCGTTTATGGGTTAACTATTTTATTGCCACTGGTCATCTTTTTGTTAAACATAGCAAGTTTTTCTTTATTAGAGGAAAATAAATTCAGTTACAAAAAAAATGTGTTTGTCTGAAGGGCACAAAAACGGCAAATGGCTTTGTTATATTTCTAAGCTTGGATAATGGCTTTCTTTGCTTGTGCACACAGTAGATACGATAAGGGCACAGTTTATTCCGACTATTGCACTTATTGTTCAAGAATCCCTACTTATATAAAACTTTATTTTCAGATGTTATGGTACATTATTGTGTCAGCGTAACATGAGGTAAGGTGAGAATCTGCTGCCTGGACTTCTTCATCCCCCATTAGCATACTTTTACACATATTTGCATACATTTGTGCACGAACATGGACACAAACACATTGTAAAAATAAATTATTTATTTTTAGAATGTAAATTGTTAGGCTATGCTATAGTGTAGCGTTAAAGTTGCGCCAAGTCCACCTGAGAGCCTATATAAGATAGTGCCTTGCTGGGGCTCTTCCTCTTTTGACCTGGAAAGTCTAGCAGCAGGAGAAACTGGAGTGGCTAGACCCTAGGGAAGATTGGTACCGTTAGGGCTAGCTAGTGGATATCAATGGCCAGTGAGCATAAACAGCCTATTGTCCCATCAAGGAGCAATAGTTTGGGCTAGAGCCCTAACGTGATTGTGCACCAGAGTTAGGGAATTGAGCATTCAGTTGTAGGCTAGTGGAGAGCCTATAGAAGAAGCTTTGTTATTAAATGAGGCTGAGGCAAAGAACCTGGGGTAAGAGTTCCTTAGTCAAAAGGAGCCCCTCTACTGCTAACACTCCTGCCAATGCGTCTTACATATCAAGTGCCCTGAAGGCTTCAGAAGGGAGAATGCTGTGTATGTGTATGAGTAACTGAGATTGTGTAACTAAGATCTTTGTTGGCAACCAGTGCCCTGGTCTGAATGTAAACTGTGCCCCTGCAAGAGGCTGCTATCTCAAAAGTGTTTGAGTTCATCACATTTATTGTGCATTGTGGAAGTGAATTCTTCTAGCAGCAAAGGCCTAACCTAGGAACATCTTATCATAACAGGTGCTCACTTGCCATGAGTGTCCCTCTTTGACTGTCACACCATTACACATTAGGGATGTAGCGAACTGTTCACCGCCGAACTTGTTCGCGCGAACTTCGACCGTTCGCGTCCGCCGAATGTTCGCGAACGTCGCGCGACGTTCGCATTTTGAGTTCGCGTTCGATTCGAATACAAATCGTTCGACCATTCGACCATTCGAATTCCTTCGACCGCTAAAAATCGAACGATTTCCATTCGTTCGAACGATTGTAAGCATTCGATCGAATGAAAAGCATTCCATCGAATGCTTCGATCGTTCGATTCGAATGAAAATCGTTCGATCGAACGATTAAAATCCTTCGATCGTTCGAATCGAACGATTTTAGCGGGTGTTCGAAGTTCGCGAACTGTTCGCGAACGTTCGCATTTTTTGCCGGTGTTTGCGAACGGCGTTCGCGAACACCAAATCGGCAGTTCGCTACATCCCTATTACACATTTTTAACATTTATTTATTTTACCATTTTTTCTTTTTTACTAAAAAAGTAAATTTCACAGTGCAATTATTGGAGCAGGTATTTTAATCACTAATCCACTGTTTTAATCTAACTGATTTGCACCGTTTTTTGCGGTTTTATGCTTTTATTGCATTTCCCCTTGCATTATTCTTCACTACATGTTTTGTAGTTTGGTGTAGAAAAACTTCTTTATTGTGCTGGATTTGTCAGAGTGTAACTTGCACATTTTTAGACGATTTTCAGAAATATAAAAATTACGAAAGCTTTGTAGTTTGGTAGATTGGAAATCGAAAGACATCTTTACCCTTGCTGGATTTGGAGTGTGTATTTTCAACAAATATATGGCTTTCTGGAGTCTTTGTACCATTACGGCATCTTAAGACACATAATATGCAGACAGGGAGCTTTGTTTGCAGAAGCTTAGTTGGAAGCCAAGAAAAATATCATATCCACTATTTGATTTGGGGTTCAAAAAGGTCTAAATATATGCATATTGGGCATTTATATTTAGTCTCTGGAATCCATATTTAGCATAACTAATTTTTGTATGTACCGATGAGGAAATTTGTACCGATGAGCAAATCAGGAGTCACTAGCTCAGTCTCTCACTCAACTTGTAACCAAGTTAGACCAGCACTACAGCATCCCAAAGACCAACCAACACCCAAATAACTAACAAAAACCTTGCTACCACCACTTTCATACTTCTCACACCTTGGCGATGAGAGAGCCAGGCACTATAGTAGTGAAAGGGTTAATTGTACTTGAAACACACACTCTTCCTACTAGCAGTCAAATGGTTTATTTTATCAGCATATAGCATGCAAAGGGCTTAGGCGCAGCCTCCAACTCTTGGGTTAGGGTCTTTTAAAGCATCAAAGACAAACATATTACATTTTATACTTCATATTATAAAACGTTATACCTTTTACAATACGTACAAAAAAATGTTACAAAAAGGACATCAATTAAAACATGACAAACAGTTTTAAAATAAAAGGGAAAAAATGGTAACTCTATACTTAGCCCCAAAAACAGAAATTTCTGGTCCTGGAGGCAAGGCAAAACAGCTGGTATAAACTCCCCAAAGTACATATAGGATAGTTAACCTTACTATCTAATGATCTGTAGGAGATAAGATGCTATAAACTGAAAGTTTTGAGGTCAATTTTGTGAAATTTTAATTTTTTTTTATAAAAATTGTTAACTTTAGGAAAGCATTGCAACTTTGTAGTTTGGGCTATTGCGACTATTTTGTATTAGTCAGAATCTGTTCTTTCCAAAATTGTATGGTTTGTAGGGATGTAGCGAACTGTTCGCCCGCGAACTAGTTCGCGCGAACTTCGACCATTCGCGTCCGCCGAATGTTTGCGAACGTTTGGGAACGTTCGCATTTTGAGTTCGCGTTCGATCGTTCGACCATTCGACCATTCGAATTCCTTCGACCGCTAAAAATCGAACGATTTCCATTCGTTCGAACGATTGTAAGCATTCGATCGAATGAAAAGCATTCGATCGAATGGCTTCGATCGTTCAATTCGAATGAAAATCCTTTGATCGAACGATTAAAATCCTTCGATCGTTCGAATCGAACGATTTTAGCGGGTGTTCGAAGTTCGCGAACGTTCGCATTTTTTGCCGGTGTTCGCGAACGGCGTTCGCGAACACCAAATCGGCAGTTCGCTACATCCCTAATGGTTTGCTAGGGTCATTTTTTCGGCCTGGAAATGTGTACATATTTCTGGAGCAGTACTTTGGAAATTCAGTAGTGTACAGCTGGGAGTTTTTTGTTCAAATAAATTGTATTTTCATGCATAAAATAAATTATGTGTATTACATTTTTTTTTTTAAAAATACAATTTCTTTTAGATTTTTAGTAGCTTATATATTTTTACAGAACATTTTTAACATTTTGGCAAAGATTACGTTGTCTTTAAAAAACACATTTTTTCTAGGAAAACTAAAAGTCCCCCCAGGAAATGCACCTAAAGTGAAAGAGCACAATATTTTCACAAACTGACAATAAAATACCAGAAGTGCCAAATAGGCTGGCGAGGAATGGTTTAAATATAGTGATACAAAACAAAGTGAGCCATCTGAACCAAACAGATTGCTCCATCTGTATATGCTTTTCTGTTGTTGTTCTGCTATGTATCGCTGTAAATATTTATTAGTCAGGAAAATTCTGTCTTATTCCAAACTTTGCAATATGTGTAGCATTTGCATTGTATATACAGTACAATAAACTGCTTTTTTTCTAGTACAGGTATGGGACCTGGGGTTTCCAGATAAGGGGTTTATCTTTAATTTGCATCTTCGTTATTTAAAAAATAAACTAAACAGGATTGTTTTGACTTAAATAATGATTAATTATATCTTAGAATCCAGCAGAAGATACTGTTTTATTATTACAGAGGAAAGGAAATTATTTTGAAAAATCTGAATTATTTGAATAGAATGGAGTCAAAGGGAGATGGCTTTCCTGTAATTTGAGCTTTCTGGATAAATGGTTTCCACATAACAGATCCCATACCTGTACATAACTACTAATATTATGTTTGACTAGCCACTGTATATCTTGCATTAATGCAGTATCGGACTGGCCCACTGGGATACCAGGAAAACTCCTGGTGGGCCCAGGTGTCAGTGGGCCCTCTTGCTTTTAATCATTTGGCCTATTTCATGGCCATTCCTTATTTCTATGACAACAAAAATGTAATAGATGGAATAACAGATTATAGTATATAAAGAAAAGACACTGGGAGACTAGAGGTTGATTGAGGAGAGAAAGAATAATAGTACTGAGAGTGGGCCCCTGGTGTCCCAGTCCGACACTGCATTAATGGCACTCTATTGTATTTTTAGAGCCCCTAGCTAAGCAGAGAATTTTTAAAACATTATGAAATTGTTAACCTGATTTCTTTAATAGCTCATCATTGTATCTAGAATCTAGAATCTTCTTTGCCTTCTACAGTTTGCTCAAAAAACACTTTGCATTAATTCCCAATAACAGGATATGATTTGTTACTGAAGGAGAGATATGTACTTTACTAGCATTACACTTCTAAAGTTGTTAGATACATAATATTTTTTTCAATCTGCAGCAGGTGTCTTTAATCTAACTGCATCATAACTATAAATTCATGCTTCACTTCTTTAGCATTTTATTGCACAGATTTGATCTTCTATAAACACACATCATACTGTTTTTCTCACTTATGGTAAAGATGCCGTTTAAATAATGTCAGCATATGAAACAGTTTTAACTGCCAACATTTTTCTTTTATTTGAAGTATACTGGAGTAACTTAAATCATGGATATTTCTTTGGCAACCCACGAGCCACATTTGACTCATGTACTGTTTGGAGGGTTTTTAAAAAACAGTGTTTGACAGTTTTATATAATTATCACTGGTTACTTTCTTCCAAATCTCATTTTACTTCAAACAAGGAGTTATATAAATATTTATTTTGAATATTTTATTTTAAAGAAACTAAGAAGGGGAAAATGGATGAGCTTATAATGGGAAAGAGGTATCTATTTATATTAAACATATTAATTTGAGTGAGGGTCAGGCATAAAATCAACCAAGTTTAGAATACTGATGATGCAAAAACAACACCAAGACATAGCAACCAAATGTGTGTGTGTGTGTGTGGTTCTGTGTTAACTTAAGTTCCTACATCCAACTTGTTTTTATTACTTTTGATTTGTATTTATCTGATGGAAATAGAAAACACATATTTGATTATTTTACTTTTATTTCCCCAACTTTCATGATTGTGTTGCTAATTTAGCTTGCTGTTTTAAATGTTTTGTTATTGTCTCAGGCTTGCCACACTCCTTTTTACCTCCCATGCCCTTGTGCTATTAACCTCTTACAGAAAGCAGGAGGCATGGCCTAGTGGCACAAGGGTCATTGTGGGTGGATCAATAAATAGAGTTTTCTATAGCAAAGGCAACCCTTTGTACATATGGATATTGCAAAACTGTACTGACAGAAATATTCTGTGTATACAGGTAGTTTTAAAACCCAATTCTGTTGGAATTTAATTCTACTTACTGCTATTTTACAATGTGTCTGTGATTTATTGAAAAGTGGCAAAATCTCATTTACATTTCTTAACTGATATTTCTCTAATTTAAAATCACATTTTTATTGCTGGGGCTTATTTTATTGCAAACAACTTAAATCATGGCAGGTGTTGAGAATTTTATTTTCATTTGTCCTCATAGGTTAAGTCTACTTTCTAGGATCAGTGACATCAACAAGCATGTACTCAAGCACAGAACTTTTATCAGAACAGGTATGGGATACATTATCCGGAAACCCACTATCCAGCAAGCTCTGAATTATGAGAAGACAATCTCCCATAGACTCCTTTTTAATCAAATAATTCAATCTTTTTTAAATAATTTTCTTTTCCCCTGCATAATAAAACAGTACCTTGTATTTGATCCCCGGTAAGATATTATTTCTTACTGCAGGAAAAACAATCCTATTGGGTTTTTAATGCTATGACAGGTTCCCAAAGTGTAAGCATCAGGACAGCAAACTTAAAGAAAAATGGCATTTATTTCAGCCGGCAGCAACAGGTATAAATAAAGGCAGTTTTCTTTACAAAAACAACAAAAATAGCTTTAGGCAGCAGTGTCAGATCAATAATAACAAAAAAAGGCAGTCAAATTACAGATCTATCTCCGTGACTGTGTGCACAGAATCCACAACTCTCTCCTTGTGTCCTCTCCATCGAGAGACTGACCAGCCTGGGTTTTAAGGAGTAATGATTAGCCACCTGAGGTTAATCAGATCCAGCTGGTCAGTCAGTAGCACATCACTCTTCTACAAATGCTTAAATGATTTTCTAGCAGACTTAAGGTATGGAGGTTCAAGTTATGGAAAGAGCCCATATCCAGAAAAACCCAAGGTTCCAAGCATTCTGCATAACTGCTGAAGTACCATTCCTGCAGGTTAAAAGTATTTTGCAGGAGCCATATTGTACCAGATACTTCATTCTGATATTCAACAACAAGGCAGCTGCCCCAGAATCGGTACTGAAAGTACCCCCTTCCCCATGGGGGGTCACAGGGCCTCACAGATCTGGCTTGAAAGGAAACTGTCTGTGAAACCTACATAAAAGTCAAGGGGCATGAATGTCCAACTGCTTTGCCCAAGAAAATTCTTCAAGTCCGAAACTCTTCCATCATGTACTGTAGAGAACCCCTTGAAATTCTAGAATCCAAAATTTCATCGACTTCATATTCTTGCTGACCGTCAACAATTATTGGAGCAGGAGGGGAAGACTTAGAAGAAGATTGGCGAGACAATGCTGGTTTGACAAGAGACACATGGAAAACATTGGGAATCTGCATTTCAGGAGGGAGTTGAAGTTGAACAGCCACTTGATTGACAGCTTCTACAATAGGAAAAGGACCAATGAATTTAGGGCCCAACTTGGGAGAGGGTATATTCAAATGAATATTTTTCATGGAGAGCCATACTTTGTCTCCCACGGAGTATTGAGGAGAAGCTTGATGTCTCTTGTCGGCAAATGTCTTGAGACAGAGCTCTTTTCCAGATTGGCTTTTGTGGCGTACCAAACTGCAGACATATTGGTTATTTGATTATTGGCTGCATGTACATCGGACAAAAGATCTTGAGTAAAAGCCAGAGGGCATTGTCCATAGATACACAGAAAAGGAGACCTTCCTGTAGAAGCATGAGAAATATTGTTATGCGAAATTCTGCCCAAGGAACTAGATTAGACAAGTCATCTTGGCATAAGGAGACATGGCACCTCAGGAATTGTTCAAGAGCCTGGATTACACATTCAGCTGCTCTATTAGACCGGAAATGGTAGGCAGAAGAAAATTGCAGAGAGATGCCAAGAGACTTGCATAAACACTGCCAAAATTTTGAAATGAATTGAGTGCCTCTATCTGAAACCACTTCTGCTGGGAATCCATGAAGACATAAAATATGCTGGATGAACAATTGGGAAAGGTTTAAGGCAGAGGGTAATTTCCATAAAGGAATGAAGTGTGCCATCTTGCTAAATTACCAACCATATGACCGTATTACCCTAGGAGGATGGCAACTCCACAATGAAATCCATAACCAGGTGAGTCCAAGGTTTAGAAGGAATATGTAATGGGTGGAGTAAGACACTTTGATGGGAAAGTCCTTGACATCCTTCCGCATGGATGGCCACCAGACAAGGCGATTTAACAGATCTATTGTTCTTCTTACTCCTGGATGACCAGACTGCGTGGAGCTGTGAGCCTGATGAAGAATTCAGTGACGACGATCTGGAGTAATGTAAGTCATACTCACCGTGTTGGAAGGTGCGTCTGATTGAGCTGACAAGATCTGGGAAGCGAATTGTGGGAGCAGAGAACCAATGATTCTAGTAAGCGGAACAATGGGATTGTTATCTTCTAGGTGACGTATCTTTTGTGGAAAAACTTCTGGAAAGATCAACTTTTTTAGTTCCGGGAACCTGGTCGGTAAGTGATAATAAAGTTGAAGCGAGAGATAAAGCTAATTCCCTATTCCCAACAAGCCTTTCGTGGATTTAACTGCCGAAGGGCTTGGATCAGATATACAGTACTCTAAATTTTTGTGGTCAGTGAAGATTGTGACTGGAAGTGTAGTGCCTGCCAACAAATGTCTCCATTCTTCTAAAGCTAATTTGACCGCTAAAATTTCCCGATTGCCAGATGTATCTACTACAATGAAGAAGAGTATGAAGGGATCTGGATGTCTGAGGACTGGAGCGGAAGTCAAAGGCTTCTATGGCTTGTGGAGGCTAGCAATTAGGTTCCCCCCCCCTTTCCTGGAGGGAAGAGGCCAATTTTGGATTGCGCCAATTGTCCAATTACTTTTGAGCCCCTGAAATGAAGGCTTTAGTTCTTCACATTTTTATGCAATCTTCTTGTTCATCCCACTGAATTAAAGCTGGCAGTTCAACTGCATCTGAGTTGTTTCATTGAAAATTCATTGTGGTAATGTACAGAACCAAAATTAGAAAAAAAAGTTGTCTGTCCAAATATTTAACTGTATATATCTATATATATCTATATTTATATGTCCATAAGTGTAGGCAGCGCACACCGGATTTCTTAAATTATTATTTTATTTATCAAAAAATTAAAAGCATAAAGCTAAAATCGACGTTTCGGTCCTGGTCTTGGACCTTTATCAAGATCTTGATCTTGACCCACAAATGATATCACATTAATTAATAAAAAATGGAGAATACATCAAGTCCACCATTTCCTACAAAGATTGCAATTAAGGAATTCCCAGATGAGATTACTTACTAACTTTGAGCAACTTTGTGCCTTGCCAATACCTTTGAGACATGTTATCAATAATATATAAATACTAATGGTTAAGAAATACCCTTTATACCCATCCTTCACTAAATTATGGGAAAAAATCTTAAATGTTGAACAGGAAAAGAATGGGAAAGAATATTTCTAAAGGTAAATAAGTTCTCTATAAGTAACAGAAATCCTCTTACAAATTGCTGTCCAGATGGTATAGAAAATCGGTAATTCTCAAGAAAATGGGATTGTTAGATGGAGATGTATGTTGGAGATGTGAAATGGACACGGGGACCCTAGAACACTTGTGGCTAACATGCTCTATGTTACAAATATACTGGGCAAATGTCAAAGAAGTTTGCTCAAAAATAATGGGAGAACAAATACAAGTCTATTCCCTATCAATTCTATTATTTAATAATTACGCACCAATTGAGTGTTTGAAAAAAAAAAAATACTTTTACAATTGTTGATTGCAGCTAAACAAATATTTCATTACTCTGGAAAAGCAAAAATATCCTAAAGAAAGATAAATAGTTCCAAATTGTAAATGATGTATGTTTCATGGAAGAACTAACGGCGTATATAAACAATAAATATGAATCATATGCTGCTGTATGTCTACCTTGGAAAGAATATCTATCCAGTATAAACCAATATGTAGAGAGAGATCACACTGACTATTGCTGGACAACACCCTATAAATGTGAATATATTTGGTTTCGAGGGTTGACAATACTATGAAATTTCAGATACCTACCTCAGATAGAACTTGAGTGACTCACCCAGTCAAACCTAAGAAAAGGAAAGAAAAGAAAAAGAAATAGGTTATACACAATTATATCTTATCAGACACGATGAAAGAAAAGCAGTAACAGTTAATTAAGTTCAGTTAAGTTAATTTAATATAGTGTGACAAATATCAAAGATGAACAATGATAATAGAAATGTAAACATTGACAAAGTTTGTGAAAAAGTTGATTTGATATGTGCACAAATGATACTTTGTAAAATGATACATTCTTTTGATGCAACATTGTTTCTTGATCAACAAAAGTGAATACACAAAATAAATTTACTCTAAACAATCTGGCGCAGGAAAAAAAACCTAAAAATTTGCAAAAAAATCTAAATAGTATGTTTTTTTCAGATTTGACGCCCAAAACCTACAATTTTTTTTGATTGCTGTATAATAAAAAAAAATAATATATATAAATAAATAACCCCAAAATATAATTTTGAGCAACTTCACAATATATGCAGATTATTGATCATATTAGTGTTATATATGAATGTTATTAATATTGAAGCAATATAGAAAACATTATAAACAAGCAAAGCATGTGAAATTGCCAAATTATGTTGGCATTATCAGCTTACAATTACTAAACAATATGTAAAATACATATGATTTTGTTTACGTTGTGTTTTATTTTAATAGATAATTTCATACACTACTTATTTGATGCATCTAATTGCACAATTGAGCTAACAATTCAAAACCCTAATGCTATCAGTGTGAACTATTGCATATTAAGGTTTCTGTAGATATTGAACCCTTTCCAGTTACAATTCCTGTATTTTATGCAGATTCATAGACCACCAATAACTTTTTTCGCACCTTGAAACAGTCATCTTGAAACAATATCTTAAAAGACCAGTAACATCAAAAAAGTGTTTAAAAATTTGTTTGTGCACAATGAAAAATAAACACCAAGACAAATGAAACTTTTAAAAAGCAAAGCCTTTATTAAGAAATAACTTACAGAAAATCCACTTCCTGTCCTCTTCAGAAACGGCGAAAAGGCGACCATCCACACTGCATCAATCGATTTCTCCTCCCTGGCTCCTCACTGACAGGCATCCTCCTCCTGGCGTCCAGCAGCAGCTGTGTATCAGGCTCTTCACTCCTTTCCCCTGAATCGGCTTCCCTGCTCCGCTCACCTCCCTCTCTGTCTTCCCTCCTCCCCTGCTCCACTACTCTGAGAGAGACATGCGGCACCTGATTACAATCCAGGAAAGGCGCATGTAACAGGCTCTCCTTCACTGAGCAGTGAGAGGTCCTTGCCTAAGCCCTCCCCTCCCACGTGGGAACTGGCCTGGGATTAACCCTATCGCTGCTGATGAACGGTGAAGAGGAGAGCCTGTGACACTGCCTGTAACGTGCGCCTTTCTGTTCTGCCTGGGTTGAAATCAGGCGCCGCATGTCTCTCTCAGAGTAGTGGAGCAGGGGAGGAGGGAAGACAGAGACGGAGGTGAGCGGAGCAGGGAAGTCGATCCACCGGAAAGGAGTGAAGAGCCTGATAAACAGCTGCTGCTGGACTCCAGGAGGAGGATGCCTGTCAGTGAGGAGCCAGGGAGGAGAAATCGATTGATGCAGTGTGGATGGTCGCCTTTTCGCCGTTTCTGAAGAGGACAGGAAGTGGATTTTCTGTAAGTTATTTCTTAATAAAGGCTTTGCTTTTTAAAAGTTTCATTTGTCTTGGTGTTTATTTTTCATTGTGCACAAACGAATTTTTAAATATTTTTTTTTGATGTTACTGGTCCTTTAAGATAAACACAGAGCAAGTCCAGACCGCAGACTTAAGCTGGCCACAGACGCAAAGCCGATCGTACGATCGGACTTCCCCCATCTCCCGACCTGCCACTAACCATTCTGATAAAGTATAAATAAAGTACAAAAGAACAGATCAGCCGATTGACCACAATCATACGAAAGTTATGTCTGACCAAAACTAGTGACAGTCTCCCTCTGAAAATCTTACGAAAAAAATACGATCGGCAATACATGCAGAGATATTGCCCGCAGCCAACAGAAATCTTTTAACCTGTCCGATCAACAAAATGACCGATCTCCGCCGGACGAAAAAATGTTGGGACTCTCCACACACGGTCCGAAAATCATACGAATACTCGATTCGTATGATCGGATCTTTGCGTCTATGGCCAGCTTTAGATTGCATCCAATTGAATAAGATGGGAATTTTTGGGCATGGTTCATCATTACTGAGAAATTGCCTTGTTTCAATGCGGAAATGACGGCCACAGACTGTGCGTTAAAAAAAAAATGACGCACGTCAAAAAAAAATTGCAGTGCATCAAAAGAATTCTGACGCCCATAAACTTTAATGGGCGTCTGCAACATTTCGCCAGCAGCTAATTTTTGGTGAGACAAAACGGGTCAAATTCGTCCATCTCTACTTGTACCCTATTTTGAAGTACAGTTGCATGCAATTGCTTGATATACATTCTTTGAAACAAGTAGATTTGATGTACTGTATAGAATAATAACATTTCTATTTTGGGTTAAACATGTTTTAATATGTGCATCAATTGCTGAAACTTAAATTGTAAGTCAAACCAACCTCAAATCCTAATGATCACTCTCCAACTTACAAATTACTCAGCTGGAATTACATTTAATACATATTTCCAGCATAATTCACATAACTGGATTTTAAAACAAACTGATTTCCATTTAAACAAATTAAATATCCCTGTAGTGACTTTTCTTTCTCATGCATTCAAAATTCCCACACAGATTTAAATTAATTTCTTACCCCACCCATATTAAGTAAAATACCCCAACTATGGCTTCCTTTGTGGCAGGAGAGTTGGAGAGAAGAAATTATGTGGGAATAGCCAATGGGATAAGGGCATAAAAAAAAGAAAAACCGTAATACCATTCATCTTGCCTATGTACTTTACCAGGTGGATTTTTCCACCTGGAGAGGAGGCTGTGTCAGCCTTCAGTTTTAGTGGGGAAAGCAAATGACAGTCACCATTCACTACAAACATTTTTAAAAGATGCAATAAAAATGTTCCTGCAAATAAAAGAAGACAAATAATTGATCCTTCATTTTCATAAGTAATTATGGCAGAATGTAATTACATCTTTCCGTGCTGTGCTATTGTTTTGCTTATTGTTTTGTATTTTTATTCCTGTACAAATAAAGCTAACTTTTTATTGATCTTTAGCATTCAAGTGGTGTCTGAAATTGGCTAATGCTGTGATTGAGTTTGTGTGTTACAATCTGATATAGACTTTGCTTCAGTAATGACAAGGTTTTGGAAATAAATGTAAAAAAAAATCAAACTGCCATGAGTGCTTGGCAGGAAATGTCTGCTTAAAAATAAAATCAAAGAACTACAAAAATATTGATATAAATGCCATACGTATAGGATCACTAAACTCTGAAATGACCCAACTAAATGTAAGAATGTTGTGGTACTAATGCCTTCTACAGATCAGTCTTACAAACTGCTATTTAGCAGTATTTTGTATGCCCTGTCTACTGGTGACTTTATCAGGAATGTTAGAGATATGATGTAATTTTGTAAGGGTCTGACCTACAGTCCAAGAATTCAAGGAACCTAAAAAGACTGGACAGAAAGGGATACTGGACATGGTATCCAGAATAGAGGAGGTTCCAAATGATAGGGTGTGATCTTGTTGCAGAGGACATCAAGTGTGTCAAGAACACCGCTCACAGCAATTATTCTCAAGCTTTCCATAAAAAATTAGGAAATATAGAACCTAACTAACATAGAGGGACTGCTGGACACCAACACTTTAAAACCATATAAAAAACTTCAAACCCAATACAACCTACCTAAATAGGACATGTACAAATACTTTGCTTCCTCTGTGCATTCAAGAAGCAAACAAAGGAAAGGACCTTCAAAGGTCTACAGGATCATTTATGATCAGCACATTCTGAAAAAAACAAATCATATATAAACATGGGAACAAGATTTACACATATTGTACACTTTACCTCACTGGATCAAAGCACACACTAAGCTTTCAAACGTTACAAATGTACTGAACACATTGTACAATATATATTCGAGTATAAGCTGACCCAAGTATAAGCCGAGGTACCTAATTTTACCTACGAAAATGGGGAAAACTTATTGACTCGAGTATAAGCCGAGACACAACTAAGACCGATGGACAAGCAGGAAATTACACCCCCAATCAAGCCACGATGCTTAAAACGTTAATTTAGCCTACAATGATAAAAAAAAAAACCTCTGGTAGATGAAATAGATAGACAGCTGCCTTACTGGTAAATTTGCTCCAACGGGAGGGGAGAACCAGGAGGCTGCTAACTGTAGTAGGCGCCGAGCGCCTTCAAAGATTTTTTGCCGGTGGGGCCGGGCTGCCCAGAGTTGTTAGCGGGTGGGAGGGGAAGCTGCTCTCTGCTGCTGGGCCCCTTCAAAGATTATTCGATTCGCTGGGGGTAGGGGTGGCCCGGAGATTCTGTTAGGCCCGGAGGGCCCGGCCCGGAGTTGTTACGGCCCGGAGTTGTTTCTGTACATTGCTAAGATGATGACGTCAGCGTGCGCACCACCCGCGATTCAGCCGGCAGCGCGCCACACGCTCCTTGTGAAAAATTCTGCACTGCTGCTGCTCCTCCTTCGTGGCGGATAAGCGCCATTGTTTCTGGCTGGGAGGAGGATGTTCCCTGTTGGCTACTTAGGATCGGGCCCCATGGATGCAGGCACAGCTACAGATCATGTGAGACACATGTTCTCTGCAAATTTACCAGTCAGGCAGCTGTCTTCTTAATATCTTTTTCATCTACCAGAGTTTTTTTTACTGACTCGAGCAAAAGCCGAGGTAGGATTTTTCAGCACATTTTGAGTGCTGAAAACCTCGGCTTATACTAGAATATATACGGTAAATCAAATTACAGATGGTATAAAGTACCCTCTCACTCCTCAAACTGTTGGAGATGTAACTAAACCAAATGAACCCTATTTCACATATGGTGGTCATGCCCACACATCACCACATTCTGAAACAAGGTATTTCAACTGATACAGAAAGTAACCCACATGTTTCTTGCAAGTCTCGGTGCATATAAGTATCATATATCGACAACTGTTGCAATCAATCTGCAAACATACCCAATTCAGGCATGGAAGATTTTTTTCCTCATAAAGAACCATTATACTAAGAAAATGGAAATTATCAGACATAACCATGTAGGAGAACCTAATCGTTCTAACTGGCTCCAAGCGAACCTACAAAAAACTAGTGCTCACATCAAAAAACATCTTTGACTGAAACTGAGAACATCTCAACAACTGGTATGACTGGAAACAAAAGCACACACCCTCTTAATGCAACTCATCATAACAGATACAGCACCTGTAAATACCAGTAACTGCCAGTAGCAGAAGCTACCAAACCCTCACCTTCCCCTATTCTACTTGTACTGTATATATCTCCCACTCCTTCTTACCTGATTCTCTATTCTACTTTCTTCTTCTCTCCTCAAGTTTCTTCCTACAGTCTATAATTGTCATTATTGATGCAGACAGTAATTTTCTTTGGCTTGTATATCTGTGAAAACGTAGCTGAAATCTCAAGTAAAAAAAAAAAAAATCCCAAGATTTGAGGTTTATGTCACCCTCCAGAATGAGCAATTGTTAGACATAGTCAGGATTCCCTCATACATTACTGGTTGCAACAGCTGTCAAAATGTAATAATTACTGTATATGCACTAAGACTTGCAAGAAGCACCTGACCAGAACAGTGTTGAAAAAAAGGTACATTTGCATTTCAAATGCTATCCTTTACAAAGTCAGGTATGGTACCTGTTATCCAGAATGCTGGGGACCTGGGGTTTTTCAGATAATGGATCGTTTCATAATTTGGATCTTTATACATTAAGGGGCATATTTATCAAGGGTCGAATTTCGAATTTAAAAAACTTTGAAATTCGAATTCAAAAAGACCAATCAAAATTAAGTCAAAGATGTTTTTTGGTCGAATAGGTCAGTTTTCAATGGAATAGGTCCGTATTCGGCCGAATTCAAATCATACGAATCAAAGGAATAGCGCATTTGATTGAATTTGATTCAAAGTTTTTCCCAAAGAAAACTTTGATTTTTCAAAGTCCACCATTGACTCCAAATAGGTTCTAGACCCCCGTAGACTAAAACAGCAATTCGGCAGGTTTCAGATGGCGAATGTTCAAAGTCGAATTTTTAAAGAGACAGTACATAATAAATTTCGATATTCAAATTTTCACATTTTTTCCAAATTCAAATAGAATTTGGACTATTCCACACAAAAAATAGCTCAAAATTCAAATTTTTTTTCATTTGAAAACTCATCTCGACCTTTGATAAACCTGCCCCTAAGTCTACCAGAAAATCATATACAGGTATAGGAAACCCAATATCCAGAAAGCTCCGAATTACGGAATGGCTGTCTCCCATAGACTTCATTCTATCCAAATAATCCAAATTTTTAAAAATAATTTCCTTTTTCTCTGTAATAATAAAACAGTAGCTTGTACTTGATCACAACTAAGATATAATTAATCCTTATTGGAGGCAAAACCAGCCTATTGGGGTTATTTAATGTTTTAATGAATTTCTAGTAGGCTTAAGGTATGAAGACCCAAATTACGGAAAGATCTGTTATCCAGAAAACCCCAGGTCCCCAGCATTCTGGATAACAAGTCCCATACAGTATAGCTAAATTGCAATTTTTAGTTCTCTAGATTCTAAATTGGTTATTTAATAGCATTTGTCATAAGTTACTATATATTCAGTGAAGGTGAGCTTAGAAAATGTAATTGAGATTTTGGCCGCTGTTAAATGAGCTAATGAAATTACTGTAAGCTATTTTGTTTTAACAATATCCCTGAGAGAAAAAGGTTTGTATAATTATGAAGAATTAAGCAAAAATCACAAATAACATTTTAAATTAATCAAATTTACCTAGCTGTTAATTAGGAACTCTAAGTTCATTTAATAAAACAAATACAATTTTGAAATTTATTTAATTTTTAAAATGATAAAATCAGCAGATTTAACCTTGAAAAACATTAAAATATCTTTAGGATTAAAACATTAAAACAAGGATTAAAAACATTAAAAAACCTTCCTGCCATTCTGGACATATAACCTATCTGCCATATTCTGGACATATATGTATATGTATATATATATATATATATATATATATATATATATATATATATATATATATATATATATATATATATATATATATATATATAAGATGTATCACCTTGAAAAAGACTGGGGATCCAGCCAAAACATTGGACTATGAATTTTACTATTTAATGCATCTAAAGCTGAAAGTATGGTGTATTATAGAGATTACAGGTATAACTATTGTTAGTAGGCATTATCCACAACATATTTGAGTATAATTTCAATAAATTGTGTTAAAATTAAATGGGAAAAAACACAAACTTTAAAAATATCTTCTGCCCTCTGGCTGCTAACTGCATACTTGGCAAGTTCCCTCACTACACTTGTCAATTGTGGAATATCCCCAAAAACAAGCACATGTTTGGGTCACACCTGCACACCTGTTTCTAATTTGTTTTGGGGGGATAGCCTAGCCTTCTGGCTTCTCTCTCAAGCAGTCACTCCCTCTATTACTTGCAGTAACAGCCACCCCAACCTCTTGGGAGGTTTCATGAGCAGTCCTGCAAAGAGAGACTTTCTTTAACTTTTAATTACAGTTATATACCTTGCCACAGGACAACCTTCTTGTGGAAAGTCTGCTCCAATATATTTGACTCGCCCATTGCTTTCTAACACTCCAGCTTCCAAAACACAAAAGCAACATTTTCTGAACAGAGCAAACATATACCCTGTAAAGTAGCACATTACGTGTGGCTTACATCTTTGGAAACTCTTTGGAAACACTGACACAGTATTTTATATCTGTATTATATAACTATACTGGGCTTTGGTGTGCATTTTCCTCACTAATTTTGTAAAACTACTATTTAAGGAAGACGTGTCTGCTAGATAGACAACAACATATTAAAGACATGTATTACCAGAGTTTATTTCTTGGTTGTTGGTAGATCCAGGCTTCATTGCATATACAATATGCAGTCCACTCTGGCAAAAGAGCATATCTTAGTGCTAAATAGCTTTATACATATTGTATAGATAGAAACATTAATAGCCAGAGGTTGACCCTCCCCTCACCTTTCTTATTGATGCACTTGATCAGTCGCAACAATGATTATTGTCTTAATGTCTTACAGTATATCTTTGAAACCACTACTTAACTTGTGCTACATGTATTCAGTGTAATAATTTATTTGTTTAATTTTAGTCTCTATATATTGTCTGTAGCATTTAATTTAATAGTAAAGACAGACAAATCCCTAAATGCAGTATAATTAGATGAGCTGTAATCAGCATGATTGCTCCTAATTATAGGACTTTTCATTTTTAAAGTTGATACCAATTTATGCTTATTTTTGGGTTATCATCGCTCTCTGTCAAAGTTTATGTGCATAATAGCATTGGGCTACCTCTGAAAAACTCTCTGGGGGTGGCCCAACTCCCTGCCTACCTCTGCTCTATGGTAGTTACTTCTATATGATAGTTAAGCCATTAAGTAATGCATATACAAAATGATGCATAATTGCAATCTGCCTTATATTGTTTCACCAATAAAACCCTTGCTATACAAAAAAAGAATGCATCACATTAGTATTCAATGAAGGTGCAGTCAAGGGTCTTCTGCAAACAAAAGTACTAAAACCTTTAGACAAATCAAAATCTGCATGCAACATAGAAATCTCTGTACGAAAACAGACTTAGAGATTGTTGGACTTATAGCAAATAAAGTTCAAGGTTCTGATCTCTCAGTTGAAAGGGGAACCACAAGTATGAAGACTAGAGGAGATTAGCCCTCTCCTGGTCAGTGTGGACAGATAAGTCCAGCTCTAACCAGCTGCAGCCTCAGGCAACAGCGCCCCACTAGGTGCCAGGGGTAGCAAAAATGCTGTTCCTCCTACTTTAAGAGCTGAATTTCCAGTTTTTCAAACCAGAAATTCGACTCTTATAGTGCAGAGGGCAAAATTATGCTCTCTGCGCTAGCATTCTGGCCCTCTCCACTGCTCTCAAGGACCCCCCCCTAGACTCCCTCCAGAGTGAAAAAGGTGAGCTCACAGTGGAAGGGGGTGGCATTAACAGCAAGCTGCCTCAGGTGGTGGAGGGGCCAGGATTTGGGACGGGCGAATTTGACCCATTTAGTTTTCGCCAAAAATCCTCCGCCAGTGAAATGTCGCTAACGCCCATTTAAGTCTATTGGCATCAAAAAAGGTTTTGATGTGCAGCTTTTTTTTTTTCGATGCACAACGCCATTCAAGTCTATAGGTGTCATTTCCGCGGTGAAACAAGGCAAAAAAATACGCCCATCCCTAGCCAGGATTGCCCCAGGATTTGAAAAGAAAATTTTCCAGTGTGCAAATATAGTAAGCCATCCAATCAATTCTGCATTAACTGATGTGACCCTACCACCTTTATGAACACTGACTTATAGCAGCTTCATCAATTTGTCCATTGGCTAACTCCACAAAATCCAAAAGCATTTAGAGGCCCAAGGTTGCCATCTCTAATGTCTTCAGACCTCTTCTCCCTAAAGACCTCTCCATTCATGACCAGTTTCATCTTTGTCACACAGAACTAATACAATATATATATATATATATATATATATGATACTGATATTATAGTATTTCCGGTCTGAGGGACCATAACAAAATCATTGACTGCAACACAGGTAAACCTGTGTATTCTTTCCTCTGTTGTTTTCCTCCTATAGCAGCTCAGTCTTCTTGTCTATTTCTATAGAAAATAAAATTTGACATCGCCAATGAAAACAGGGCAGATTCTTTCCTCCCCATCTGGATCATGGTCGACCCAATCATGCAGTCTCCTGGGTCATTTTGGAGAGAATTACCAATTCTCAGAAGCTGAACTGTTAGTCCTTTAAACATACATTGATGAATATTTGAAGTAAGTCAGCTCTCTCCCCTTATATAGACTATTATAATGGCCACTTATTATAGAATATACTGTATATACAGGCCACTGGGCCAATGGGAACACATCCCTCCCACTGGGCGTAGGTTACATTTCATCACTAGTAAACTAGACCCTTGCAGGTTAAGTTTGTACAGCAGTATTTCATAAATGTTTTAGGAGCATGAGGGATTATATATTGGTCTCTATTATATTATCATTTTGAAAGAAAGGAAATCAACTGTTAGTTTCAAGCTTATTGAGCACAATATACAGTATTTAAAAGTATAAAAGTTAAAGTTTAAAATGTTTTTAAGAGCTTTTCTCACAAGATAGTGTTATGTAATGTATCTCAAACCCAGAGCTAACTCCAAGGTTCCGGTCATGGCCTACTCGCCTGCCTATAGCAGCTGCCTTTGGCTTCAGGAGGAGCCCTCCACTACTCAGATGCCACCAGGTCTTATTGTGGGAGAACCAGGGACAGAGTTCTGGGCAAGCACGTGAACTGAATGTAAGCAAACATTACGTGGGAACAGTCAGTGAGGCGTGAACAGACAGGGTCAATATCAGACGGGAAACATGGTACCAAAACAGATAACAGGAGCAAGGTCGGGGTCACAGGCTGGGTCAAACCAAACAGAAGTGAGGTACAAAATAGGAATCCAAGGAATAGTTAAATACAGGCTGAGGTCAGTACAGGAGGCAGAACTGCAATGTCAGGAACAGGCATGGGCCAGGAACACAAATCAGAATAAAAAGAGCACCCAGAAACTATTGGAATAGAGCTGTATGTTGGGCAATGGGAATGGGTCATATGTGCCTTTAAATATTTACATTTCACTCCAATCGCGATGACATTATGCGGTGTGCACAAAGATAGCCAAGTTTAGCCAAAGTGTGAACCCAGAAGCAGCATTCAGGAGCAGCAACGAGAGAAACCAGGCGGCCGGTGTCCCCACTGTGAGCCTGGTGGTCATCCCTGCCACCCCACTAGACCATCAGGGACTCTTAGATAGTTATAATGGAAAAAAAATGATACTATTGCATAAGATACAGTAAGTAGTGACTGTTAACATATGGTGATGTTTTTTTTACTGGCGGCATCAATAAGGGAACGAATAGTACAAATGCGGACATATACAAAAATAGTATAGTGAGATGTGTTTCAGGAACAAGCACTTATTTCTGCCATAGAAGATACAAAGCCTCCTTAAAAGAGCACAGAAGTGATGTTGAAGATAAAGAGAAATGATTTTCAGTACTAACACATGGGAAGATCGATCGAGCACACACTTACAAAGGCAATTTACAATGCTATATGGATGCGAAAATATGTAGCTGTCTGGAAAAAAATAAACCTAGCTATTTTCCTGTTTGTATAATAACCAGCAAACACAGTAAAATCTTTCAGCCTGACAAGATACATATTAAATTGCTTTGTGTTTTGTCTTTTAGATTGAGCACAAAATTAGGAAATGGTTCCGTCATCTAAGCAAAGAACAGCAAAAATTACTTTGAAACAGTGAGTGATAGAATGTATTTTATGTCTAGTCAAAGCTGTATAGCTATGGATCAGATGGCAATACAACAGTTCTCAACTATTAGCTTTATTAGTTTTAATGAATAATGACATCTACAATGTAGTTGTTAAAACAATCTAAAATCTAATGAAGTGCTTTATATTTATATTAATTGTTTTTTCTGATTTAAAAATTGCTCTTTGTGCTCAAAAACTACATTGCAACAGTTTGCAGATGAAAAGATGTCTGTTTAAAATATGGCTATATTGTAATAAAAAAATCTTAGTTGAATTGTTTGGTTAATAAATAATTGGTTTTAAGACTTTAAGCTATTATACTGCAACTACTGTTTACTTCTTCCATTAGTAAGTCAGCCATGTCCCTTGGTATTTTGCCCAGAATGTGCTATAGAACAAAATATAAGTAATTGTTTTTAAACCATGAAAGAAGTTATGTCTGTTCAACATTCCTCTAGAGAAAACAATGCATTGTATTGTTGACTTAATAAATCTAAATACTATTGTTTTCATTAGTTGACTGTTTTTATCATTACTCCGTACAGCAAACAAACACACACAATGCATTTTCGGCAGACAGGATATGATGTAAGTGACAGAAGACTGAGAAAGATCTAGCTTCTTTTTAGCACTTCATCTGGTCTGAGGTGGCAAAGTCAACTCTGGCAAAGAGGTATCATTCAGTAAAATCCTCACTTTACTGAATTTGCGGAGTAACAACTGATAGAGTGTGAATGAACGCTAGTGATGGTCTCTTTCGCTTGCGCCTGTGAATTGGCTATTTGTGTCCTATATAGCTAATAAATGTTTTTAACATTTTAACAAAAGTTCATTTACATTTATTTCGCAAGGATATTGAACATTTAAGTATCTCTACTGAACACTCCATGTCTTCACAGCACTAGATATATCACAATTTGATAGCTATATTAATTAATACATCTTCACATGCTTTTCAATGGTAAGACATCTAGAAAGATTAGACATTACAGGGTTTTAACTAGGTTAAAAAAGCAACAACCTTAAGCTGAACATTTGGTGGCAGAGATAAGTGCTAATGGAATAATTACTAAGAGAAAGCAATGGTGGGGGCATTGTGGTCATGATCACCATAGATTATGTTACTTAAGGCATTAAACAGTTACATAATATGTGCCTTTACAAGCATCTAATCAGTGAAAATCCGATGACCTTCAAAAAACGAAACCGATTTATTTCTCAATAAGACCCGCGAGAAGAGATTATTACTCCCTAACGCTTTTTTTAGTTTGTTTTGCTTTTAGCTCAAATGCTAGATTTATTTCAGCTGCATTCACTAAGTGGCCTCTAATAGTGATATGTAATAAAAACATAAGTCAAATAAAAACGAGCAAAAATAAGAATAAAAATTCACACTGCGCAATATAATAATGCAAATTTAAACTGAGCCTTCTTCTGGATTTTTTACTTGGTGCAAAATAGCTGTTATTTTATTAAGGGGTTGTATTACATTCACAGCACACTAGTTTTAAAAGCAAAAAAATGTTCCTTTTTTTTCCATTGGTGGTTGTTTTGCAATTTGTTCTTAAACCACACCAACTATGTGCATATTAAAAATATGTCATTCAGAGGAAACTTTTTTTGCATTGCCAATTTATTCTCTGCTAATATTGTGGGACTTCACTTAAATGCAAGATTTAATAATACCTTTTCCAGATTAAAGGGCAACAACACCCAGGGTAATTATCTCTTTTTTTCACACACAACAAATTTTATCATAGCTTTTGTGGGACTAAGCCGTGCCACCTAAAGATTTTTGTGGGGTGTGCCTGGCCAGCCATAGTTGCAGTATTGTCTGCATGCTTGTAAACTGGTGCAATGGCTCTGTTATAGCGCTGCTGTCAGCAACTTCCTATGCATTTGTGTAGCTGCAAGTCACCATGGGCATGTACCAATAGAAACACACATTTAGGGGGTTATTTATAAAAGTTCAAATGGCAAAAACGCGAAAAAAATCAATTTTTTTTTAAATTATAAAATCTGAATCTTTAGTGGAATTTTTTTTTTGAGATTTATTATACCCTGAGAATGGAAAAAGTCAGAATTTGGAAATCCGGCATCTCAGACCTACCGAGGTTGTATATGAGTCAATAAGAAAGGTCCCTATCCTATTTGGATTTTTTGTGGTCTGCTTTGGAATTAGGCCAAAAATCCAAATATTTCAGACTTTTCTGGCAAAAATCTGAAAAATGTTCCCATAAAGCCTGATAAAATAAATTGATTCAGGAAAAAAAAAGTACAATTTGGATTTTTGCTAGATTTTTTTTTTGTCCCTGATCTGATTAAATCATGTTTTTTAAATAATAAATAAACTCCATTCATAGATTCTGGTTTGGTCTAACTTTTTTAATTAAATTACTCAGTAAAATTCAGATTTTCATAAATAAGGCCCTTAACATTTCTTTATATTAGACACCCCAGTTACACCCTTGTTGAGTATAAATGTTACATCGCAGAGGTTTACCACATAGTTCCTATTCTATTTATTATTTTTATTGGGCCCTGTGTCCACAGGAGCCCCACACAGTAATAGCCCACCAGAGAAGAGCATCTGTAATGTTGAAATGTTTCTGTCCTTCCAACCAAATGCACTTTATCCTTAATACGTGTAATACTATGTGATTGCGTGTACTGCATATATCTCACTTCATCACATACATCAAGGCAAGAGCATTTTATGTTGAGAGGAAGCAAGCATTTCAAACCACCAAACCAATAACTTTGAAGTTTTTACGTATGTGTGTGTTCCTGGGGGGTTTCAGAAGGAGAATGCAAGCTGCCTAGCTACACTAATATATCTGAACTGCCTATGCTGTCTGAAACACATTAACCTATAACCTTTTCCTAACTTTAATATGGTGGGGAAGGGGAACTAACAAAAGACTATGACAAAATTGAAGAATGAAAGAGGCAAAAGTGGGAGAAAAACAACAATGGCAATAGATGTTAAGATGGGTAGATACTGTAAACAAATTTGTTGTCTAGATGCCGTCCACAATGATCAAATTGCCCCACAAAAATCAGCATTAATTACCCAGATCCCTTTACCTCACTGCGGCAGAAATAAATCTCTAGTCATGAAACTAAAAACCAAAGCCAGGTCTCCACCTTTATATGGAACCGACTCATGCAGAAGCAAATCTTTAGTTAGATTCTTGAATATATCATTTGATATATGTCATCTGAGCAGATGGAACCAGATGGAAGTGATATGGACAAAATTACTGTAAATGTGTTTAATCAGTAACGAGAATGCGTGCTTCTTACATTGTATTAGGGAATATATCAAGGGAATCCAATATAAAATTGACGCAGAACAGTTGGTATGTCAATATTTATACATTTACACCGAAAGGAGGGTACAACATTCTGTTTTCTTTTTAGATTTTTGTTTTTAACTGTATGAGAACATGTGATAACAGACTTGTTACAGTCATAAAAAAACACAGTATTTACAATTAGAGGAGGGAATTAGGGGAAGTGAAAAAGGATAGGGGGGGCTAAGACTGAGTAAGGCAATGGCTGGCATGGTACCAGGATATGGAATGACCTTGCATTATACAAGATTATTTATTCATGAATATTTTGGTTGATTATGTCCAAGCCATATTTCTCTCTGTATGTTATGAAAAGGAGTATCTTCAGTTCTGTTCTGGTGGGCCTTTCTGGGTGCCCATGTGTTTTGAAATTTATTTTAAAAGCTGTTTTTATTTTTGATAGCTTTTGTCTGAATTTCACTAAGAGGCCTATTTACTAAAAGTCTACTTTTTCTCAAAAAAATCGCTGCAAGAAAAAGTCACAACAAAAATTAATTTTGAAAAATTAAAAAATGGATCAGAAAAAAATGTGAGGCTTAATAAGTAGAGTAAGGAGGCACCACTCGCACACCCTGACCTTCTAAACTGGATGCCTGATGCACGGTGATGGAGGGATCGGCACCCTCCAAATGGCAGTACAAGGAAAGATTTACTGGCACTTGAAGGCTGGTGCAAACAGGGACAAGCCCTTGCGTTTTTATTAGCAGAAAGGTGCAACTTTTCGGGGATAAAACCCCTTTGTCAAGCATTAATAAATAGGCCCCTTACTATAATAAACCATTCCTCTGAGGGTGGGTTTTTATCTTTCCACTTTTTGGAATTAGAATATACACTGCTTGTAGCATGTATTGTGTTAAGTTGTCTTTGATGTTCTCTTTTTTATGTTTGTCATTATTTGGTAGTGTAACTTTTATCTTATTAGGTGAATTTTGATGCGTGCAGTTTGGATTATTTCCCTCCAACAGTGTTTTAATAACCACAGTTATAACAAAATTGAAGCCCCAATTTCTTTTAATCACACTAAACATTTTTCAAATGCATCTGGATTAAAAGATATAAAGGATAAAAGTAGTGATGAGTGAATCTGTCCAGTTTTGCTTCGCTGAAAATTTTACGAAACTGAAAAAAAATTTGAAGCAGTGGTAAAATTAATTTTTTTCTTATGCCAATTTTTTTGTCTCAACAACAAAATTTTTCACAGCAGATCTTTGTAATATGCAAAATTTCACTGCGAATACATGCGTGGCGAAAAAATCCGCTCATTACTAATTAAAAGGTATGCAGGCTGGCGTATTGTGCCTGCTTGAGATATTACATTTGTGTGATAATAATTATATTTTTGTCAATGTTGTGTGTTGATTTGATGATTTAGTTCTGTTTCCCAATCCCCAATTTTGTTTTTGGGTTGGCTTATATGATAACAGTTTAAATAGTGCTGTTTTACTATGATTTATGCTTTCTTTGGTGGTCAATTGTTTAATCCATATTACTGAACTTTCATGGTGTTCATGATGAGTGTTTGGGTGTAGTTTATTGTTTGTATGTAGGTCCAGCCATCTCTTGGGTGTTTTCCCCATATGTTAAATTCTGAGAAGTAGTTTGCCATTTTTTTCTATCACTCATTAAGGTAGGTTTCCTTTTTGATAGCCTCCACCAGGAAAATTCCTCATTATACAAGCTTTTATATATTTAAAAAGCTCAAACTGAATAGTTTGTGTTTTTTTGCAGGTTAAGGTTTTGTGTCCGTGAGACTCATATGGTTCCATAAATTTTCAGTGTAGCAGAAACACTCAAATGTTTTCATAAACTGGGAAAATAAAGTTGTAAGAGAATATTCCCATTAACTTCGCTAAAAACTCGTCGGCTTTTCTTTCAATTTTTTCCAACTATTATATGTTTCTGAAAATTCTCATATTGTGAAAAAATTACAAGTTGATCTGTTTGAGTTCCAGATAAAGTTAAAGAGTCTATCAAGAGTTTTGAAAAACTGGACTTGGGAGGGTTTGGAATAGCTATAATATTTTCAGGACTATCTTTTTTTTTTTTTTTTAAACATTGATTCTATTGAATCCCAAAAGCAGGTTCCAACTTTTTAGGATATCAGTAATAATGGTTAACAATGGATTGTATTTAAGGGAGATATTATGGAGTGTAGAAGTTTTTCTCCTTTTATCATTATTGCCTTAATATTCAAGTGTAAAATATATAAACTTGTAAACCTGTATATGGAGCAATTGTGTGGGCCAGCAATACAAACAGATTGCTGACCTCAAGAACATAATAAAAACATATATTTATACCATTTCAAGTTGCAAATTTCCATTTTTTAAACTCAGATGCCTCTTAACATGGTATATTCTGATTGGCACACTTGAGTATTGCTTAGACTCCTGAATATGCATACCTTACCGGTATGCATAGGTCAAAGGTTAAAAATATGTGAAGATTTTCATAAAACATCTTTAAAAGGAAAGACACACTCTGCTAAATGTTTAAACCTTACAATACCTTGGCAGCTTGATTATCACTTTTTCCACTGTTTTTCTTTATTCTAGTTATTCCATCAAATCCTACCACTTGAACAGTTTAACTTGATCACTCAAAAAGTTAACTTTTTTTTTACAAAAAGTGGGAATTTGGTATTTGAATATATCCAGAAATTATGACATCAATGTGATGGGGTGAATTTAGTTTTTTATTTGTTAATGTTAATTAACTTTGCTGGCCAGTAAAATGTGTAAATAACTTTGTGTATAATTTATGTAAATACTTTGTTTAGGTGTAAACTAGTTTTGGTTAACAAAGAAGGCTTACTTTATTTGAACATGTGGCTCAGCTGTGGTGACAGTATATGTAAATGGTGCAAAAACAATTGTATATTGAAAGCTGTGTTTGCTATATGTTAATACACAAGAGTGTGCATGGAAGGCTTTACTTTTATATATACTAGTGCAATTGAATGTACAAAGTTTCATGAAGCACTTACCTAGAGCTCTCAGAGAGGCCACTTCCTAAAGGGATGGGCAGCCTCTCTTAATGAATATTTATAGGGTAGATGCTGATCACATGGTGTCAGCATAGAGCAGTCTGGAAGCTATAAAAGGCTGCAGACTGAAATCATTGAGAGTCTGTATTAAACCTTTGTGAGAGGTTGTTCTGGCGCTCAGGTGTGTGTTTGCAGGGTTACTGCTGATCTCCTGCTGGTGAAAATGTATACTGCATTTTTGCACATACATTGATTTCTGCATTTGCTTAAAAAATAAAGCATACATTTTTCCACTGAAGATCTGCCTGGCTACTGAACATACACGCACCCAGTGACAGTCATATTTGTTAATTTATTTATTTGAAACTCAATCAAAAATATATACATATAAAAACGTATTAATGGATACTGAGGGGCATATTTACTTAGCTCAAGTGAAGGATTCGAATGCTAAAAACTTCGAATTTCAAAGTTTTTTTGGCTATTTCGACCATCGAATTGGCTACTTCGACCTTCGACTACGACTTCGAATCGAACGATTCGAACTAAAAATCGTTCGACTATCCCACCATTCGATAGTCAAAGTACTGTCTCTTTAAAAAAATCTTCGACCCCCTACTTCGCCACCTAAAACCTACCGAACCTCAATGTTAGCATATGGGGAAGGTCCTGACAGTATGGCAGAATGATATCTGAAAAATAAGTACTCCTTTGTCTCCTTAAGATCAGTACTTCGCTCCCACTGCCTTCTCTATAACATAAAGTATTTTAAAGGCTAATTTCAATTCTGTTTTAAATCTATGTTGATCAAAACAAGCCCACAGAGTTTGAAAGACTAATCCTATAAAGAATGAAGAGCAAAATGAAGTGACAAACAAGCATAAATCAAAAGATAGAAATGTGCAGGGGAAAAATTAAAATTCAAGGTACTGTAGTACAAAGCAAAAAATAGTATAGTACTTGTAGTATAAAACCTGGTATTGTTTAAATGTGTCTCATTGGCAGCTGGAAAATCACATGAATGCAAGGATTTATATGGCCTATCAAAAACAAACCATACTTTGTATAAAAAAGAATATATATATAGTGATTGGCGAATTTATTCACCAGGCGCGAATTTGCGGTGAATTTGCACGATCCGCCGCCAGCGAATAAATTTACGAAACGCCCGCGAAAATTCGCCGGTGTCAAAAAAATTTTTCTGAAAAAACGAGACGCCGGTGCCGTTTCGTGAATTTTTCGCCCATCACTATATATATATAAAAATATTTAGAAATACTATTCAAACCCATTATATATTATAAGTACAGTTTGCATCTGTGTTGTTAAAATTGTTCTAACAAATCAGCAATGCTATAGAGAGGGGTCGGAATTGTTCAATTTGTATTAACGTGACACTTGAATGATATTCACTGGGTCAAAGTCGACAGTACAGTCCACAGAAGGACCCTGGAATTACCTCCAGCAGTACCAGTCCCCTGTGTCAATAGACGCACTGCATCAATTTTTAAGCAACCAATATTACTTCACACTTCACATGAAATTATCATGTAAGAAATCAGTAATAGTCACTTTTACTTTAATAAGGACAATGACAATTAATGTGACTTTATTGTTAATTTTGTTAATTTCCTACCTTGAAATGCAGAAAAATAGAGATGGCTACATATAAAACAGTTTACATGCAGTTAGCTATTCGGCTGTTCTGAAAAAGACATTTTCAAAAAGCTACATGTGTCACTGCCAAATACTAACATTTCAAAGAAAAAAAAAAAAATATATATATATATATACAAAAGCTACGAATAGCTGTATATGGAGCTATGAATAGTTGATATTAGAAGTTACCTCGGAGTTCCATGATCTGTATAAAAACACTCGGCCTTGAGTCATGAAACTCCTCTGTAAATTATAATGTCCTTATAATTTACAAGAGGGGGTACTTTATTCAATATATATATATATATATATATATATATATATATTTATATATATATATATATATATATATATATATATATATATATATATATATATATATATATATATATATATATATATATATATATATATAAAATCCAAAAAGGTAAGGTGCACACTGGGATCCTTTGTAGCTTTTTTAAAAAAGATAAATTTTATTCAATACATGTTAAAAGGAGGTTGACCTCCTTTTAACATGTAATGAATAAAATGTATCTTTTTTAAAAAAGCTACAAAGGATCCCAGTGTGCACCTTACCTTTTTGGATTTTCTATGCAGCTGCAATTGGCAGCACCTGGGTCAATTGCTCCAGTGGTGTGCTGAACCGTTTGGATTGTATATATATATATATATATATATATATATATATATATATATATATATATATATATATATATATATATATATATATATATATATATATATATATAAAGAGCAACTACTTACCTATGCTGGTGTCCCTGCTAGATTCCTGTAAGTATTCATTTGAGTTTTAATGGTGGATGGCTTCAGTTTAATGACTATTATCCATACTATCAAGTAGTATCCAACATGAGACAGAATAAGCTATCAGGACATCCTGGAAATAGACCCTAGCCTTTGAAGACCTCTCTTTTTCTGCTCCTTGTGATCAAATACGATCTACGGGGTTCTGTGCTAGAATTTGATTTTTTTAAGGGAATTTATCAGGTGCTTATTTGTGCTCATATTTATTTTCCACAGTAGATGTCCATCTAATGTTATTTATTGTGTTTCTTATTGGTTGAAGGAAAAAAACCCAGGGTGAATGTGGCCAGTTTTTTGTCTGCTCCTATCTTAGATAGTGTAGTGGTAGAAGAATTACATTTTAAACTGCTATGTTTAGTTTGTACACTTTTAAAAGCATAGCAAGTGGCAAGTAAAAAGGACAATAATTATAGAATCTTTGATCTGGAAGACTTGGGACCTGGCTTTCTTAAGATAACCAGTCTCTCTGCTGTGCCTTGAGGCTACTAAGACAAGATGCTTATGTGTACAACAAGGAAAAAACCTCTCTGTAGTAATAAAACAGTACTTTGTACTTGTTTCCAACAAGGATCTAATTAATCCTTATTGGAAGAGAAAACAGCCTATTGGGTTTATTTAATGTTTACCAGTGTTTATTTAATGTGTACCAGTAATTCACTTGAAGTATTAATATGCTATGTGCTTGCACATAATACAGTAGTAGATGTTGTTTGCACTTGATCCAAACAAATACTAGGGATAATTTACAGATGCAAGTGAGCAAAGTGCATTTTCACGTGCAATTCACCTTGCTTCTTTACCCAGAATGCAGCATTTTGCATATGTCAGGGGAGTCATACACAGTTCTACATGAAACACACAGAAATGCAGCTCTTCTCTTTTTATTGGGTGCACATGGCTATGGCTTGATATACATACTGCAGCACTACTAGCACTCCAATACATAGCCCCCAGGGAAAACTTATTTTTTTAACTTAAAGGTAACATTTAGTTAAAAGAGACACTTTTAATTACAAAGTTTGTACAAAGATAACATTCTCTTTTTTCACTTAGTTAGGACTGACACATGGACACTGCCTTGATGGGGCACGTTAGCTTATGCATTCTTTTTGCTAAAAATTTTACCTTTAAGTTGTGCAAAAATAAGTTTTCCCTGGGGGCTATATTTAGGAATGCTGGGGTGAAGTTGTGCATTAAATATATATATATATATATATATATATCATTTATTTTTAGAGAATAGTGTCTCAAAATATTACATTCACGTCTGGTTTTTCGATTTCTTTGAATGCAACCTAATATTCTAGCATGTTCTTTTAATCAGAATTTTGATGGTAGAACTGTGGATTTACTGAAGAAAGCATGATTCATGAATAAGGGACCTATCCTGTCCCTGTGGAAGCTGAATAGAGAGGAGTGCCCTTTAGGGATATTCTAATTTCGCTGCCTATATTGCTATGCACAATTAAAAAAATCTGTATATATCTATAACTAGAGCAAAAATAGTGCAAACGACATATTTAAACTTCGAAGCTTTCACATTTTACACATTTTCTAATAACTTAAACTGTTAGATTTGAAAGCTCCTCTACTTTACATATAAAGGATACTAATTTCCGTAAGGGTTAATAAAACAGAAATTTGTAAACTTACCGCATACCTCCCAACATTTTGGAAGTAAAAAGAGGGACAACAATTTTTTTTCTGCATGTAGCGCAGCAATTTTTTGACCACACCCCTTTCGGTGGCCACACCCCCTAATTACCATGTTTGTTTTACAAAATTTGGCTGGTTATGGGGACATTCCCCATAGGCTAACATTGACTTTGGTAGGTTTTAGGTGGCGAACTAGGGGGTCGAAGTTTTTTTTTTTAAAGAGACAGTACTTCGACTATCGAATGGTCGAACGATTTTAGTCGAAGTCATAGTCGAAGGTCGAAGTAGCCAAAAAAAAACATTCAAAATTCCAAGTTTTTTTTATTCTGTTCCTTCACTCTAACTAAGTAAATGGGCCCCTTAGACATCGCAGACTGAAGAACTTTTCTCCCAAAATCTGCCTCCTGTGAAGTCCAGATATCAAGCTTTGAGAAAGTATGCAGACTTCTCCATGTAAGTGCCTTTCAGAATCGTTCTGCTGAAACTTTACTTCTTTCAGCCCAAGATTTTCCCTAATAGCACGATTTTTTTTAGATGTTTGCCCAAAAAGGTCGGATCTTTTGGCTAATTTCAGCACAGACCACAGAAACTTCAAAATAGGATAGGGACCTCTGCCACTGATTTATAGACAACCTCGGCAGGTCTGAGATGGCAGATTTTCAGATTCAGGATTTTTATGCATAGGGCTTTAATAAATCTGGAAAAATTTAAGCTCAAAAAAGCCCCCGAAAAATTGGAGTTTTGCCCCAAAAAGTCCAACTGGGTTTTAGTCAATAACCCCCCCTATGTGTAGTGAATTTAGTTGACATTTAAAAAAAACCTACAGCCTCTAAAAGCAAAAAAAGAAGCCTAATAAATATTTACTTTGCAGGTTGCTATTAACCTGTTTAAATAGGCATTCAATTTGCAAAGACTTTACCCAGAGTAATACTTAAAATATATCACTACTGATTTTTCTACGTAGCCATATTTCTGAAAAGCAGATGACGTGGGAGTCTTACGGAACATTCACTTAAATAGCTGAGATCAGTCACATTGTCATGAATACTGATACCAAAAAAAGAATAAATCTATTTTCAGAGGATTATGATCTGAAATATTGATTCAGTCAATTTAATTGAATTTTTACTTAGACAAGTGATTACAAAAATGTTGCTCCAATATTAATTTGTATCTACTTTGGATAAGATTATCATTAATTTCTTATCTTGTCCCCAATACTCTTTTATTATTCATTAGCATCTCTCTTTGCATGTGTAAGAGACCTTGATGAAACATGTTTATTCATAGATTAACCTTTTTAAATAATTCTAACAGCTCTCTAACAGGAACTTTCCTGGCATGCCGAATATCTTGTCATTGTTTCATTATTTAATCCCTGCACTTCATCTTGCACTTGAGATGCAGAACATGTATCATACCATTCTTCCTACTGTTCTTTTTTTTTTTCCAGTGAAGTGTCCTCTGCAGTCTGATTCCACTGGGTAACTTTTCACAAAATACTGCAGCACAATTGTCTACTGGAAGACTAAGCGACAGAGGAATTTCTGCAAAACTTGAGTGCGAGTATTGATTTATGTCTTCTTTAGTTCATTGCAGATTTGTGACCATGTTTTTGTTCTTTGTTCTTTATAGCTTTCATTAGAATATTCACTTTTCAACTTGTCTTTGGAGACAGCTATAAAGGTGACATTGCATATCATCCCTGTTCAAATGATCTCATGAGTTTATTTGTCGTGCAGGTTTTAAGTGGTGAAGAGAGTAAAGGGAGGACTTCACAGAAAGGAAAGACGTTTTATGAAGAATTCACTTTTGAGCTGCCAGTTCATTTGCATTGTATTCCACTGCTGACAGTATGAAGAGTGGGGGAACATAAAGAACATCCAAAATGTGTTATATGTCTGTATGTAGCTATAGCTTAATTAAATAGAAGGAATTGCACATTGTTAAAGTAAATCATGGCAACGTGTGGGGGATTTATTGGCTTTGTCATGCACTGCAGAGAACAGACTCCCTAACATATTGTTTCCATAAATGTTAAAACATATTATTTAAGATACTTATTTCAATTCAAAATCGGGAGTCCATATAATTATTCAGCCAGGCCCAAGGGACCCGCCCCAGTTCCAAAAGGCAATCAACTGCAGAAAAGTTTATATCAAAAACGATATATAAGTCCCAAGGCCTCTTCAAGTAAAAAAAAATTAATTTATTGTTATTCACATTAAAACAGTATCTAGTACATGCTACCCCACATATCGCACCTTACGCGTTTCGCACCCTCCGGCGCTTAGTCATAGGTGTATCTGTCAGTAAGGGGTCGAGTACAGAATTTAAACCCATGTGATCCCGCCCCTTTTTTTGTTTAAAACCAATCAAGGGTCACAAGCAATTATCCCTGCTTCGTATTTGTTAACCCATAGTGCTTATACAGGGTGTATGTACCATTTCAGTTATATAATAGTTTAAAGTTCTACATTGTATTCAAATTATTCACTAACAACACAGTCCATAAAGTTAGTTATTGCACAACATTGTATTTTAGCAGTATATAAACGTTTATAAACCAATTAGTTAATCTCTAACCTTGCACATATTCCATTATTACCAGAATTATATCGAATGTAGACACTGTCATCATTGTCACTGCATTCCATTAGTAGTATTGTATAATAAGTATATTCCTTTATCATTATAAACATTCAGGTGTAACATGTCACGTCAAATTCATAATTAAGTCCTAATGGCAACCGCGTTCCTAAATGAAAAATCCAATAAACTTCTCTATTTTCCAATAATTTCTGATGATCCCCTCCCCTTATTCCTAATCTCACCCTCTCTGTTATTTAAAATACTCCCATAGGTGGTAAAATCTAAAGCTCTTGTTGTCAAGGAGTTACCAAGTTGTTGTTTGCCTGACCTGGTGTTTTCCAGCAATGTTGGGTCAAATGCATCTGACTTATAAGGAGTTTATATGATGCATGCTCAAAGACATTACTTGGGGTTTTATGTATTTTAATTCATTATATGTTACACAGATGGCAACATGGCAGTTTCAACATGTAACAGGAGCTGGGAATTTCCAGATAAGAGGTTTTTTTTTAGTTATGCAGCACACTATGCTTTAAGGCTACTCAGAATTTCTAAATATTAAGACAACAACACAGGTTTGATTTATCATTTATTTATTTTATGATTTATACTAACTTAAGAACAAGATACAGTTTTTTTATTATTATTATTATTATTATTATTACGATGATAACCGGTTTAGTTTAAGGTAATAAATCCCATGCCAGTGCTAACACATAAATAATAATAATAATAATAATAATAAAAAAAATAATAAGGTTCTTTGTGCAGAAAATCATTAACCTGATTTTTCGCTTGAGAGTATTGAATACAAAATGTTTACACTGCAATGTCATCATTTTATAGATCTTATTATCTGGAAGAGGTTTCTTGTTATATAAGAAGGTAATGTATTCAGCAGTAATGACTGTAAATAATCCAGTCTGTTTAAAAGGAGGGCATTTTTTGGTAGCACAAAATGTCTGTGTCCTTAATATATTGATAATGGATTGAGTGCAGAAGACATTTTGTATTTGTCTGTATATACTGTATAAAAAATAAAAAAATAAAAAAAAAAATATATATATATATATATATATATATATATATATATATATATATATATATATATATATATATATATATATATATATATATGATCCGCACTCACAGGTCTTACTGCTTAAATAAAAAAGTTTTTATTACAGCGCTTACAGCCTAATGTTTCTGCCTCATCCGAGGCCTTTCTCAAAGTGCATTAATCACAAACATGGATGCATTATATACATACACTGGCATTGGGTCTCCATAGTTTGGGTCTCCATAGTTTGTCTACTAAAAAATAATTTAAACATTAAAAAAACCTAATAGGCTTGTTTTGCCCTTAATAAGGATTGAGTATGATGTATGTTAGTTGGGCTAATATACAGTACAATTGCTATTTTATTTTTACAGAGAAAATGAAATAATTTTTAAAAATCTGTTTTTATATTAAAATGGAGTGTATAGGAGACAGCCTTCCCATAATTTGTAGATTTCTATACACATGCCTCAAATTTTTATTCTATTTATTGGTTTCTGATTTCTTTGAACTTAATAAATTTTGCACACACATTTTTGAAAGCATAATAAAAATTCACAAATTTAGTGCAAACAATTTTTAAAAATTTTAATTGTAAATCTGATAAAAATGGAGTGGGTGATAAATCCATTTAGGGGGTTATTTACAAAATCCAAATTGTTATTATTTTATTAAAAGAACTCCCATTCACAATTTTACCTTATCTATCAATAAATTAACTCGAAAATATCTAGTGAGGGAAAAGACTCAATAAAATCATGAAAAAATCATATTATTTTTTGGATTTGATGAGTGCAAATTATTCGGATTATTGTACAAAACCCAGAGAAGATCATGATATCTTCCCACTGTAAAAGGGACATCTGCCATTGACTTCTACATAACCTTGGCAGTTTTGAGATGGGGGATTTTTAGAAGCCTCTGCATGTAATAAATCTCTAAAGATTATAGTTTTTTTCCACAAAAAATGTGTTTTTCCCTTTAAAACGCCAACCAGAAAAATTCAGACTTTAGTAAATAATCGCCTTAATGTTTGATCATTTAACATCCCATTGGAAAAAGCTGTCTTAAATACTGTAAGTGCATTCATAGGAATGTTTATGATTTCCATTGTATATACATTTTCTAGCTATTTGTTACAGATTTTTAGTTTTCTCTAAAAATCCACTAACACTTTCAACCATTTATCATTCCATTACATGGCACATGCATAAATCTTTCTTACTTGAAGTAGCTCTTCTAAAGGTGCTCCCAAAAGGCGCTGGGAACTGCATCTTTTTTCATGTTTATGATTTTTAGAACTTCATTGTGAAGTAATGTAACTAGAATTTTCATTTTATCAATTGCCATCTGAACGCAGCAAAGCTAAGGCCGTTCTTACTTGTTTGCCTGAGAAAAATGTGGGCCATAGTGTATACATCAATTTTGTGCTTGCATTTTAGATGTAGTAATAAGTCATCAATACTGTTTGCTGTGTAAAGTAGGTCTGACAAGGGTCTAGCTATGATTTTCCATATAGAATCACATACAAACTTTTATAAGCTATTCATTCTACAAATATATCTATATAATATAAAAATGGTTGCTGTTTACTCACAACACTGTTGTTTTGCCCATATTTCCAGTGTAACTTTGTGGCATGCGTGATGTTTGCAAAAATGTGTTGAAACAACATTAGCATGATATTCTTTTAGCACAAGTCTGTATATTGATTCAAGCCGCTCTAGTTTCCAGGGCTCCCCAACAAAATTACATGCGCACAGGATTCAGAAGAGGCAGGACACAATGGTGCATTTGTCACAACCGGCTCCCAAAATCCAGAACAGGTGCTAGGCTCCGCTTCTGCCTGTTGCAGCCACCTTTCATTTCAGGAGGAGCCCTCTGCTATTTGGATGCCCCCAGGTCTAAATAAGAAAAAAGTTCGAACAAAGTTCGAACAAAGGGGCACGTCGTTATAAAGTCTTTGGACGGAAGGCACCGTTTTTGGAATAGACAAAGTGTAATCAGACAGGCTGGGGTCGGTGCGGGCAGAGTACTAGCAAGGTCAGACAGGGCAAGTCGTGCAGGCAACTTTCAAGTATAGTCAGGCAGGCAAAGGTCAATACCGGTAGAATCAGAATAGTCAGGCAGGCAAGGGTCAGGATAATCAGAGTTCAGAGTAGTCAGGTAGGCAAGGGTCAAAACTGGAATCAAACAAGAGTAGAATCACACCCAGATACTAACAAGTTAGACCTAACAACGGGCAATGAGTTTGTGCACAGAGCCCCTTTAAATATTAAAAATTTTGCACAATTGCGATGACGTCATGATGCTTGCAATGCACCAAAATCCGGCAAGGGAAAAAAGAGAATAAACAAGACAGGCACCCCGTCGAAGGCGGGGTGAGCGTCCCTGCCGGCCCACCAGGCCACCAGGGTGAGTTCTCACAGTATTATAAGCAGCTGTAATAAATGCTATCAACAAGCACAACATTCCTATTCATTTTAGCATGACCACACTTGCATCTGTCATTGCAAGTGACCCTAAGGGGGTTATTTATTAAAACTCAATTTTTCTAGTCGAGTTATTTTAGTGAAAAAATGAAAATTTTTAGAAAATAAAATTTTTTAATTTTTTGAGATTTATCATGACGCCCCTAAAATTTCGATGCCCTAGGTTCAGGCCTTTGTGGCCTCACCACAAATCCGGGCCTGTGTATACAGTATATAAAACCTAAATACTGTTTATGAAATTTGACTCATAACAAGCATATTAGATTTCAGTCTTCAAAGGCATACTGTAGGTTCCATTTTGAAACAATAATATCAATTTGTGTACATATACTGTATACATTTATGTACATGTTTTGTACAAATCTTAAAGGTAAGGTTAACAAAGAATAATTTCTTAGCAATATTAGACAATTTTAACACTGGTAATATTTTTCTTTATTACAATCAAGCTGAGTTTCCCAAATTAAAAATAAAAATGCAGAACTATTTTAGCGGTAGCACATTTTTACAAGCTCTTATAAAAGGAGCTGCTGCCTTCATGATTCACAAATAGCTGTGTGCGCTGCTATTTCACAATATTTTCAAGCCTAATCCACCTATTAAAATGTTTATATGTGCAGTTTCCTTTCAATAAATTAGGCTTAATAGAATAGAGTACTATCTACATGAATTCATAATGCGAAAAAACGGAAATAGTTTCAACACTAAACAAGCTCTCAAAGGTGTTTGGATTTGTCTCATAATAAGCAAGAATAAGAAGAATTGAAAGCGTTTGGAATACTTCTTTGTTATACTACATTTGCTAATTTAGAGGAACAATTTCTACCAGCATCTTTACATTATCTTTTCTGAACTTTTAAATGCTTTAATGGAAGTTTTGAATGTAGTATGTTGCACAATATAAAGGAATAATTTTCCCTTATTCCACATATTTCATTGCATTAATTTGACATTTTGGAACTATTTTTTTCCCTTTTTCCTTATGTGTATATTCTCTTTGTGTGTGTGTTTGTGTTGGCTGCTACTTGCACTACATTCACCAGTGCTGATGCAAAGTAGCCTCTACTGCACGGGTTTTATTAATCAAATGTAGCCCATTGTCACAGCCGGGCGGCGGGTCCCTGGCAATGGGGAGAGTAAATTGAGAAGCTGGAGTTTTGTTACCAAGTCCCAAGTTGGTTAATGTAACTTGGTTGGTGGTGTTCCTCTCTAAGAGCGTTGGTCTCTGGGAGGGTATGTTGTATTGGTGGTAGCATGCAATCCAGCGTACCCATCATGCTAGAAGGCACAAGCGGTTGGTGGCTGGTATGATTGCATGCACCTAATGGTCCATTGCCAGGGGCCTTGCAGAGGATTATAAGTTAATGGTGCATCACTGTTCATATTTGTATGTTTACAATGTTGTTAATATAAATTGTTATTGATATATGTGTTATCTATTGTTAAATTATATTTGTTGCTGTGGCCGAAAGATTCCAACAAATAAATGGACGGTGAGTGAGTTGGTTATTTCTAGGTCAGTTTGGGGGAAGGGCAGGTATTTGTCTCTGCCCATGTCCTGTGTGTATGACATACTCTCCAGCACAAATGTGTGTATGACATAAGAGCCTTGTGAGTACCACTACCTCAGTGCTGTGGTTTGTCCTTTCCCACAGTTGTCTACAATTCAGCAGTAACTGCATGATTTTTCATTAATTGTAAGGTATTTTGCTTGTGTTATAATCAGAATCAAAATGTTGCCGACACCCAATAAAGTCTATTTTTTGATGGGCGGCACCATCCAAGTTTATGAGTGTCAATTCTGCGGCGAAACAAGGCAAAAAAATTCACCCATCCCTACTTATTATATTAGATAACACTTGAGCGAATTCATGAAATGCATTGAAGTCAATGAGCGTCAAAATTTATTTTTATGCACGACAATATTTTACATGCTCCAAATGCAATTTTGTCTTTTTGACTTTTTTGTTTCTGCAACTTTTTTGTCCAAATGCATTAAAGTCAATGCCCATTTTTTCTTATGGCAACTTTTTTGTCTCTGCAATAATTTTGTTGCAGTTTCGTGAAAAAATTTGTAGGTGATGAAGTGCGGAATTTCCATGCCTGGAGAATAATATGATTATCACTATTGATAATAAAAGGCAATTCAATTTGTCGTTCATAAAGCCATGCTGATTACTACTTATAATGCCAGTTTCCAGAAAATAATCTTGTAGGAGCGTTAGTTATTTAAAGTGGCAACATTATTGTAATTTTTTTCTATATGCTGAAGCTTTTGATTATGGGTTTTCACACAAAATCGGCTGGTACATGAGGTTGCATTTCTTTTGTAATGGAAATCTTGGGGCATAGCATATAACCTGCATTTTCTGTTTAAAGCACATCAGTCTGTATATCTTGAAAGCATAAAAAACAAATCATCTGGATCAGTGCAGAAAATGCAATTTTTAACACAATCTGTTCTTTACGACAAGATGCTTAGTCATTTTGACTGACACACCTATGATCTGGCCTGTTGATTCCTGTTGAGACATAATACTAAGAAACATTTTGTCTACACTGCATTGTCACTCTGGCATAAATTTCTAGTGAATAAATCGCAGTACTTTTAAACCACGGTATATAAAATTCACTATCCAAGAGCAAACATGTCAAGCTATGTTATTCTATTATGTTTGGGATACAGTAAAATAATTTCAAATGGATTTTGCATTTATTGTAAGATTTACTTATTCACTAAAATTGAAATTAATAATTATATTTTAAAATTATTTTCCACCAATCTTTCTAGCATGTGGTTTAAATGACTTCATGGGAGATTTTAAATCAATTGAAATGTAATTCTGTCTACTACAAATAGCATCTGTTTGTCATTGTTTATAAAAACAATTTATCCATACACTAATCTGTGAATATCAAGTACACTTATCAAGTACACTGGGTCACAGGAACTGCAGGAGAATGAAAATGATGAGAAAATCAATTGTATTATTACCCAGCAACTCTCACAAAACAACAACAACTATTAAACTAGTTATTCAGCTGCAATGTGAATTTCATCCCTAGTGAACAACTCGTAAAATGAAATGCTTACTACTGACTACTAATTATATATATAATTGAATGCGCTAATATGTCAGTTTACAATTTCAGTAAATTATAGGTTTAGTGCTTTAGGTCACAGGTCTGCTTTCACCTGTACATATTTTATTTTGATATATGCAAAAAATGTAGTCATTGTAATGTTCAAATAATTATTCCATGTTTTATTTCTAATATGATAGAATTTGTACTGCTTTTACTTAATTGTACAATAACATCATGTACAGTATATGTATACACTGCAATTGCTTTCAGAAGTAGATGAATCATCAGTCTCATGCACTTAAAGAGATAATGTGTAAAATTATGTAGACTAAACCGTTGCACAAACTAGCCAGCTGAAACAGAACTGACTGATATACATTGATTAATAGATTTGATTGCTTTTTATGATGAGGTAAGTATGATGCCAAAGTGTTTGATACCGTGCCCCACAAACAACTGTTTTCTAAACTAAGGTCTGTTGGGCTTAATGAAGTCGTTTGCACATGGATAGGAAATTGGCTACAGGACCGGGTACAGAGGGTGGTTGTTAATGGTACTTTCTCTACTTGGAGTAAAGTTCTTAGTGGGGTCCGTCAGGGCTCGGTATTTGGTACACTTGTATTTAACTTGTTTATTAATTACTTAGGGGAGGGTATTGTAAGTAATGTATCAGTGTTTGCAGATGACACAAAATTATCCAGCCCAATTAATTCCATCCAGGTTGTGGCATCCTTGCAACACAATCTTGACAAACTGGCAATCTGGGCAGCTTAGTGGCAAATGAGATTCAATGTTGATAAAAGTAAAATCATGCACCTGGGATGTAAAAATATCCAAGCCACTTATACCCTTTATAGGAATGCACTAGGCAAATCCATTATGGAAAAGGACCTTGGAGTCCTTGTAGGTGATAAACTTGGCTGTAGCAAGCAATGACAGTCAGCAGAATCAAGGGAAAATAAGGTCTTGAGCTGTATTAAAAGGGGCATTGATTCACGGCAGGAGGCAGTCATTCTTCCACTTTATACAGCACTGTTAAGGCAGAGGTAGAATATGCTGTACAGTTTTGGTCTCCATTAGTCAAACAGGACATTTTTGTATTAGAGGAGATCCAGAGAAGGGCAACTAAGCTGGTAAAAGGTATGGAAAATCTTAGCTATGAAGAAAGACTGGCCAAATTGGGGATGTTCACGCTGGAGAAGAGCAGTGATGGATGAATTTGTCCCGTTTTGCTTTGCCAAATTTGGGAAACAGTGCCGGCGTCTCGTTTTTGACGCCAGCGCACATTCGCCGCCGAAAATGCGCCGGCGTCCAAAAAAATGGACACCTGCGTCCATCTTTTTTGGACATTGGTGAATTTTCGCAGCGCTTCGCAAATTTATTCGCCGGCGGCAAATAAATTCGCCCATCACTAGAGAAGAGGCGTTTAAGGGGTGCTATGATAACTATGTTTAAATATATAAGGGGATCATATTATTACCTCTCTAATGCTTTATTTACCAGTCAGTATTTCCATCTGACAGGGGTCACCCATTCCGATTAGAAGAAAAGAGGTTCCGCCTAAATATTCGGGAGGGGTTTCTTACAGTGAGAGCTGTGAAGATGTGGAATTCTCTCCCTGAATCAGTTGTAGAGGTTGATGTCTTAGATAGCTTTAAGAAGGGGTTGGATGGCTTCTTAGCAAGTGAGGGAATACAGGGTTATGGAATATAAGTTCATAGTACAAGTTGATCCAGAGACTAGTCCGATTGCCATTTTGGAGTCAGGAAGAATTTTTTTCCTGCTCTGAGGCAAATTGGAGAGGCTTCAGATGGGTTTTTTTTGCCTTCCTCTGGATCAACTGACAGTTAGGCAGGTTGTCTTTTTTCAACCTAACTTACTATGTTACTATGTATGTTACTATGTATTATAGAATTTATCTAGCATTTCCAATGTCTAATGGTGTATTGTTTTTTTGCAATTCATTTTTATTGAATTTTTACATGCAGATTACAAAAAAACATTTTTAAGTCATAATGCAGCAAGTACACAATGGCATTTTGGATCTTTATACATAATCAATCACTTACATTTTTGCATCATTTGTGATCACCATTTTAATACCTAATGATGATGTTGCTGTCATCATTGCTATTAGATATCATACAATCCTTATTTTTGATACAGTAACTGCTTATTATGTTAACTGTGTGCTATGTGAGTTCTGGGGGGAAAACCAGGAAAGTGGGTTGGGGGGTCATGGGGTAATAACAGAGGGGTCTGTCCCATTGTTCAGGTTGCCTCTGATTAGGCCGTTTCAAATTCTGCCCAGGGGAGCCACAGCAATTTATTTTCATATCCCATGTCTTGCAGATTTGCCCTGATAGTTTCCATTGTTCTGACCCATTTAACCTTAATAATGAGGCCTTGTTGATTTAGGAGAGTGGTACACTTCCAGTTAGCTGCTTGGAGTGTTTTTGCTGCCGTCAGTTTATGTGTTGCTAGTTGGCTAGTTGGTAGCCCTAGGAGAAATGATAATGGGTCAGGTGCTATGTCGTGTTTAAAAATATCCAACAGAGTGCGGGCTACCATGTCCCAAACTCCTTGACCAGAGTGCAGGTCCACTACATGTGGTAAAATGTGCCCCTCTCTCTCCACAACCCCCGAAGCACTGCGGGGAGAGGGTATTGCCTGAGACATGGGCTAGCATTGTGGGGGTGTAATACCATCTAACAAACCGATGTTTTGTTGGCCTTATCCCAAATGATCTCCCATTTCGCTGGTGTGATCACCTCCTGGAAACCTCCCTCCCATTTAGTAATTTAAGGTTGTATTAAGGTGGTATTGTCTGCTGCGAGATTGTTATACAGTAATGATATCAGATGAGTGTTCTGGTCTGAAGACTTACATAAAAGTTTGAAATATGTGGGGGTCGACAGAAGGGAGTCTTTTTGTCAAAATGTCTGTTTGAGAAAGTGGCGGATCTGTAAGTAACTGAAAAACTGGCTAGATGGCATCTGGATATTTTATTTGAGGTCTTGAAATGTCCATACTTCCTGCTCTGTGACTAGTGTGATGCATAACATAGCCTTATTTGTGATCCAAGGGGGGAAAGCTTTCAAGTCCTCCCCCGGAGTCAACGTTTATTAACCAGAAAAGAGCAATACATTGAATTTCGTGGAGATAGGTGTAACTTTTCCCTATACTTGTCCCACAACAGTATAGAGTGATTTGTTGTGGTTGGGAGGTCCCCATGTGTTCTCCTGTCTTTTACAGGTACCCAAATAAAGTGTCCTGGCTTGTTTTGATTCACAAGGTTTTACAATACATTGCTTACAATGTCCTCCCCAGGTCATTAATAAAACAATTTAAATGGACCCAAAGCAGAATTGGGAGGCTCCTCACTTTAAATCCAATTCCAAGCAGAGAAAGTACTATTGAAAACCATGATCATTTTATCTATTCATGTACAAACTGCATTACCAAGTCCAACAGACCTTTGAAATAATAATATGGTTTATGTTGGTGCCAAAAAATCTATATGGGTACTACTAAAAAACTAATTAGTAATTCATAATCAAATATTATTAAAGTTAATCATGGGGAATATACTCACAATTCACCCCAGTCCTAGGGTGTAAGTCCAAGTCAACATTTCAAAAAAGAAAAATGTGAGTGTCCCCCAAAATAATGAATCAATCAATTAAAAAAATGAAAAATTTATTAGGACATCAGAGCAAGACCTAATGCGTTTCGTGCCTGCTGGGGCACTTACTCATAGGTTGACCTTTGAAAGCCAACAGAGTTTAGCAATCCATAATTTATGCCACAGTGTCAAAAGCTCCATACTCTTACATAGTTACATAGTTAAATCGAGTTGAAAACTAAAGACAGACCATCAATTTTAAGCTCTCCAAATGAAAACCCAGCATCCACACATACACCCCTCCATACCATAACATAAATTCTATATACCCATACCTATACTAACTATAGAGTTTAGTATCACAATAGCCTTTGATATTGTCTGTCCAAGAAATCTTCCAAGCCATTCTTAAAGGCATTAACTGAATCAGCATCACAACATCACCGGGCAGTGCATTCCACAACCTCACTGTCCTGACTGTGAAGAACCCCCTACGTTTCAAATTAAATTTCTTTTCTTCTAGTCTAAAGGGGTGGCCTCTGGTACAGTGATCCACTTTATGGATAAAAAGGTCCCCTGATATTTATCTATAATGTCCTCTAATGTACTTGTAATGTGTAATCATGTCCCCTCGCAAGCGCCTTTTTTCCATAAAAAACAACCCCAGCCTTGACAGTCGACCCTCATAATTTAAGTCTTCCATCCCTTTAACCAGTTTAGTTGCACATCTCTGCACTCTCTCCAGCTCATTTATATCCCTCTTAAGGACTGGAGTCCAAAACTGCACTGCATACTCCAGATGAGGCCTTACCAGGGACCTATAAAGCGGCATAATTATGTTTTCATCCCTTGAGTTAATGCCCTTTTTTATGCAAGATAGAACTTTATTTGCTTTAGTAGCCACGGAATGACACTGCCCAGAATTTGACAACTTGTTATTTACAAAAAAACTTAGATCTTTCTTCATGACTATAATTCCTTAAAAAGCTTTCAAATAGCTTCCCCAACACAGATGTCAAACTTACCGGCCTATTATTACCAGGTTGAGATCATAATTCATTTTATATTATTGGTAATTTGATTGTCATAGCCCCACCCTTGAGGTCTCAACTCCAAACCCAAATGTAATCTGCCTCCCTCACACTATGACATCATAGTCCCACCCTCAACACCATCACCCTGCAACCTGATGTGATTGCCCCATCCCTTTGTCTGGATTTGCAACCTGCAAAGGTGGCAATTTAATATGTAGTTTTTCATTAGTTTAGTTTTTTTTATTGCCTTTTGTATGAATCTTTCTTTCTTCAGGGAATTGTTTATTCAGTTCAGTGCACAGTAATCTAATAGGTACACACAATGAATGTTATTTTTTTCCTCCCATGTTTCTGCCATTACATTTATAATGACAAAGTAAGTTATTTCCTTGAAAACTGAATCAGCAAAATGACATGATTGTAAATGGATAGCACACTGGATGTTGTTAAGTTCTTATGTCAGAACCAGCAATTCATCATTTTACAAACATCTGACATTGATAGCACAGAAAATGACTGATATATGACCAAACTAAGTTTGGAATGCCAAGACTTTTATGTGAAGAGAAAACTTTGCTGCTTGTTGCCATTATTAAGATGCCCTTACGCTTATATTTTTCTGAACAGTAACATCTGGGCTTTAAGGGATTTCATTGTTTTTATGTTTCAAGAGAAGAATTACTGACAATCTGTAATGCCGCTTTCTGCCAACTGTACCAAGTCTTCCAGATTTTATCTGAGGTCTTAACCTAGTACCTGTCTTAATATGATGTTTTACTGGGAACACAGACACAGATTTTGATAGGATTGTAATTTCATTTATTTCAATCATTCCTGACCTCCTCTAAACCTTACAATTCTAGCCTGAAAATAAAATTAAATAATTAGGAAATTGTATGTTGTCATTGTATGGCTGGACCAATTAATAAAATATTTTTTAAATAGGTATTTTGTGTTATGCCACATTGTAGGCAAAAACTGAGACTTGCCTTAAGTCTAGGGGGCAGATTTGCTAAAGGGCAAAGTGACTAATGCGGGCGACGATTCGCCAGCATTACCACTTTCAGGAACTTCGCAAATTTACTAAGGGGCGCAGGCGTCACTTTGCTAGCGAAGGAGACAGACGCTAATGTTCATTCGCACTCTATCGCCAGGCGAATTGTGGCTCTTGCAAATGGACGTTACTCCGCAAATTCATTTAAGTGGATTTTACTAAACGTTACCTCTTCCGCCAGACTTGCCTTCTCCAGCTCAGACAAGGCAAAGTGCACTGGAGTGCATAGAACTTCCTCAATCTTCAGTTACTTACATCATATTTTTTGATTGCAAAAACTTCTAAGTTCAGAAAACACTGGCGTATTTTCCTTTTTTCAAGGTGATAGACTGCAAAAGTCTTAAAAATGTTTTTTGTGTGACCGGTTTCCCCCATACATTTTATAACATATGGGAACATTATTTTACAGTGGTCTTATGTGTAGGGCATAATAACAACTCTATTGCCTTTATTAAGGTTCCCTTGGCATGTGTAGTTGTCAGTGTAAATGTAATGTATTAGATACACCATGTAACATAAAGAGGTGCATTCAACTTTAAATTTCTCGCCATATGCAAATTAGCCTGAGTGCAAGACCTCTAACGAAGTTGCGCTAGGCAGAATTGAACACTAACGCATCTTTCATCCGGGATGAAACTTCGCATTTTAGTAAATTTGCTTTGTCTGAGCGAATTCTTGTCTGGCGAAGTGTGTGATGGCTGCAATGCCGTCGCTGGTGAATTTTTGTTGCATAGTAAATTTACCCCTAAGAATATTACACACTTCTTTACAGAGACTCCATTATATAGCTCATAATTAAAACAACCATACATCACATAAAGTGTTTTCTTGAATGTTATATCTATTGCTTTCCCCAGAAAAAATTTGCAATACAAAATGCAAGAATACCACAATTATTTTGCCAATGACATATACAGGCAGTTTTCTCCTCAGCACATTTATATTGCCATTACTAGGTACATTGTCTACATGTTTTATATGATGATACTAATAAAAAGTCCTTTGCATATTGCGCCTTCATGCTACTAATAACTGGTTTCTTATCTCTGTGTTAGTTTCTTATTTTTCTGGGTGATTCAAAACCTTTATTAGATTCCATAAAGTGTTTTATTTTGCTGTGTGATGTCTATGCCTTTATGTCATAGCCAAAGCTGCAGTAATGTTAAATGTGGCCAGTGGGTAAAAATGACAAGGTTCCTCAAGCAAAATGAAATATTTTGCTGGAAAAATAGGCAAAATTAAAAAATTTGACCATTTAGCCTTTTCAATGCTTTATAAATATGTTCATATTTAGTACCATGAATGTAATGATTCATTAAAGCAACTAAGTGTTGTAAAAACAAAAAGATCATGTGTAACAACCCTTAAGCAATGATTCATTTTTTTCCAATGATTCTATGAATTCAATAACTGAGGAATGTGGCATGCGGACAAATAAGTTTGATGTAACATCTCTGTATCTTATGTCATGAAATAAACCCAATAGGATTGTTTTGCCTCCATTAAGGATTAATTATATTTTAGCTAGGATTAGCGATGGGTGAATCTAACCTGTTTTGCTTTGGCAAAAATATGCTGAAATGCTTTGAAGTCTATGGACGACAAAATTTTTTGACAAGCAACAATTGTACTACAGATTTTTGACATGCAGCAATTTTTTTCACCCATTAGAGTCTATGGGCGAAACTTGGCAAATAGACTAGAATCAAGTACAAGTTACCATGTTTATTATTGCAGAAAAAAGGAAATCATTTTTTAAAAATCTGAATTATTTAATTTATAATGAAGTCTATGGGAGATGGCCATTCAGTAATTTGATAACAGGTTGTCAGATAATGGATCCCATACCTGTAAAGCATTAACATATCTCCAAATAGTCCACATACTGCAAGACAGGCAGGGGCGGAACTACCGGGGGAGCAGGGGGTGCGAGCGGGCCAGGGCCCGCACCCCCTCTGGGCCCCCCAGCAGTTCACCCGCCGCATGTTCCCCGGCCAGTTCCGGGTGTACGGAGGGGGCGGGGGCCCGGCTGCGCGTCCTGCACCAGGGCCAGCCCCCCTCTAGTTCCGTTTCTGAAGACAGGCCAGAAATGTGTGGTAAAAACAACAAAATCCAAAGTTACCTCAAATTTCATGGACTTTAGGTCTGTCGCAGTATAAGCTTTAAGGCAGGGGTCCCCAACCTTTTTTTACCCGTGAGCCACATGCAAATGTAAAAAGAGTTGGAGAGCAACACAAGCATGAAAAAGTCCCTTGGGGTGCCAAATAAGGACTGTGATTGGCTATTTCGTTGCCCCTATGTGGACTGGCAGCCTACAAGAGGCTCTACTTGGTACTATACTTAGTTTTTATTCAATTAAAACTTGCTTCCAAGCCTGGAATTCAAAAATAAGCATCTGCTTTGAGGACACAGAGAGCAACATCCAAGGGGTTGGAGAGCAACATGTTGCTCGCAAGCTACTGGTTGGGGATCACTGCTTTAAGGCATGGCCTAAATGTCAAGATTTTTATAAGGAAGATGATGGAAGGAATATTTTAAAGGGGCAGTATGCTTTCTTGTGCAAGATTACCAAGTTTAACAAGTTGATTGAACAGTGATTGCTAATGAAAAAAAATCTGTTTCTCTTAAACAGGGAAGTTGAAGCTAATCTATGTTGCATTTTTCAAGTAGATAATCCGATTACCAGTACCCAAAACCTGGCCTTCCCGTTGTTTTTTTTTCATTAGCAGGAATCCATTATGCAGGGGAATTGTCTGTGCACCAGTGATCCAATTATTTATATCACAAGTGTCAAACGTGGAGTATCTTCAATTTCCTAGGTTTCCCTATTAAGTTTAGGAAGTAACTAGTGATGGGCGAATTTATTTGGCAGGCGCGAATTTGCGCGATTCGCCGCCAGCGAATAAATTCGCGAAACGCCCGTGAAAATTTGCGGCAAAAATTCACCGGCGTCAAAAAATTTGCGAATTTTTCGGCGAAACCGAGCAAATTCGCCCATCACTAGAAGTAACATAAACCGTAGATTTTTCAGCATTAATACAATAGGCACAAAGTATGTTCAACACAAGTCCCTCATTGAACTTATGTTCAACAAGAGCTAATTTTATATATTATTCTAAAATGAAGATCAGTGAAAGACTGGAAGAGTTACGGTGCCTGTTTATTTCTTATTTAAATGGTATAGATCGGTTTGTCCTTTAAGAATGCATTTAATGATAACAGGTTTAATATGTTTTTCTAAAAAAAAACAGGATTGATAACCCTGCTTCAGCAGACATTGCACTAACCCCCTATGGATGAGTAAATAAATGCAATTCAAATTCTGAGAGGAAAAAAGGTATTGTGTATCTAATCTGTCCAGTGGCACTGTTTTATAAGGAATTTGTTTGCGTTTTCATAATCATCATCTGCTATTCTAGTTATATACAATAAATGAACACAAATATACACATAAATAAGGCTTCCTGAATGATATATGTCCTTAAATATTAATTGGATTGAATGCAAACCTTGCATAGGGATAGTGCATTTAAATGAACCTCTGAAAAACACACACATCTCTTTTAGAAGAAGGGAACACATATACTATTTATAATTCATAACTTTTATGACAAGCCTGACAAATGAATGATCAATATTTATAATATGGATATGTAACAGTGTTGATGTGCATGTCGTGTCATACAGTATCTATCAGCACTCTTTGCTTACATTGTTGTACGAAAGCGGTTGCTTCATTTTATGTTTATTAGAAAAAAAAGACATTTCTTTACACTGCATTTGTTCAAAGCGCACATTGAAATTTGTAATCACTTTCCTTATTTTTAAGAACTGTAAAATGGTAAACTTTTCAAGAATCTGAAAGCATGATAACTCTTAACATGATGAAAATTGTTCCTGACAGTTGGTATTCTGTACAAATCAGTCTCAGTTTTATTATTCACTCTCTTAACCATGAAGTCTAAAGTTTGTGTCTGATTAATGCCATGATGTATAGTGAATCTAATATTCCCAGTAGTCTAACTCAAACATTGCTTTAATGCTTCCAGTTGATCAATGTCACCAGTCAAAATCGTATTGAGAATGTCAAATTTTTTTTCCACGTGTAATGCTTTTTTTCATGATTGCAGAGTATTGTATGAGTCAGTTTCGGAAAGATTTGTAGATAAGCTTGTATTAAGTAGAATTTCATTTAAATCCATTACAAGCTGAAGAAAAAATTGCTTACTTAAAATAACTTTTTTTTTAATTTCCTAAAATCATATTCTATACCATACACTATTTAAAGTTGGTGTGTGTGCATAGACTCTTCATTTTGGATTTCTGAAGCAAATATTGTAATTATATATGGACTTAAATAAATCAAAATTGAAAATCATAGCACCAGAGCAGGCTTAACATGGAAATAGGTTATTTATGACAGTAGCATGGTGAGTTGTTGCTATGGATTAAAGGTTGATACAGATTCCTTTTGATTTGCATCAAGTGAGGAGACTTTTCATCTTTGGACTGCGGTATTAAATAATGTTGCACCTCTGTGATATGCAAATCTCAGCATTTAAAAATAATGTGGATACTTAAATTGTATCAAGTAGGTGTTTAAATACCATTGATCTTCATGGCTTTCTCTTACTAAATTCAGTGTAATTCGGGGGAAACAGCATTTCCCGGGGGATCTTCTAAACATATTAAATCTACTTTGTGCTTGAATTACCAGGGCTTGGATGACACCAAATAATTAATAGTGTGTCCTTAATTTTCCAAATGCCTGCCTTATGCTCTTTATAGTCAAACTCCCTAGGTTCTCTTAAGTTGCTTATGCATGATAATTTTTCATACAAATGTAAAGTATTCATTTTAGTGCATTAACCCTCATATTTTATTAATTTATTAATATTCAATATTTAACACGTGTGGCTTATTTAGGAAAGTGGTCTAAGCTACATATTAAATGAGTACAAATACACCCATGTTATCTACATTCTTGTCATAGTTGAATGAGTTTGGTGTTACTCATGGATTATTACTGTCCTTAAAAATCTCATGACAAATATTTGACAGCAAAATAATTTTCTATTGTTTAGTCTGTTGGTGAATTCAGGTGCTTTGTCAGTAGCACAACTCTACACCAAGTACAAAAAATGTCTACCCATAGCAACTGCTTAATGATGTAGGCAGCACTGTAATGCAAGATCTCATCTAAGGGCTAAACTGCATGGGAGATTTTAATCAGATTTCGTAGGTCAGATTTTATCTGAGTAATGTAGGTAAGCCCTGCCCAGATTTTATCTAAGCCACAAAATCTTGTAATGCAACAGAACGCAAAAGCACAAGAGTTTATTGGATGATACAAAATCTGTTTCCAGCAGCTTTAATGTAAGTTTGATCAGATAAAGTTGGATGTTGTGTTTTTGTATCTACATCCAACAGTCAAGGTATTTCAGTGAGAAAAAAGTTTGTCAGACACCATCAGATTTTATCTAGTTGGATTAAGACACTGTGCCCTTTCAACAGGCGTATCATGTCAGATGGCAAAGCTTTCATGTAGATTGCACATCAGATTTTTCTATTATTTCTGCAACTGCATCTGATTTAGGATGCAATCTGTCAATCTGACACCATCCTACAAAATCTTTCATGTAGTTTAGCTCCACGTGTTGTTACAAACACTGTCCTATTTAGGATACTTCTTTGTGTTTTTGTTTCCTTCATGTGTATGTTCTCTCCCCTTGCTGTTTCTCTAATTTTCTAGGTTTGTTTTGTTGTGTCTACACTACCAAGATATTAGAGGTGGATTGACATTGTATGCAGTTTATATAGCAACAATCAAATGTGTTTCGTCAGTAATCCGACTGATGTTATGCTGTCCCTGATGAAGTCAGATTACTGAAAAAACATATTGGACTACATTACTTGATGTGCTGATTGTACATATATTATTGTAAGTACATTTTGATTGTATTAATAAGTGTGTGGGAGTGCACCCCTCTGTTCTTTTATCTATTCCTATAAATTACCAGTTTGACTTGCTACATTGATGTAGTTCCCTAATCAACTAAGAGAAAGCTGAACCCCACCTGAGAGATAAGTACACAGATAGTAAGATAACTTATAGCCTATAGGTAAAGACCCATTATATACTTTAGGAGTGAATTAAATGTTTTTGTGTGGGAGAAAGTTGTAGCCAAAGTAATAAGTAAAAAAAACACACATATTCACAATCAAATGTAACCCTTTGCTGGTACACTCTCTTTTACCGTAGTGCAGTTTATGTAGTTGTGGAGACCTGAAACACTTTGCATGAAAGATACTGGGAACTGGGTTTTTTTAGCACAGTGCCTCCATCTAGTGGTCACTGAGGAATTCTACCTCAGGGGAATTCCTCTATGACAATAATCCACACAGTTTGCTGGAGAATGGCTATTGCCAACATGCCCTGGCCTGTTTAAAAAAAATTACTCTGTGCATGAAAATGATGATTAAGGTCTTTTGCACTAAATTAACAAATAAGCCCACAACCCTTTTAGAGAAATTGCATACAGTTTACGATTGGTGCAGAATTTTAACAAAAAACACACTACTACTACATAGTACACTGTTTTAGCATGTAAACTAGATGCTATTTGATCTTGCAACTGGAGAAAGAGTTGTCATGGCAAAGCACAATATAACAAGCCTGGAGGAGAGATTTGCAACCATAGATACCGATTCATTGGGCAAATATGTGGGATTCTGGCCCACTGGCTAATAAGAAAACATGCCGCATAGAATAAAAGAAATGTTAGGTAAGGTAGTTAAGTAGGAAAAAGCACCTCTAGGTACAAATTATTTAGATTTATATCCATGGCTGGAAGCATAATACAAGTTGTTTGTAGTTGAAATACAAGTGGCATTTAAGAGGAAGTAGAATAAAGAATATCTCACTAACAAACTTGTTGGCATTTGTCAATCCATCTGAACAGGATATAAAATGGTTAAAAGCAAACATTAAGGAGAAGTTAAGACTTTATGTTCTACCTGTCTGTAATCTACAATGAGTTATTTGATTGTTATAATAAGCAACTATAAAAGAAACTGATTTGTAATTGAATATATTTCTCTTTCTTCATCCCATAAAGTAGCCTTAACAATGAGAGGTAAGACAAACTCCCTAGTAGAAGAAATACCCTTAGCTAGAAGAAACTCCACTCTGGACCCTCATGTCAAGTAAAACAAAATCAGGTAACACAAATAAAGGGAATACAACATCTATAACTTGATTGTGTGTGTGGGGGGTGCGATAGTAACAGACAATACTAAACAGTGGAAGAAGTTGCTTTCATAGAAGTGTTTCACCATATTTAATAAAAAACGCAAAGTTTGCCCAGGTGCATTCACCCATAGCAACCAGTGAGATTGCCACTGGGAGGTGGGGGGGGGAGTGCAAGGAAGGAAAAGGCAAGTTTTAGTTATAGGGGATTCAATTATTACAAAGTTGGATAGTGTAATCTGCAGCAAGGATCCTTCATGCCGAACAGTCTGCTGCTTGGCTGGCTCTAGGGTTTCGCATGTGGTGGAACGTATGGACAGATTATTGGGAGGGGCTGGGGAAGACCCGGCGGTCTTGGTACTCATAAGTATCAATGACAAAATTAGAGGTGGTGAAGTCTTCAAGAATGATTTAAAAAAAAATATGGGTAAAGTTGAGGGCGAGGACTTCCAAGGTAATTTTCTCAGAGATATTACCTGTGCCACAAGCAATGTTACAAATACAGCGGGAAGATTAATGTGTGGTGACAGATTGGTGTAGGGAGGAGAGTTTTAGGTTTTTGGAGAGCTCGGCTGATTTCTCAATCAGCTACAGGCTCTTTGTCAAGTTTGGGCTGCCCCTCAATGATGATGGTGCAGCTGTTTTGGGGGAGAAGATGGCAAGAGGGTTAGAGGAGTCTGACTGGTAAAATGGGAGAGCTGGAGGTGCTGATGCTGATGGGAAAATATGATGTGATTGGTGTGGCCGAAACATGGCTGAATGAGTCACGTGACTGGGTCAAATCAGGGGCTATACTTTGTTTCGGAGGGGCAGAGTCAATAGAAAAAGAGGAGGGTATGTCTGTTTGTTAGGCAGGATTTAAAAGCTAATATAAAGGAGGAGGTGATGTTAGAAAATGAGGGGACAGAAGTCTTATGGGTGGAGCTCAGTAGAGCGCAGTAGATGTGATCTATTTGGATTTTGCAAAAGCGTTTGATACCGTGCCCCACAAACGACTGCTTTATAAACTAAGGTCTGTTGGGATAGGATACAGAAGATTCTTGATAATGGTACATTCTCTACTTGGAGTAAGGTTCTTAGTGGGGTCCCTCAGGGATCGGTATTGGGACCACTTTTATTTAAATTGTTCATTAATGACTTAGGGGAGGGTATTGTAAGTAATGTATCAGTGTTTGCAGATGACATGAAAATTTGCCTTCCTCTGGATCAACTGGCAGTTAGGCAGGTTAAAATAGAGTTAAAAGTTTGAACTTGATGGCCGTGTGTCATTTTTCAACCTAACTTACTAATGTTACTATGAGATGTTTGCTTTTAAACAGGTGACTAGTGATGGGCGAATTTATTCACCAGGCATGGATTTGTGTGAAAAAATTGCTGCAACAAAAGAAAATTGTTGTGCATCAAACTTGATGCACGCATTCAAATCGGTGCATGTCAAAATTTTTAGGATGCCCATTGACGTCAATGAAAGAAAATTGTTGCTCGTGTCAAAATTGTTGCACGTAAAAATTATTTTGACGCCCATTGAAGTTTTTTGTCGAATTTTCCGCCTTTTTGCAAATTTCTCAGAGTTTCGCAGTTGTTTTGTCAAAGCAAAATGGGACAGATTTGCCCATCAGTACAGGTGACCAGTAAATGCTGCCTACTGATTGGTTGTTATACGTAGGTAATAAGATGTATGGCAAGTGTTACTCCTTATATTACATAACCCCTTTTATGTCTTATTGATAAGATTTACCGATGTGGATGCAAAGAAGTTTTATGTGGATGCAAAGAAGTTTTGGTAAATTTTATGCAAGTTCTGCCGTAAGTTTTTCTTAGTGACATTATTTCTGCAATGTGGCATTAATAATTGCATTACTGTGTGATTCCGTCTATTCAAGTCTTTTGCATGTATAGGTGCTAAGAAGATACACCTCCTCAAAGCTGCTGTCAATTCAGGGGCTTCCTTGTTCTTGTGTGCTTTGTAATTTGCATTTTGAGTAACCAGGGTACATTTAATCATAGCAGCCTGAACCAGCACATGGTGTAAGGAACATGTGTGTACCATAGTTAAAGGGGGATATGTATCAAAGTCCGATTTTATCTCAACATTTTCTGCTACAAACTCTGATCAAATCCACTTGGGTTTTTTACGCTTATTTAATATTACTTTTTACCCGAAAATTTGCGGGAAAAAATCTGATTTTCATGATTTTTTGGGGATTTTTTTACCGAAAACTTTGCTTTCTTATGCTTTTATGCCCAAAAACTTTGGGGTATTGCACGAAACCCAGCGCACATCAAAAAATCATTGGAACTTCTCCCATTGACTTATATTTTCTAATTCTGACTTTTCCATTCTCAAGGTTTAATAAATTCAGGAAAAACTTTATTTTTTTAAAAGTCTGATTTTACAGAAAAAAATCACAATTTTTTTTGGGATTTTTGCATTCTGAATTTAGTAAATAACCCCCTTAGTGTACAAGACCTTGTGCACATTATAATAGTTTACACTTATTTTTCTAAATATGCCTTAAAGTCGGTCTGATGACAGCCTGCATGTAGATTGTAGACTTCAGGTTGTGATACTTTATGCAGTCTTATTAAGTAAGACTGCATAAAGACTGTAAAAATTAAGTGGGTAAAGTAATAAACTGAAAAAAATGTGAATAAATAATAAGGGCTGCAAACATTCTGTCTTTGAAGCCCCATATACAAAGTACTTGTACTTATCCTTTGAACAGTGGGATCTGTCATTTTTGCTGGATTGAAAATCCAAAGTCATATGCAGAATGCGGTGCTGAAACTGTTATCTGTTACAAGCGGTGTAAGTATACATGGTTTTTAAATGATTATTATATTGTTATTAATGAGTATTACATTTAGGGGCAGATTCACTAAGCTCGAGTGAAGGATTCGAATGAAAAATACTTCGAATTTCGAAGTATTTTTTGGGTACTTCGACCATCGAATTGGTTAAATTCGTTCGAATTCGATCGAAATCGAACGAAATCGAACGATTCGAACTAAAAATCGTTCGACTATTCGACCATTCGATAGTCGAAGTACTTGCCCTTTAAAAAAAACTTCGACCCCCTACTTCGGCAGCTAAAAGCTACCGAAGTCAATGTTAGCCTATGGGGAAGGTCCCCATAGGCTTGCTAACCTTTTTTTGATCGAAGGATTTTCGTTCGATCGTTGGATTAAAATCCTTCGAATCGTTCGATTCGAAGGATTTAATCGTTCGATCGAACGAAAAATCCTTCGATCGTTCGATCGAAGGATTAGCGCTAAATCCTTCGACTTCGATATTCGAAGTCGAAGGATTTCAATTCGAGGGTCGAATTTCGAAGTATTTTTTACTTCGAAATTCGACCCTTAGTGAATCTGCCCCTTATTGTTAAATGAAATATGCCTGAGTTTAGTCATTATACTATATTTTCCCTCATTTGTACTCTTGTAAGGGGAACCTGAGGACATTGTGAAGCAGCACTATTCTAATAGATCACTTACTGAAGAATGCCAAAGAAACTTCTTTGTTTGACAGCTAATATTTATGCTGGTCTATTTTCCCTCAAGTATAACCATAACAAATTAGGCAACATTGCTGATATTTTTGCTTCCTCCTGCACAAAAATCTGCCAACAAATTCAACTTATCTTTCAAAGAAGTCAAATGTTTTAGTTGTCGTCAAGATTAATTTTAAAGTCCGGTACAGCCTAAAAATACAGCTGTATGAAGGATGAAGAGTTTGAACTATTTTCGATTAGGTGTTAACAATATTGTATGAAACATCTAGGGCTCATTTACAAACTGGAAGGCAAAGTTCAAAATGCAAAATCAGATGCAATCAGACTTCTTCTGTTACACTTCATTCTGCAGGCCGCAATGAATCCCTGTATTTGCCACCTGCCCTATGGTTGACAGTAAGGACAGGGCTGGCCAATGCCCACTGACACTGAGCTCTTCCACCTCATTATGGATTTTTTCTTGGTGCAATGTGCAGAACATAGCCAGACCCCAGGAAAAAGTGCTCCCTAATCTTGCACCTCTTAGTGCTCTTGCACGTCTATTTAGGGTCATAGTAAATTACCCCTTTTTGTCTATCCAGACAAAACACAGAGTTGCTAAACCTTATAAACTAGTTTTTTTTCATAAAGTCAATGATTTGGCTTAAAATTGCTTTATACTGCTTTTACACATGTAAAAAAATTGTTAATGAAAAAAATTAAAAAAATTAAATTTTTGGGGGCAGATTCATTAAGGGTCGAATTTCGAAGTTAAAAATACTTCGAAATTCGACCCTCGAATTGAAATCCTTCGACTTCGAATATCGAAGTCGAAGGATTTAGCGTTAATCCTGCGATCGATCGATCGAAGGATTTTTCGTTCGGTCGAACGATTAAATCCTTCGAATCGAACGATTCGAAGGATTTTAATCCAACGATCGAAGGAAAATCCTTCGATCAAAAAATCACAGGCAAGCCTATGGGGACCTTCCCCATAGGCTAACATTGACTTCGGTAGGTTTTACCTGCCGAAGTAAAGGGTCGAAGTTTTTTTTAAAGGGGAAGTACTTCGACTATCGAATGGTCGAATAGTCGAACGATTTTTCGTTCGATTCGTTCGATTTAGTTCGAATTCGAACGAATTTAACCAATTCGATGGTCGAAGTACCAAAAAAATACTTCGAAATTCGCATTTTTTTCATTCGAATCCTTCACTCGAGCTTCATGAATCGGCCCCTTGGTGTTATGGCTCATTATTACAAATTCTGTTTCAATGGCTCATTTGGACAAAAATGAAAAACTATTTTATAGTGAACTATTTAAATAGAATGGCATTGTAGGACAAGGTGACCCATCTAAGCCAATATCTGTGTATATTTATTGCATGCTAAATTTTGTTTTAAAAAATATAAAAATAAAATTCATAATTTATATGCTACCAAAACAGAAAATAGATCCATTTTATTTGTGTTTTTTTCTTATTTTTTTGAATTATAATACTGATAGTATGCTGAAAATCTAATGCTAAACACCCTATAAGGGTTAAACTAGAGAAGCAAAGGTATTCAGATATTGGCAAAATAAGCCCATGATTGTATGGCCATTATATTATTGGCATAGTCTATACCTAGAGGATCATAAAAACTCAAGATGTGCCTGCCATAAGTACATTCATGTGAGGGTGATCAGACACCTGATGCCAATGGACTCCTGGTAAAAAGCTAAATCTTGGGACCCAAATTTGTTATACTTTAGGTATGAATGTCTGATTTGGGGTGTATCCATCTGTTCCTCTTCTTGACTTAAGACTAGGAAATATTTCGCAATGAGTGTGTGTAAGTTGAGTGAGGGGGTATATAACCCATTATAGCCACACCTAACATCACATGTATATGAAATGGCACCGCTGTAGCAATACAAATAATTCATTGTTTGTAATATAGAAATGCAGTTGTGTGGGAATTGAGTTGTGGTTAATACTAGTATACTATATACTATAATATAAACAGAATACATACAAGAAAAAAGACTTCTAATATCCTCATATTTTCCTACAAGGGGTAATTTATTTATTACAATACTCAAGTTTTAGTGAGTCATGTGACAAAAATGACATCACTAAGCTCTGTTTATAACTGATAACATCCCTAAGAGCCATTTATAATATATATATATATATATATATATATATATATATATATATATATATATATATATATATATATATATATATATATATATATATATATATATTATTAATTTTATATAGATTTATGATTTATTTCTCCCACAACTTTATTAGATTTGCTGGATGCAAACAAACCAAGTTTATTCAATTCATGCCCAGAAGCATATTGCACAGAAAATATCTGAAATACTTGCTTATAGGCTATAGAATATGCAACAAAATAGGCAAAGATATGGCTGATGTCAAAAAAGTCTATGCCTTATACACAGAGTGACATGAACAGAGCAGTTGGATAGTTTCAGCCTTACTGGCCATCCATTCCTTATGTGACACAAGACAATTTTGAGAGACCTTCCTGCAGTTCTATTTGCTAATCTATTTGCCTATAGGAATTATCACCAGACTGGTGAATGTGACAGGGACTGAATCTTCCTCTCACATCCCTTGAGGTTTGTTTGGTGATTTAGTCAGAGCAATGTGGCCTGTGTGTGCTGTAATAAAGTGAAATGAATGACCTTGCAGCCAGTGGCCTTTCAGCATTGGTCAAACAGCAGTCTGAAAATTAACTTTTGTGTCGTCACATATTTTATCATGTATTTTGCCCCCCTGTACAGTAGCATCAATATAAACTTGTGAAGTAAGGAAAGTGGATATACAAGAACATTTTTTTTAAAGAAAATCTCAAATTCTTTGCATTTAAATCCTAAACAAGCAATTCTTATGACAGTAAAGCAATATTTCATAACAGCAGAAAAAAACATAAAGAACCCAACAATATTCAACAAAATACCTTAGAAACTTTGTGTTAAGTTTTGGAAATGGAAGTCAGTGGATAAAGAATAATTGTCTAACCTTGTGAAGTGAATGGCAGAACGATAGTGAAGTGTTGTAATTCTCATGCACTACAGGAGGCATAGGGTTATCCAAATCCCACTGGCACTCAAATGAATTGATGAAATGACTGGGAAGGCCTAATTAAAGCTGTTCAGCTCAAATGTATTGATGTATTACATCTATTACGGCTTGGTTCAATAGGTCTCCCTGTGAATGCTGCCACAGCCTGTAAAGCAAACTAAACAGACTAAATAAATAATGCACAGAATAACAGGGACACCAACAGAATAAAAAAAGAGCATTAAAAATAAAAGGCTGTCTTGGGATACACTTGATTTCCTAAATACCCTGACCATCTTTTTTTTTTCTTTCATTTAAAATAGGCACAATCTATTGTTCTATTTTCATTCTGGTAAAAATATTTTAAATGCCTTTCAAATTTCCATTGAAAAAATGTGCAGGTATATTTTATAAAAAACAGTAATGGATCTGTATGTGTAATCTTTCAAAGCAAAAAAAAAAGAATTGTGAATGTGAAGTCTACTGTACAAGAAACAATGGTAAGAAAATATCACATCATCATTGAAGTTAACATGATTTACTCATTGAGAATTGTAATAAGCAGCTTCTATGGTTTTCATAATTAATCAATTTAATGCCTTTGGAACAGACATATGGTAAGATTTATCATCACGTTCAAGAAAATTACTAATCATCTGCATTACTACCAAATGCGATTGGTGAAAGCAGTCATGCACTGGCACAAAAAAATCACTGAAAAAATGGATTTGAAAAATGTGTCACGTTTTTAGGAATTTTTAGGATTTTATTCTCTCCAGTAAAACTAGAGAGACATATCAGACTGTTAGGAATTCCTCTGGATTCCCCAGTTTGACATTTAGTAAATCTACCCCATAAAAGCCTATGCATTCAATTACATGAAACTTGTCAATAATCCTTTGTTGCCATCTCCATACAGTGCTTGCTAAAGCTGCTAAAAATGTTGCATATATTTAATATGATCAGGCTTATAGTTTCCCTTTAACAACACTGAAATCTCACTGTAGTATAATTAAACATGACTATGGATTCATATAAATAAACCTTTCCAAAACAAAATTTAAAGAAGACTTCTGCGGTAGAGCAAGCAAAGCATATATTTCCGGTCACCCTCAGTAGTTTATATCTATTTCACATCATGATGTAGCTGGGGAAACAAGGCACTCCATATACAGTTAGGGGCCGATTCACTAAGCTCGAGTGAAGGATTCGAATGAAAAAAATTCGAATTTCGAAGTATTTTTTTGGTACTTCGACCATCGAATTGGTTAAATTCGTTCGAATTCGAACGAATCGAACGAAAAATCGTTCGACTATTCGACCATTCGATAGTCGAAGTACTTCCCCTTTAAAAAAAACTTCGACCCTCTACTTCGGCAGGTAAAACCTACCGAAGTCAATGTTAGCCTATGGGGAAGGTCCCCATAGGCTTGCCTGTGATTTTTTGATCGAAGGATTTTCCTTCGATCGTTGGATTAAAATCCTTCGAATCGTTCGATTCGAAGGATTTAATCGTTCGATTCGAAGGATTTAATCGTTCGATCGAACGAAAAATCCTTCGATCGATCGATCGCAGGATTAGCGCTAAATCCTTCGACTTCGATATTTGAAGTCGAAGGATTTCAATTCGAGGGTCGAATTTCGAAGTATTTTTAACTTCGAAATTCGACACTTAATGAATCTGCCCCTAAGTTCACAAAACCTTTGTAAATTTTGCAAAAGTGTAAAAATGTAGTTAAAGGGGACCTGTCACCCAGACATAAAAAGCTGTATAATAAAAACTAATCATGAAATCCAGATTCTATTTTTTATTAAAAAACCCATGTAACTTCTTTTACCCATGCTTCCATTGTTTTATGTTGTTTTCTGTCAAATTTCAGGTTCAGAACAAGAACAATATTTATAAAGTACAGAAGTTATAAAATCAAAGCGCACTATCACCCATATGAATCTTTTTTTTTTCATAAAGCAAATCACATTCAGAGAGAAAGAAATAAAACCTTAACACAAGATTTATTTAGTTCAAAAGTTAGACATACTGCTTAAAATTTACAGATATTTAAAGATACTTAAAGATAAATCACCATAAAAAATTTCAGCAATCAAGTTTCATTTTTCTGAGTTTCATGAAAAGTTGTTTTAAGTTCAGACAATTGGTTCTTAGTCATCTGCAGTTAGCTGTGCAATAAATGCTTAGTTTATTCAGATTTCTATAAAGACAAACCAGTCTTCAAGCCCACTGACTATTTATTTAGCTTTCTGTTTAAATATCCTGAACGACTAACTAACTTTTTGCATAGATGTAAATGCATCTGATGTTGGTGCAGGTGTTTTTCTGATGCGAAGGGAAGAATATGATGGTAAACTTTACTAGGGATGGGCGAATCTGACCCGTTTCGTCAAAAATTCGCCACCAGCGAAATGTCACAGATGCCCATTATTGGGCGTCAAAAAAGTGGTGTCATGGGTGTCATTTTTTTGGGGAAACTATAAACTATAAAAATTTGCCCATCCCTAAACTTTACACATGTGCCTATTTTTCAAAATTTTCTCACCATGAGAGCAAAACGAAACCAACAATTAATAGCTACTGCCAGTCAAGGAGGCCCTAGAAGAAAGGTTACATCTGCTGGAAGTAACACCTCAAGCCATCATCATTTCTAAAGATCATACAAATCTGGAATATACCAAGCCCTCAAACCACTAAACCCTAGGCATATTTGATGGCTCTTGTTTGCCTGGTTCAATAGCGCTTATTGTCCAAACAACAAAAATTAAAAGGTAGATGCTCTTTCCAGAAGATTTGTTAATTAGAATCTTCCAGTGGGGCACAAGGGACCTATTAGATCTCCTTCTAGGACAATTTCAATTCTTCTTTCCCAGCTTGTTTGCCACATTGAGAATGTTCAATTTTCTGTTTCATCTAAAAATCATACTGGACTGGTTTTATACTTCCTAGTTAAATTCTGTCTGTTTGTCAATAGTAGGGATGGGCAAATTTTTTCGCCTCGTTTCGCAGAAAAAATGACGCCCATAGACTTGTATGGCGACGGGCGTCAAAAAAACGAAAGACGCGCGTCAAAAAAAATTTGCCGCGCGACAAAATTATTTTGACGCCCATAGGGGTATATTTATCAAAGAGTGAAGTTAATAGTGCAGTTCCGCCACTAGAGTGAAATTCCACCACTCTCCATTCATTTCTATGGAATTTTTATAGGCGTATTTATCAAAGGGTGAACTTTCACTTTCACCCATTGATAAATACGACTTTCAAAATCCCATAGAAATGAATTGAGAGCTGCAGAATTTCACTATAGTGGCGGAACTTCACTCTTTGATAAATTTACCCCATAGACTTTAATGGGCGTCTGCGACATTCGCCAGTGGCAAATTTTTGGCCAGGTTTTTCAATAGGCTGTTTTTGATAACTTCAGGTTATAATGCAAGACAGTACAGACACCATACATGCTTGAATTGCATTTGAGATGATTTTGTGTGTACCCATATCACATAAAGGTATTACTGGCAAATGATTTGAATCATTTGAGATAGAAAATGTCATAAAAATATTTGTCAGGCCGTGAAAGGTCAAATGGGAAGTTTTTTGTCAGTCTCGGTGATCTGGTAAAATAAAAAAAAAAATTTTTTTAATTGAGTCTGAACTGTTGGTACAAATTATAAATATCTCTATAATATCATCAGCTTGCAATTTTGTCTAAAATATAATCTGCCTATACCCAAGAATTGCTTCAGACTGTATAAAGAAACACCATATTGTCAAACATATTGTCAACATCTATTATCTATTTTTTTAAAAAAAAAGAAAATGTAGATCAAAAATGGTGTAAAAGATTTATAAAACTGCAATGATGTAATTGTGCATAGGGAATGCCTACTAAAACCCATTGGCAGTAGTAAGCTGAGCATGCCTTCAATGATCAATATGGATAAAATAAGTTCCAGGGGAAAAAAAAATCACAAAAAAATTCTCTCCACTGCCCCACTTGGTAGCACAATTATACAAAATAATTACTCAAAAGAAAAAGAAATCAAAACCATCACTTACCGCATTATGTATTATCCTAGACACTAAAAATTCAACTGGATGTAAAAGAAGATGAATGGAAAAAAATATTTAGACTGGTGGCAAAATGTTCAATAAGCAAAAAGTTTCAAGACAATTCATACAAAATATTATCTTACTGCTATAGAACACCAATGCAACTATACAGAATACCTATACTTAATACCCAAATATTCCTGCTGGAGATGCAATAGGGACAATATCTCCTATTTGGATGCAATGGGGACAATATCTCCTATTTGGTTCACCTGCCCAAAACTAAGTTCTTTCTGGAACAATGTAGCTTCAATATGTTAGGAGATCCTGGGGTGCCAGATAACACTCAATTCATCATTAATATTACTATATTATACTGATAAACCAGAAGAAAAGTTCAAATGCAGTCTTATTTTGCAATTACTGTCGGCAACAAAAATACTGATACCAAGGAGATGGAGAGACACTAACCCCCCAACCATAGCGGAATCGATAACATTGCTAAATTAAATTTATTTGATGAAAGAAATTACTTCCTTCCACACAGAAACCCATCAGCAGTTTGTTGGGATATGGCAACCCTGGGTCTTCTAATTTCAATCGGATAACCGACTGGGGTCAATAACTTGAGTAATTTAGTATTGATGAATACTCTATACTCTATATAGGGGCCGATTCACTAAGCTCGAGTGAAGGATTCGAATGAAAAATACTTCGAATTTCGAAGTATTTTTTGGGTACTTCGACCATCGAATTGGTTAAATTCGTTCGAATTCGAACGAAATCGAACGAATCGAAGTAAAAATCGTTCGACTATTCGACCATTCGATAGTCAAAGTACTTTCCCTTTAAAAAAAACTTCGACCCCCTACTTCGGCAGGTAAAACCTACCGAAGTCAATGTTAGCCTATGGGGAAGGTCCGCATAGGTTTGCTAACTTTTTTTTGATCGAAGGATTTTCCTTCGATCGTTGGATTAAAATCGTTCGAATCGTTCGATTCGAAGGATTTAATCGAACGAAAAATCCTTCAATCGATCGATCGCAGGATTAGCGCTAAATCCTTCGACTTCGATATTCGAAGTCGAAGGATTTCAATTCGAGGGTCGAATTTCAAAGTATTTTTAACTTCGAAATTCGACCCTTAATGAATCCGCCCCTATATATTTCCCGTATTTCTTTTTCTTTTCTTTCTTTCTAAAACAACTTGTTGATTCTATCATGTTTTAACATATTATGATTGACATATTATGTGAAACAATCTTTACTTTCAATAAATGATGTTTTGAATTAAAAAAAAAACAGATTGTCCTAAGAAAATAAAGAAAGGTTGTTTACATGTTGCCATTATTTTTTCTGGTATTGCTCCTTGATAAAAAAAAGTTTGTTAATTTTAACCCTTTAACTGCCAAGCACTTAGGTGCTACAATCGTCACAGGACCTGACTCCTCGTTCAGTTTCCCTCTTGTTATTGCCCTAAACCCTGTTGATTTCACAGCAAGACTATTAAATCAATCATTCTAACCATGCTGTCAGATCAGTTATTTTGTATTTGATTTTTGTGATTTTATTGTGGTTTTATGCTTGCAGTGTTGTTCCCATTTGGAGTAGAAACACTATTTTAGCAATTTTGTCTTCTTTAGATAATTACCTATTTTGGATTCATCAGAATGTATACTTTATAAAAATATATAGTTTTCAGGGGCCGCCATAGCTTTTTGTAGCCTTTATCCCACATAAAACTTTATTATTATTGTTTATAAATTAGTGTAAATGTAAGCCATCACAAGGTAGATTCTGGGGTTTTTACATGCCATGTACTTCGATAAACCTATGTACATTGGGCATCAAACTATTCAGAGGACCTCATGCTTTCATTTTTAAAGTGTTTTATTGGGAAATAAAATACTGCAAGGTGAAAGTTTTGAAGATTTTTTTGGAAATGTCACCAAAATCGCTAGATTTAGGTTAGTGACTTGCTGCTTTGGAGTGGAAATATATGCATACCCAATATGGATTTGGGGGAATGTACTTTTTTCTATCTCTGCCCCTCAAAAAATGCTGTAAAAATGTTCGTTTTGCAGTACCTGAAATGACAGACCATATGGGGGTGTCCTCATTTTGGGGCTTCTATATGCCACATACGTAGGTAAAACTATACATATTGGGCATAAAACTGTTTAACGGACAACAGGCTTTTATATTTAGGGTGATTTATCTTGATTCCTAATAGTATGTGAGAGATAAGATGCTGTAGGGTGGAAGTTTTGAGGTGAATTCAGAATGTCACCAAAATCTCCAAATTTAGGAAAGGTTTGTGGCTTGGTAGTGTACTTCTTGGAGCTTTTGATCTATACAAGTGGGACATCTCCATAAAACTATATATATTTGGTATTGGCGCATCAGGAGACAAAGAACTTTCCATACTTCAATAAACCTATGTACATAAGGGCATCAAACTGTTCAGTGGACCCGAGGCTTTCATATTTGGGGTGTTTTAATCTTGGTATTTAATAGTATATGGGAAATAAGATGCTACAATATGGAATTTTTGAGGTGGTTTTTGAAATGTCTGCAGCTTGGTGCTTTGGAGTAGAAAGATAAGTACTTTCAGAAAATATATGGTCTTCTGGGTGAACGTACTTTTTTCTATCTCTGCCCCTCAAGAAATGCTGTAAATATGTTGATTTTACAGTACCTATAATGACAGACCATATGGGGTATACTCATTTTGGGGCCCCTATATGCCTCATACTGTACTAAGGTAAAACTTGTACATATTGGGCATAAAACTGTTCGGCAGACCCCAGGCATTTATAATTAGGGTGATTTGTCTTGATACCTAATAGTAGAGATGGGAGATAAGATGCTGCAGGAGTTTGATGCCCAACATGTATAGGTTTACCTAAGCATGTGGCATATAGGGGCCCAAAAATGTAGACACCCGATTTGAGCTATCAGTTCTGTAATTCCAGATACTGCAAAATTGGCTCTGTTTTTGTACATAAAATTAATAATCTTTCTGAAACATGATTTTTTTTTTTCATTTTATTAGACACTTAGAAGCCTATACATTTTTACAGAAGTTTAATTACACCAACATGTTAGCATAATTTGAAAGCTCAGGTTATCCTGAAAAAAAAAACAGTATTTTGTTTTCCTGTGTAGACTAAAAGACCCCCCCCCCCCCCCCCGAGGAAAGGCCCTTAAAGTGAAAGAGTACAAAATATTCAAGAATGGTCTGACAATAAAAGTACCATATCAGCCAAATCAGCTGGCAGTGAAAGGGTTAAAGCCATGTTTTTACAAACAATAGGAAAATAAATAAAATACAAGTAAACTGTTACCATTTACATTTTGGTCAGGTCAGTACCCTTAAATCAAGAGGTTTCTCTAAAATCTTCAGATTATGCTTGGATAAAGCAAGCAATATACATATAGGGTTTCAATGACAAAAACCAGGGCCTTATGGACCACAAGAGTCCAAGGAGGGAGATGAACTGGAACACAGGTATATAACTGCATAGTTAAGTTGGGTTGATAAAAAGCCAATGCCCATCAATTTCAACACCTACAAATGAACCCCAATGCATATTTATACACACCCACAATTACACCTACCTATCTGTACTCTCTCATAATTGCAGGTACAGTTGTTGGATCATGATGTGGTAATGGCTGAATCTATTAATGCCTTTTGGAGTAGCTTGGATGATTTATTAAACAAGCATAATATCAAAGGTTGTTGTGATAGTATAACCTACAATTAGTAAAGATATTGATGTATATATGTGAGATTATTGTTACAGGGTAACCCTTTTGAAATAAAAAATAAAGTGGTATAAAGGTGACACCTTTATTAGCTAACTAATCTAATCATAGCAAGCTTTCAGAACATGTTAGTTCCTTTTTCAAGCTGATTACAATTAAGCAGTGTTGTTCTCTGGTACAGTATATATATCCAACATTGAGCTCATAGGTCAAATGACCAACATAAGGAATATCAATCTATGTGTAAGGTGTCAAAATCATTTACAAGGGGATCTGCAAGAGACAAGCAGATAAGGTACAAGATAGGGTGGGCCAAAGAGGCTGACTATAAATTAGGGCTGAATTAATTGAGTGTGGAATAAAAGGAATTCCATATGATCTCTTAGTCCAGATCCATACATATTGGTATTTCTGACCTGGTGCAGTCCTCTCTTAGTCCAAATAATTAGCCATAAATCCAAGGCCCAGGTTTAGTTCCTTCTCCAAATAATTGAAACTTTCCATTAGTTTGTTCTCAAGCAATTTTCTTTCATTATCTGTTTTAAAACTGCCTTTAAGAACCAAAAATGTTAAATCCTTTTTGTAGTGATGCGGGCCATTGAAATAATTTCCTTTTGGTGTGTCCAGTTTTTCATTGGTTATAGTGAATCGGTAGTGTGTATTTCTCTTTCTCAGACTTTGCCCAGTCTCTCCTATATACAGTCCACCTGTTATGCATTTAGTGCATTTTATTAAGTACACTTCATTGGAAGAAGAACAGTTGTAGTCGCCATGGATGCTGTACTCCTCTAATGTGCCCAGAAATGGTATTTTGTCTGGTCAGAATGTGTGGGCAGGTTTTACATTGTTTTTTGCCACAAGGGTTTTCAGACAAAATACCAATTCTGGACACATAAGAGGAGTATGAGAAAGAGAAATACACACCTGCTTGCCTTGTAAAATGCAATTAAATTTGTTTGGCAAGATCAGTTATGCATAAATCCATGCTGGCACAAATTAATAGTATTGTAATTTCCATTGCAATCAACTTACTCCTTATTAGGCCTTCCAAAATCTTTCCTATGACTGATGTTAGACTATCAGGCCTATAGTTTTCAGGTTAAGAACTGGACCCTATTTTGAATAGTGGCACAAGATTATCAAATTGCTAATCTCTTTCCGCACCAAGGCAGACCTCAATGAATCCTATAAAATTAAGTAAAGATGTTTGGCAATAACAGCACTATGTTTTTTAGTACCCTGGGATTAATAACCTTTGTTTACCTTTACATGGTCAAGTCTCTTTTGAATTTTCTCCTGAGTGACTCATTTATTAATACTTACATACAATCAATGTACTTAAATACAAAGTCAATTAAAAAGGAAGCCTTCATTAGCTGGTTGCTCTGTTGTGTACAAAAAATAACAGTTTAGAATATATACATTTTCTCTGCTGATTAACTGACCTTTCTCTGATAACAAGGGTCCCATCCCCTTTTTTTAAATATTGTTTACATATTTTAAAAACGAGTCTGTATTTATTTTAGTCCTTGCTGCAATATCCTTTTCAAGCTCTATTAGCTTGGAATGGAATTTATTAAAAGATCTGAATATAAAGGGGGTTATTTACTAAAACTCAAAATGTTCTTTTAATTTTATTAAAACAAATTCGACCAAACTCCCAACCACAATTTTTCCTTATTTATGAATAAATCAACTAAAAAAATTTGGTGCAGAAAAGGACAATAAAATCGTGAAAACATCTGAATTGTACTAATTTTTCAGATTTGATGCCTGAAAACTCCACATTTTTTTTGGATTACCACTCAAAATCCATGAATTATTCAGATGATCATCCACCAGTTCATTTCTTCTTCCAAATGTAAAAGAGACATCTGCCATTGACTTCTACATAGCCTTGGCAGGTTTATGCTTCAGGGTATAATAAATCTCAAGAAATTTGAGGGTTTTTTCTAATAAAAAAATTAGTGTTTTCCCCTTTAAAACCCCTAATAGAAAAATGTAGGTTTTCGTAAACAACCCCCCAAAACGTAAAAATAAAAAAAAGCACTGAACAATGTGCTAAAAATATGAATACCTCTAAAACCCTAAAATTCCAAAAAACCTCTAAAAGTCCGAATTGATTAAAAATGGTCCAATAAGATCTCTGCAGCTCCCACTGACTTGTACAGGATCTCCACAACTACTACTTGGAAAAAATTTTTTTTAAAGTTTTCGTGGTTTTTACACTTAAAAGCTCAAAAAATCTGAGATTTATTAAGAAATATAGAAAAATCAGAAATTAGTCAAACTTCGTTGAAAAATAGAAATGTAATTGTTAATAAATCTGACCTATGAAATCCTAACAAATAGTTGGTTAGCTTGCAACATTGCATTTAAAATGGAATCATAATGTTCGCTCAGCAAAGTCCAGTTAAAGTGAAAAGAAGTAAATAATATCCAATGTACATTAAGCACATTATGTTACCATACATATCATTTGTGTTACTTTCATTTTTTAAAGCAAATAAGTATGCTTCATGGCACATAAAAGTTCAAGTGCTTACTTGGTTCTAGGGTGAATTCTTTTTAAACTGATAATAACAAATACTCAACAAAGATGGCTATTGATATTTTGCTGACCTTCACAATTTCATCAGTGACCAATGTAATTATAGTGATTCAAACTGAGCCTTATAAATTGGCTATTAGTATTTGAACAATTATAATATCATTCTTTTCTTTTTTTTCCTTTAGCCGTCTATTTTTAATCACATGCTGGGTGAAATGTGTTTTACATTCAATTAAGTATAATCATGGCTAGGTTTAATTAGTGGGGAAGAAAAACCTTTTTTTGCTAAAACAGATTAAGATATATATGAGTTAATACCTTTCAGGAGTGCACAACATTTTTATATTGTAACTTTATTCTGCATTATCCATTTTCTAACTTACTTAAGGTTGCGCTGAATACAAAAAAAATCATATATTCAGTCCACATGGTCCACATTAAATTACCTTTGTGTTTTCTGTACTTGTAATTTGCTTTAAAATTCTGTAATATAAATCGGTAAAAATCCTATTTGCGCAATTAGGTAGTTATCTTAATAGTCTTTGAAATAAAGATAAGGAATTTGCCATTTTGTCAGATCAGTCAATTCAAATTATTGAAAATGCAGGGCTGCAAAAGCATTGTTTTTCATTGTTTTAACATTTATATGGAGAAGAATACATTATTTGGTGTGTTTATTGTTGGGGCTGTGTTTCAGCATTTTAAACTGGATTGATACTTTATTCATTATGGCTGTTCAATCGATCAGGTGCGATCAATCGCTTCCAAGGAAAAATTTAATCATCTGCGGCACAAATCTATATCGCTGAAGAGAGGCCATTTATTCAAGGGATCTTACTTAACATATGAAGAAAATAAATTGTTTATTCTGCATTACGGATCTGCATACAAAGCAAATGCAATTTTAGTTCCCTGGGTTTTTAACTGTTATAAAATAAACCAATTATTTCTTCATTTCTTGTTTATAATGAGCCTGTTATTATACTGTTCAGAAAATAATAACATATTTCAGATATTTTAGATTTAAAAACATCTCATGCATATGAGACATTTGGGTAGCCATTTAAAAGTTCAGGTACACCTTACAGTGTACTTAATATAACCTTTATCAGCTAATAGGGAATTTTATAGGAAAAAACATTACTATACTGTACTTTCAGAGTTTCCTGTATAGATGTTGTTACAGCAGGAGAAAAATATATGTTAGCATTGCAGTATGGTAATTCTCTTTATAGGTATTGAGAAAACCGGTATTAAAAAAACCAAGGGCATTGTTCCTATTATAGAAAAGGGACATAAATATATATTGCAAAATGTACTGTATGTAGGACCATGCTATATCTGACTTGTAAACTTTTAGTTAAAAATACTAAAAGTACAGAAGTCACTTCAACTAGGCTGAAGGCAATTACAGTTAATGTGTTTCTCCTTATGGCCCAAAATGGTAAAATGGCAAAAAAAAAAAATAATATGTACTGTATATAGTATAAACCAAGGCACATTGGGGCTCATTTATTAATGCAGTGCAGCAGTTAATCTGGCACAACTGAATGTATGCGCCATTTTCTGCTCACTTGCAAATACATATGCGTTACATTGCCTGTAAAAGATTTATTTTTTTATGTGCATTTCGTAAATATCGGACAATTATGTCACAAGTAATGACATCTTTCTTGGGTGCGGGCTGTGGGCATGGCTACAGTGCGCAAGTATTGCAGGAGTTACGCAATATACGCGGACTTGTGGGCAAAATGTGCGCCAACACAGCAGCATTGATATTTTTAGGACTGATAGTTTGTGGTGTACTTCTACTGTAGTTGTGGCCTGTATCGCTAGTATGTGAGTAGCATTTATTACAAGTCTTGGGACAGAAAATGAGCAGTTTCCTGCAACGCAAATGTCAGCGTCCAAAGTAGCACATTAATTGCACTTTAAAATGTTTGTGCACTACATTATTATATAAATGCATGCGCTGGGCAAAGAGTTGGAACTATGCAACCATTTTAGTGCAGATAAATGAGCCACAGTGAGTTAAAAGACAAAAAAGTATGAACAATTATTTTATACAGATAGTATTGATATCAAAAATTATTTAGTACTGAACACATCAATAAACATAAATATATATTATAAGTCACAAAATTAACAATATGTAAAAATTACAATTAGCACAATGGTTTTACACTATTTGAAAATGCACTTTGTAGATACATTTTGACCTCAGTATTACTCCTACAGAATTGAGATTGCAAAACCACAATGCAATCACTAACAAAACATTGAACATCTCAGTAGAAACATAATATCAGTTTATAAGTTTTTTTCTTAGGGGGTTATTTATCAAAGTCTGAATTTATCTCAATATTTTCTGAAAAATACTCAGACCAAATCCACACTGGTTTTTTGGGCTTATTTATTAATACACTTTCCCGAAAATTTTGTTTACAGGAAAAAAAATGAAAAAAAACTTGAAAATTCAGATTTTCACTATTTTTTTGGATCTTTCATCCGACTTTCACGAATTTTTCAGATTTTTCACTCGAAAAATCAGAATTTTGTCAGGAAACTCTGAAAACATTGAAACATTGCATTTTCCACGATTACTCACAATGCACAACAGGAAAGTATGGGGAATGGAATCTCAAGAGTACACTTAATGCATTTTTCATAAACCATAGTATAGGAAAAAGGGACAATTATGTCGTCCTTAAGCTGGCCCTAGACATACAGATTTTAGCCTCATAACCGATGATCAATCATACATCACAATCTTCAGACCTGCAACTAACCATTCAGATTAAATGTAGTAGTAAAAGAACAAATCAGACACAAGGTTATATCTGAATAGTAGTTACAGTCACCCATTTATATCATCAGTTAGGCAATACATACAGAGATATTATTGTTAGCCATCAGATGTTGTTCTTGACATGACAGCAATCATACAAAAGTTATATCTGAATAGTAGTGACAATCACCCATTTATATCGTCAGATAGGCAATATTTATAGAGATATTAATATTATCCATCAGAAATCTTCTAACCTGTCTGACCTAAATGACCGATCGTCATGGTATGAAAAAATGTTGGGACAATCCACACACGGCCCAAAAATCGTATGAAAGAATTTTTGTGCTACTTTATCTTTGCATCTATGGCCATCTTAAAGGGGTGGTTCACCTTTCAGTTAACATTTGGTATGTTATAGAATGGCCAATTGCTAGGGTAACTTGGACCCTAGCAATCAGATTGAAACTGCAAACTGGAGAGCTGCTAAATCAAATGCTAAGGTTAAGTTATCCTTGTATCCCCTTCTAGACATGGTGAACTCAGTTATTGCTAATCTGGTCACAGGTGCTGCATATTGGATTTTAGTCTGGCTATATAACCCCTGTTCTGCACTGACTCACTACCCATTATAGGCCAAGCATGCTTAGCGTGTTCCTTGTGATTGCTGTTCCTTTGACTCCTGCTACCATCTCCTGTCCCTCCTGACTTCTTGATTCTGACCCTGGCTTATCCCTGCCTTGAGTTTGCCTCACAAGTCTGTTCCTGTTTTCTGGTTCTGAGTTATGGTCTCAGATGGAGTGGAGGAATGTTTTCTTCACTGCCTTGTTTCCAAAACAGGAAGATGCTTGTCAAAAATGTCCCAGCTCTTAGAAGTAACTTGTCAGTGAAAAATCTAACCAAGCAAGGAAATACAGGTACATTTAAAGGTACTAACTGCAATATCGCTAAAGAGAGTTACATATTGGCAAGAGGAAAAATCAGAAATTAATCAGTTGGACTACAAGGAAATGGTTAAAGCTGCCAAAGAGGAAAGAAATGTAAACTGTATTCACACATGGCACCATCACTTTGGGCACAGAAATCCTGAATGAAATTCTGATGTTGAACCTTGAAGAATATCTTGCTCAAGTAAGCAATGAATTTAACAAAATGCCACAAATACTACAAATAATGGGATTGAGTACACAAGTGGCAAAACATAAGCCATTCTGAAGAAACATGGAGTTATGTTCCAGACTACCGTACAAATACAATCTCATGCTCAGAGCAAAATGGTGTTGCAGAGAGAATGATCCTCACTTTGTGTGAAAGTGGAAGAAGTATGCTTTTTGATGCAAATATGCCAACCATATATTGCGGAGAAGCAATTATGACCCAGCAAAGCAATAGAGAAAAAACAGTATATATGGCATTGAAAGAAGACTTAAAACACATAAAAATCTTTGGAAGCAAAGCCTATGTACATGTTCCCAAAGAAAATGGTAGTGGGAAGCTTGTGCTGAAGAAAGTATAATTATTAGCTTTAGTGAATCTCAAAGAGGTTACAGAATTCTGCACAAAAGCACCAACAAAGTAATAATCAACAGGAGGGTAATTATTGATGAAAATTCTGTATTGTCTAAAGTTTTATGATGCCCAGTTCTGTAGGTCTTAAGTTTTATGAGCCCAGTAATCAGTATAAGTGATTCAGCAACGGGAAAGGAAGTTAGTGAAATCTCCACAAATCTCCACAATTTCAGTCAGAAGTCTTCAAGAAGCAATAAGGGCATCCTAGCGAAATGCTTGTCCTACATAGTTCATATAGCACCACAACCTAAATCAGCATCATAGGAGGAAATTGCCTACCCCTGATAAAAGTGGATTTCAACATGCTATGCAAAACCGGCTCCGAACTTGGAAACTTTCTGAGTTTTCTCAAGGCAATCATGAGCAATATGATAGCAGATGCAATGACAAAACCGCTACCAAGATCCAGATTTGAGAATCTCAGAACAAGGATGGGACTAATGTGAGAAGTATTTGTTGAGTGGGGGTGTTAGTGTTAGCAACAAACAGTTAGCAACAAACACCTTCTCACTCATAAACTTTGTTATAGTGTTGTTTACTTCTGCAAGTAGGTGTCAATGTTCATGTTGTTGTGTTTTCATAACGTTTTATTGAAATATATGCACCATTCTGGGAAATGTCTCCATTATGTCATGCTATATCCTATTTTTCTGCATGTTGTAAGGAGAAAATGCAAAAAACTGAAATATATAAATGTGTCTTATAGAAGTCAATGGGAATCGAATTAGGAAAATGTATGCTATTTTTCAATTTGCGAGACATTGAAATTCTATTTCTATTTCTAACCATGAATGCCATGAAAGTTATTAAAATATCCTAATATAAACCAAATATAGACCAAATATAAACAAATTGGGAAAAAAACATGAACAATATGCTTAAAAATATAAATATCTGTAATATATCTCTAAAAATTCAAGTTTTTCAGATAATTACTAGCAAAATAAAAAAACACTTAAAAAGCTCAAATAGTATCAGAGTAGCTCCCATTGACTTTTGTGGGACCTATACAGCTTTTACTTGGTAAGTCTTTCATGAGTTTAAGAGAAGTAAAAAAAAACCTTATTTTTAGAGGAAAAATGTGAATCGAAAAAAAAAATATATAAATCCACATTTTAGTAAATAGGCCCCTTATTTGAGACTTGGCAGTCAGATAGAATGTTTTGTTTTTGTTGTGAAATTTGAAAACTAAATTTTCAATAAATAAGCTTAAATTTCAGTTTGGTTAGCTTCAATAAAAAAATAAAACATTTAGGGGCAAACTTATGGTCGAATATCGAGGGTTAATTAACCCTCAATATTCGACTGACGAATGTAAATCGTTTACCGCAAATAGTTTGATCGAACGAAAAATTTAATCCTTCTAATTGTTCGATTCGAAGGATTTTAATCCATCGATCAAACGCTTTTTCTTCTACCAAAAAATTGCCAGGAAGCCTATGGGGACCTTCCCCATAGGCTAACATTGCACCTTGGTAGGTTTTAGGTGGCGAAGTAGGGGGGTCGAAGTTTTTCTGAAAGAGACAGTACTTCGACTATCGAATGGTCGAATATTCGAACGATTTTTACTTTGAAACGTTCGATTAGAAGTCGTAGACGATGAATGATTATTTTACTGTGAACCATCTTGTATCTTTTCAATAAAATATAAGTTACAAAAAAAAAAAAAGAAGTCGTAGTCGAAGGCCGAAGAAGCCAATTCGATGGTCGAAGTAGCCAAAAAACATTAGAAATTTGAAGTTTTTTTATTCTATTCCTTCACTCAAACTAAGTAAATGGGCCCCTTAAACATTTTTAATAAACTGGCATCTTATAGAATCATTTCCCAGGATCACTCTATGTTAGTACAAATGCTCAAGGCCATTCAGGGAACACATTGCTCTATTTAACATAACATACAACTAGACAATCTAGACACCCCATAGAACAGGTCAAAACAGCTATCTGAAACATTTTAGGTGACAATCACTGAATACTGTGTATAAGATTGTGATAAAATTAGAAAATTGAAAAGAAACAATACAAATGCTTTCAGCACAAGTGGATCATGAAAACTGCCACTGGGAACAAGATAGAATCGAGCACTCACAAAAACCAAGAAACACACACATATACTGTAACACTGTATGAACACTGAACCACCTTTACAGCCAAACAAAAAGGAGACCTATAAATATCTGATTCGAGCACTAGGTTGACCTGTGATCATAATTGTTTAATCATAACTCATGCACAGGCAGATTTAACCAGAAAAGAACTAACAGAGCAACTAATGCTACCTATAGAGCATATATCAATGTATCTTACCGCTAGGTATAGTTATTTAAAAGTGCAATATCTGGGAACCAAACCAGATACAGAAATGTACACCTACATTTTATACTAGTAAAGGATCAGTTATCCAGAAACTTGTTATCCAGAAATCTCCGAATTATAGAAGGGCCATCTCCCATAGACTTCATTTTATCCAAATGATCCATATTTTTTTATCCTTACCTTGTAATTGATCCAAATTGAGATATAATTGATACGTATTGGAAGCAGAACCAGCCTATTATTGGGGTTATTTAATGTTCAAATGATTTTCTAGTAGACTTTAGGTATGAAGATCCAAATATGGAAAGATCTTTTATCCAGAAAACTCCATGGCTGGAGTATTCTGGATAGCAGGTCCCATACCTGTACTAGCAAGTCCAAATAAGATAATACAGTTCTAAAACAACATTAAAAAACTTTGTGTAGGAGAATCACCGCTTTAAATTTCCCCATTTACAGAAAAATGATTATTCCCCCATACTAAAAAGGGGGAAAGTAAACCACCAAGCACAGGTTCTTGCTAATATACCTAACATACCTAGATGCTAACAGCACCTCTCTTGCCATCAGGGAAAAATGCTCAAGTCAAAGGGCAAAGGGTTTAGTTTTGGCAGCATCAATAAACATGACATATTTTATGTGATTTTGTGTTCTGGGTTTAGTTTGATGTTTTGTTTCTGCTTTTATTTCTACAGTTTATTATGAAAAGGGCATCATTCTGATTATCAGCCTATCAAGCCAGTCTCCCTTTTCTCATATAAGCTTTTAGCATCAGTAAAAATATCACTGCCTCTATATGCAACATATTTTAAATAGTGGAAATGTTAATTCCAGTGGCAATGAGAATTTTTGTGACGCCTGTTTATACTGACAGTCATGGCTAAAGAATTCATGATAAATGAAACAAAAGCAAAATGGTTAAGTAATTTATGAAAAGCTGCAAATAACTGAGCTTGTATGTTATAGTGCAATATTGCTAATTAAAACACACATTTGTGTTAAATTGCATTGTAATGTGTACCTGCAAAAGTAATACTGCTGAGGGTAAGAAAATAATTTTCTTTGTTATGACATCAAATAATATAAATTTATTTGTGTTTATGCTGAGTAATATTTCAACTTATACTGAGCAGTGATGTCATATTTTTTTCCAGACACTCTGACAGTTAACTAATAAGTTCAATGTCCATTAAACCAGTTGATTTAAGGAATTTAATTTCACGTTTGCAGTTCATTTTATGTTTTCTCAATAAAAAAACATGCACTTTTAAATTTAGTGCTTTACTCTGTAATATAGACAAGAGGAAATTGGTTTGCAACGCTGGCTCTATATCATGTATTCATTGCAGAATGAAATAAATATTGGCTGCAGTTTCCTTTGAGGGTTTTACTCTCTCCTGTATAATTTTATGTTAAGGGTTGCAATTGAATAATATAAATCTTAGTCAGTAGCCCTAGTTATGTCATTTAAAGTTTTCATTACTTTTAATATAACATAAAGAAAGTCTTCACTATGACTGACTTTACCTAATTTTATATATATATATATATATATATATATATATATATATATATATATATATATATATATATATATATATATATATATATATATATATATATATAGTTGAAGAAGTTTGGATGCACACTGGGATTTTTAAATAAAAACCGTTTTTATTTAGTATTAGTTAAAATGAAAACAGGCCAACGTTTCGGTCCCCATCTTGGACCTTTATCAAGACAGTGTTTTCTAGTTAAAAATTCAAATAAATAGCTAAAAGCAAATTGATTAGCCAATCAGTGTACACCAGGATCAGATAACATGACATCATAAAGTTACACCCAATCAGAGTCTATCAGGGATATTTTATCTTAATCACCCTCTTTATTACATTGTATTAGAAAATAATTCTATATTAGTCATCCTTGCTATCTGTCAGAAAATGTTGAAACAAAAGTTGCCACATACATAGTTATTTCAAGATAAGGGTTAATTATCTCTGCTGTAGGAAACATGAAAAGAAACAATTCTCATTCAAACCAGCAGGTGACACAGTGTTTAGTTTCCTTATCCAATAAACTTCCCGTTGTAGTAAAACTTTGGATCTATCCCCACCCCTATTCAAGGGCGGTATATGGTCTATTGCTATATATTTGAATGTGGGAAGTGTATGTCCCTTTTCCAAAAAGTGTTTCGCTACAGGTTTCTGTGTTTTTCCATCTCTGAAGGCTGTCCTAATAGCAGACCTGTGACCATCCATTCTCAATCTTAAAGTTAGGTCTGTCTTGCCCACATAGGATAAGCCACATGGGCAAGTAATCAGATATATAACATGAGTTGTAGTACATGTTATATAATGTTTAATAGCAATTCTCTCGCCTGTGTGTGGATGTCGAAAACTTGTACTAGGGGTCATATACCTGCAAGATGTGCAATTGGGACATTGAAAACAGCCTTTTTTATTATTTTTTAACCAATTGGTAGAAGTATTTTGATAGCAACTTATAGGGTCATTTTTGACTAATATATCTCTCAAATTATTTCCTCTCTTGAACCCTATCATCGGAGGTGTAGGGATCTTAGAGGATAAGTTGCTGTCGGCTGTTATAATGTTCCAATTCTGTCTGATGCTATTACATATCTTCTTAGATGCATCATTGTATTTCGTGGAAAAAATAATGTTAGGTCTGCTACTCAATGGTCTCACTTCACTAGACACTCTCGCTCTAGCTGCTATAAGGGCTTTATTCAGAATATTGAAAGGATACCCCTTCTGTCTAAAACGATTCCAGATTTCATCAATTTGTTTCTGTGCACCCTCGATTTCCGAATTATATATATATTATATATATATATATATATATATATATATATATATATATATATATATATATATATATATATATATCCTACAGTATGCAGTTGTACATGCACAAAGAGTAATGCCCAACAGTAGGATGGGACCACATGCTTAGCATCCAGCTGCTATTTGAACAAAAGAACATTTACATAGGTTTTTCAGTAGGCATTCAACATGAAGATTAATGTGATAATGTTTTTTGAGTTGCCCATCATTGACTTAGGACAATATTAAAATATGCTCCCACGACATCAAACATCCCGGTACCTATTACTAGTACCTAGTACTGTGAAATGAGGGATGCCATTTCCCACTGCTGTTTTAGTGCAAAGGAATGTGTGTGCTTTAAGACCTGAACATCAGTCAAGGGGGCAAATTCACTAAAGGCAAAATTTCAGCAGCAACTGCTTCGCCACACTCCACACCACTATGCTAACTCACTCAAATGTGAAGTTGCGTCTCAGCAGCCAAACGCTGACGAATTTCCGCTAGCATTTGTCGGCTGGGTGAGCATTTCATAGCGAATTTTCTCTAGTGTTCATTTCTGCCTAGCAAAAGTTTGCTAGGACTCTTGTGCTTCGGTTAATATGAATAGGACAGGTAGCTAAAAGTTGTAGTGAATCTGTCCCAATGATTCTTCCAAAAAAAAATTAAAAAAAAACTAAAAAAGGAGAGAAGGACTCCGGTCCTTAAGAGGGATATAAATCAGCTGGACAGAGTGCAGAGACATGCAACTAAACTGGTATGGAAAGGATGGAAGACTCAATTATGAGGGTAGACTGTCAAGGTTGGGGTTGTTTTCTCTGGAAAAAAATGTGCTTGATTAGACTTTACAAATACATTAGAGGACCAAATAGCAGGGGACCTTTTTACCCATAAAGTGGATCACCGCAACAGAGGCCACCCCTTCAGACTAGAAGAAAAGAACTTTCATTTGATGTAACGTAGGGGGTTCTTCACAGTCAGGACAGTGAGGTTGTGGAATGCACTGCCGGGTGATGTTGTGATGGCTGATTCTGTTAATGCCTTTAAGAGTGGCTTGGATGATTTCTTGGACAGACAAAATATCAAAGGCTATTGTGATACTAAACTCTATTGTTAGTATAGATATGGGTATATATAATTTTTGTTATGGTATGGAGGGGTGTGTGTATGGATGCTGGGTTTTCATTTGGAGGGGTTGAATTTGATGGACTTTGTCTTTTTTCAACCCAATTTAACTATGTAACTATGTAACAATGCCTTAAAAATGTAAATTACCTAACCCACAAACAACATGACTGACGCAAGTATAATGGTTATTACACACATTAATCGGGGTTAATAGGGAAGTTAAACGACCTGTAGCCTGCAAGCTGGTAACAACGAAACATATACCTAGAAACACAAATTACTGCACACAAGCTCTGAATTGAATGTTAGACATCCATCCAGCAACTATGTAGCAAGCCAGCCAGTTCAGGTTATGATCGCAACAGTATATTAAAACTTAACCTTTAATAGTAACTATGCTTAATAAAAACCAAATAGGCTCAAACCGACATAAACACACGCAGATGTTCCAATCACAGCTGTGCAGGACAATGTCCTTAAAAATAACACATATTAAAAACTGAATGTGTAGGCGGATTAGGTAGGCTAGTGGTAACCAAATGTTTAAATGCACTTCACTGTTCACACAGCGTTAATGCCAGTAGCGCTCTTAAATGTATTCCACACCTTCCAATGAGCCACCTTTGAGCCCCCCACCATTCCCTCCCAATGCTATAGTTTCTGCCTAGCTACGTTGGGAAGCGTGGGAACTAGCATCACCACCTTCCACCTTCCACCTACACCACCCAACGCGTTTCACTGCTTGGCAGCTTCGTCAGGGGCATTATGGTTATTACTAGCAAGAGTTTAATTGCATTATTGTTGTTCTGATATTGTAATATGAGAAATATTTTAAAACACAGTATGTAACTATGTAGTATAAATTACTTTTTGATTTATTTAAAAAATATTCCATAGAGTGTATCCACCTTATTGATATTTTATTGCAGTTTTACTTTGATTTACTGTGGTTTTACATATACAAAGGTTTTATATGCCTATGTCTACTCCAATCATTACATTTTATTTTCTGATGCTAATTCCTGCTTTAGATTGCCTTTATAGCTGGCTGTATATTAGATGAGGAATTACTAGTTTTACTGGTACTGGCCATGTGACTTGTGCCTGCACTTTGGGAGAGAAATACTTTTTGTCAGGCTGCTGTTTTTCCTTCTCAATGTAACTGAAAGTGTCTCAGTGAGACATGGGTTTTTACTATTGAGTGTTGTTCTTAGATCTACCAGGCAGCTGTTAGCTTGTGTTAGGGAGCTGCTATCTGGTTACCTTCCCATTGTTCTTTTGTTTGGCTGCTGGGGGTTGATATCACTCCAACTTGCAGTACTGCAGTAAAGAGTGATTGAAGTTTATCAGAGCACAAGTCACATGACTTGGTGCAGCTGGGAAATTGACAATATGTCTAGCCCCATGTCAGATTTCAAAATTGAATATAAAAAAATCTGTTTGCTCTTTTGAAAAATGGATTTCAGCGCAGAATTCTGCTGGAGAAGCACTATTAACCAATTCATTTTGAAAAAATGTTTTTCTCCCATGACAATATCCCTTTAATTAATGAAATTGGTCTATAGTTGCCTGGATCTATTTGGTCTTTTCCAGGCTTTGGTATCAAGGTTATCTGGGCTTCCAGGGATTGGGGTGAACATTTAGCATCTGATTGTATTGAGTTAAACGCCTTGCGGATCTGTGGAGAGAGTAGGTGTTGACATTTTTTATAATATGAAACAGGAAATCCGTCTGGGCCTGGACTTTTGCCAGTTGGTGTGGAGAAGATAACTGTGAGTACTTTGTCTAGAGTTATGTCTGTTTCTAGTTGTGTGTGAGCTGTTTGAGGTGTTGTTTGCATGTTATGCTTGTCGAGGATCTGGGTGGCTATGTGATGGTACATGCTATCTGGGTTGGAGGGGTCTTGTTCTATCTGGTAGACCTTGGTGAAGAAGGTTACAAATGCAGCTGCTATTTTATCATTATAAAATTATAAAATGCTAGGTCTCCAGTTTTTGTTTTAATTTTGGGTATGTAGTTTTTAGCCAGCCATTGTCTCGGAGCACTCGCCAGAAGTCTGCCACATTTCTTGCCGTGTTTGTAATATTTATGTTTAATTAGTGTCTGTATCTTGTTAGTATAATCGTTAAGTTATTCATTTAGTTCTTTTCAGGCTTCTATCATGTTCTGTGCTGTTAGCTGGTACATTGTCTGTTTGTGTTGTGTTTCCAAGTTTTTTATTTTGGCCATCGATTTTTCCATTTGTTGACTGTATGCTTTCTTTTCGTTCCCATCTCTATGAGTGCACCCTTCAGTACATATGTGTGTGCTTCTCAGCATGTGATTGGAGATATTTCGGCTGTGTTTTTTTCTTTGAAGTAGTGGCGTATGGTGTTACCTATTTCATTTGCCAGGTCTGGATCTTGCAGGATGGTCACGTTAAGTCTCCAGGTGGGGTGAGGTTTTTTGGTGCCCAGGAGAAAATAGCTGCATGGTCGAAAAATGTTTTAAGATGTATGATGCCACCAATTCTAACGAAATAGTGCTGTTTTAGGTGCCGGCAGTGCTAGATTTGTCATTTTGCATGGTTTGTTTTGAGTGATGGCTCTTTTTTATGCAACACTCCTGTACAAGTCATTGCTATGTGGAGGTTTATATACAAATCCATAAATCAGCAGAATTTTTTATGGAAAGGTTAATTGTCTGGTTTTTTTAAATAACGTTTTGCAGCCATTTGGTACTGTTATATATTTTCCTGTTTCATCAGAATCTTAAGTTATACAATATTTATTTTATAGCTTCTGGTCTCTAACAGGTTATGTTCCTATTATTTCCTTTCACTTCTGACAGATCACTTTTAATTTCCCTTAGGTTAAGAATAATTTCTGAGCTACATTTTGGCACCTCGATGACAGCACATACCGGGCCACTCAAAAGTTTATCGTATGTAATAAACCTGAGTTGAAAGCAAATGCACAATTCTCAGTTCCTCAATATCAATAGTAATTTGAGCAACCATATAATCTGTATGGACAATTTTGTTTCCAACAATCTTTCTGATAAAAAAAAATAATCTTATTGCTGTGGAATGTCTCATTCATATTTTATACTACTGCAAACAATCTAGTTTCACGCTACTGTAATTACCTTATACTCATGACTGCCTTAACTGTGAATAATCAATGTCATACTTCAAATAAAGAATCCACAAGAGAGAACAGATTTCAATCATCCCCTTAAGCCATGTCTGCACTAATATTGCTGCAATACATACAGATTTCATAAACGTGTACAGGGATATTGAGGGGTGGAAATATGAAATTATCTGAACTTCTTCAACCCATTTAATAAAAAATATTAGGCAGCCATTTATCCATCCTCTCTTGCAAATACAGTACTTTTAGGGAACCATTTACTAAGGGTCGAAGTGAATTTTTGAATTCAAAAACTTTGAATTTCAAAGTAATTTTTGGGTACTTCGACCATCGAATAGGCCAAAATTAGTATTGAATTGAAAAAACATCACAAATTCGACCATTCGAAAATCGAAGTACTGTCTCTTTAAAAAACTTCGACTTTGACACTTCGACACTTCAACCACCTTAAACCTGCCGAATTGCTGTTTAGCCTATGGGGAACCTTCTATAACTTATATGAGCCGTTGGCTAAGTTTTGAGAAGTCGAAGATTTTTTTTTGTAAAATTGTACGATTAAATCGTATGAATCAAACGATTCGAAGGATTTCATTGTGCAATCGAAAGATTTTTATTCTAAGGAAAAAGCCTTCAACTTCGATGGTCGAATTTCTAAGTTTTTTCCCTTCGAAATTCGACCCTTGATAAATCTGCCCCTTAATGTTAGCTATCTGTCTGCAGTGGGATTGTCCTTGTTTTCTCAGCAGCAAAATCAGTGAGAAAGGTGCAACTAAAAGAGAAAGTGGACAAAAACGCAAAAATGATTGAAAATTAAAATCATTGAGTGGAAAGTTAAAATAATCGACAGTATGAATTAGAGAGATGGATTTTAGTTGGTAAATAAGATGGCTTATAAGGCGTAGACAAACCAGAACTGAGTAACCTTGGAATGATATGGCAGAAGGTAAAAAGAAAATAGGGAGTATTGTTTTTATAATTTTTTATTTATATATGTAGCATCAGCATATTCTACAGTGCATTTAAATAATCTACTTCCCCAGTAAAAGCAATAGTGCATTAGTCGAGATTTAATGGTATATATTCATCAGCTGTAGTGATGAAAAGGACCCCAATCCCAATTCCAAAAATGTTTTGAAACCCCAGAAAACTTTGCTAAACAACAACATTTTGCCAAATGCATTGAAATCAGTTGGCATTATTCTCACATTTTTTGTTGTGTTAAATACATTGGGCATGTTTTTCTTGTGCCAAAAACATTAGGGTGTGTATTTCTCTCATGCATTGGAGTCAGTGGATGACTGGCTGAAGTTTTAATCACAGTTTTAAATGAAATATTTTTGTGCCCCCCAAATGCATGGTGAAATTCTAGTGCAGAAATGTGCTCATCTCCAATACACTGCACAATATTTCATATTAGATAATACTAATAATAATAATAATAATAATAATAATAATAAAGTGATTCCAAAAATTGAAAAAGTTTTTCCATTCTGAGTGCAGTACATAGCATAAGCTCTAGTAAAATTAAACTTTTACAGGTATGGGTGCCATTATCCAGAAACCCATAATCCATAAAGCTCGGAATTACAGAAAGGCTGTCTCCCATAAACTCCAATACAATCAAATAATCCAATTTTTTCAAAATAATTTCCACTATCTGTAATAATAAAACAGTTACTTGCACTTGATCCAAACTGTGACTTTTGGGTCTTTTCAACTTTTTTTGAGGTATTCCTATCTACTCTATTTGCCTGTTCTGAGGTGGCGAAGGCTAGTCTGGCGTAAGAGGTAACGTTCAGTAAAATCCGCATCTTAGTGAATTTTCATAGTTACGTCCATTCGCCAGAGCAATAAATTCGCCTGGCGTTAGCACTAGAGTCTACCTCCTTCGCTAGCAAATTTACGCCAGTGCCATTAGTAAATCGGTGAAGTTCCCAAATTATGTCACGCTGGCGAATTTTCACCAGCGTTAGTCACTTTGCCCATAATATCAAAGGCTATTGTGATACTAAATTCTATAGTTAGTATAGATATGGGTATATATAATTTATGTGAAAGTAGAGAGGGGTGTGTGTATGGATGCTGGGTTTTCATTTGGAGGGGTTGAACTTGATGGACTTTGTCTTTTTTCAACCCAATTTAACTATGTAACTATATAGTTCATGTTAATGTAGAGAGGGGTCAGTTTGAGTGTGTGTATGAATGGATGCTGGGTTTTCATTTGGAGTGGTTGAACTTTATGGACTTAGGTCTTTTTTCAACCCGATTTAACTATGTAACTATATAAAAAATCTCTGTCTACTGCAGCAATTAAACCTCATAAAGACACATTTTGATAAACAATTATGCCTTTTATTAATCTAATTTGGATCATACTGGAAAGAATCCTCTCTTTTCCAGTATCATACATGTTTACACGCATGAAATTCTTATATATATATATATATATATATATATATATATATATATATATATATATATATATATATATATATATATATATATATATATATATAGCTATAAAATATAAATATATTACCATATCTATCTATAAATTTACTTTTTTCCCCTTTAATTAAAATATGTGTTACTGATAAAAGAGACAACACATTTACTTGCTAACCATCATTACATAATTTTCACATGTTAACATAATTTTTGGCTACCATTACAGTTGTAAAACTAAATATGATTAGTTAAATAGGACCATATGCTGAATAAACAATCCCATCTGGAAAAGTGACTGGGAGGTACTCTAATTATATTTTCTGTTCCTTTATTCATTTATGATTTATATTTAGAATTATAAGCATACTGTGTTTTTTTCATTGTTGAAAAAAATTGTAAAGACGTACAAATACTGAAGTTGAATAATATGCAGATAGATGTTCCTCTAAAAAACAATATTTTTTATATGGTGACACCACATATACAGTACAGTTCCTTATTCAATTATTGGGCATGTTGCTAGAACATTATCTTACATACTCCAAAACACAAATAGTATATATAAATAAGATATAAGAAACTCCAGGGAGATGTGTATTGCTGCAGCTAGTTATGCAGTTAGAGGCAATTAACTACAGGTATGAGGTAGTTAAAAGGAGGTGTGGAGCAACACCTCAGGGCTGTGGCTGCTTCCCCATAGAGATGTCCTGGAGTGGAGGAGGTTGAGGGGCCATGGAAAGGAGTGCTTGTGAGCGTGATTCCCCTGAGTTGGAGGGAGCTCCAAAGGTCTGGGAGAGGACCAGAGAAACCAATGTCTCAAGTGTGCCCAGAGAGGAGTGGTCTGCTGAAAGCCAGTGAGGGCTAAGCAAAGCATGAGTAAAGAGAACACCAGTGAGGGTGTGAATTGGGACTATGTGTAACAACTATATGCCTGCAGCCCCCTCGGCGGGGACGTTCCTTCCTGATTTATTTGCGCATGCGCGCTGGCGTGTGACGTTAGCTCGCACTGGCGCGAAATTTAATAGTATTAAAGGCACAGTTTGGATTTTTCACATTGCCCGTTATAGGATCTTGTTCCTGGTGCTTCTGTGTATTTGAGCTTCTGTTTACTCTGTATTGATTCCTGTTATGACCCCCTGCCTGGCTTCTGACTATTCTGAGCTCTGATTCCTGATCCTTGCCTGAACAAAGACTACCTCTTCTGCGTAAACCCTCTGATTGATATCCCGGTTTGACCCTTGCCTGCCTGACTACGCTATTCTCTGCCTGCCTCGACCCAGCCTGATCTGACTACTATATTGCCTAATGCCTTGTATTACGACCTTCTGCCCAAAGACTCTTGCTAACAGTCGTGCCCCTCTGCCTATCCAGAACCTCTAGCCTTGCACCTCTTGTTTAAGTCCTGGTGGCATCCAAGTAGCTGAGGGCTCCTCCTGAGGTCAAAGGAGGTCACACTACAGGTGAAGCACGAGCCGAGACCAGGGTGCTTGGCATTTGTTCTGGTGTTGGGTGCCGACCGTGACACTATGTTAACACTTATGTGATTCCCCAATGTGAAGCCTATGGGCAGAAGATTTTCTTGTGTTGTTATAAATAAAAGCTAGAAAAGCGGCAATTTAAGGTGGTCTTAAGGTGGCTCTTTAAGGAGGTCAGCCTCCATTTCTGTGCTGAAATCTGTGCCGGGGCTCTGGGTTTCCCTACCGGAAGCTCACTATATATAAAGGTCCCTGTGTGGACCAAAACGTCATGTGAGAAAGGTCCCTGTGTGGACCGAACCATCACATCGGCTTGCATGTGATTTCACAATACAGATTTGAGTATATCACAAAGATCTCGGTGTTGCTGGTCTTCTTTTTGCATATATATATATATATATATATATATATATATATATATATATATATATATATATATATATATATATATATATACATACATACACAGTACACAGGTAGTCAGCACTCACAAATAAAAGTTTAACTTGCCTGGGTGCAGTATCAAAAAAGTCAAATTGATATAAAGCAAAAAAGATCCAGGACTCAGGACTTATATTAATGTAAAAAGTTTTAATTGCAAGACTAAAGTTTCGGCCTCCTCCGAGGCCTTTCTTAAAGTGTCTAAAAGTCAGTAGATATGCAAATAAATACAAGAGTTTGGCGGGAAACTAGACACATTGAATCTGACTTGGTGACATCATCACAGAAATGTAACACCTTTTAAATATTGCTCATTCTATACAGACAAGTCAAAAGACTACAAAGCACATATAAAAATAGCAGCTATAGACAATCACATTTAAAACCATATATCCATTCTGCAAATAAAAAAAAGATATTGGATAACTATGTTTCAACCACTTAACAACACCATAACTAAATGATTGTTCAGAGTATCTCTAAACACTGTTGCAAAAAATATCTTAAAATTGAGTTCGATTGACAGGCCTGCGTAGAGACGCGTTCGCCATTTATAATATTTATTTTATAAATTAATATTTTGTTAATATTTAAAACTACCACTTGGATTGCAGGATAATAGTCCCTGCGGTTATTCACAAATTTAAATCATCAGATGTGGGCCAAGCTTCTAAATGGATATCTTTTAAGGGTGTTGCCTCACCTACAGGGAACCCTTAGAGTTAGAATCACTTTGTGAACTTAACCAATACATTGCAAGTGTGGCTATTATAACTATTAGGGTGTGTGTGTCACTTGTGTAATAAAAGTTCAGACATAGGTCAGGACCGGCAATGGACAGGACAGTAATCGGCCAATGGTCAGTAATTAGAGTATCAAAAATAGCAGCCAGGAACATAGTATATTATACTAAAACCTATAATTATGCAATGAACACGGGTCAGACTGAATTTATGTGTATATTTCACACTGTGACATCACTAAGGGGCCGATTCACTAACTTCGAGTGAAGGATTCGAAATAAAAAAACTTTGAATTTCGAAGTTTTTTTTGGGCTACTTCGACCATCGAATGGGCTACTTCGACCTTCGACTACGACTTCGAATCAAACTATTCGAAGTAAAAATCGTTCGACTATTTGACCATTCGATAGTTGAAGTACTGTCTCTTTAAAAAAAACTTTGACCCCCTAGTTCGGCATCTAAAAGCTACCGAAGTCAATGTTAGCCTATGGGGAAGGTCCCCATAGGCTTGGCTAACTTTTTTTGATCGAAGGATATTCCTTCGATCGTTGGATTTAAATCCTTCGAATCGTTCGATTCAAAGGATTTAATCGTTCGATCAAAGGAATAATCCTTCGATCGTTCGATCGTACTATCTGCGCTAAATCCTTCGACTTCGATATTTTCGATGATTTTAGTTCCTAGTCGAATATCGAGGGTTAATTAACCCTCGATATTCGACCCATAGTGAATCAGCCCCTAAGTTGTGTGAAGAGTAGGGCAAACCTTGCAATGTTACAATCTGTGGCTGTATTAAAAGTCATCACCAACAGCAAAGTACAAAGGCATCAATACTTCCCCTGTCCTACTTGATTATTTTCCTGCTTTTGCATCACATAAATTATTATGCCCTGGACAGTTCTGACCTTTGTTTTCATAGACACGTCAATGCATTTTCTATGTCTTTCATTCCTGTTCTACCAGGTGCCAGTATTTGTCATATTTCTTGACTTCTGGATTCTTTGTTGTTAATAATTGATCCAAGGAGGCAAAATCTGTCTACGTCTACATCTCCACCATCAACTCTAAATTTGGATCTCTTTCGTGTCTCTTTTCTCATAACCTTTGTTTTCCTCATATTTAGTTATTGTCCCGTTCTTTTCAGTATTGCTTCTCTACATATTGAACAGGCATAGTGATAGCTCTGTCTAGGTCCATTAGACAAATGAATAGAATAGACAAGCAGTTTTGCAGACTTTAAAATGTGTTTTAATTACTGTATTAAACAGTGTAATGGTATAACAGTCCTTATAAAGGAGCATTCCTGAGTCAGCAGGCCTGCCCATAGCATTGAAGATGATATGTTATATGATATATTATGCAGATAAGTAATATGTTGGAAAAACAGCTATATAAATATTATTTATACAGTAGATATTTATATTTTTTTACACAATAACTCCAATCACTTGCACAGTGATTGAATGCAAAGTATATTAACTGTTAGTATATACAAGTTTATTATACCTTTACTTACATGTAAATGCTCATTATAGTATTAATATGCAGTCTGTCATGGTGGGATGCTTTCTCCCATTTAATGAATCAAATATTACACTTATCTCCTTGTTGGCTGCCTCCTTGAAACACAGACCAAAGCTAGTCTTATAAAAAGTGTTGTGCTATAAATGTGGTGATGGTTAATTGAATTTCTAAGAATGATGTGCATACGTCAAAGTATTTTCCTTGTAGTGCTATAAAGCCAGGTGCTGTAAAGGAGGGGGTATGAACATGGAAACTGTACTTGCCAGAGTCATTGCATCTTTTTGCTTTTAGTAAGTTCTGAGATAATGATTAGTAATAATCACTAATATTATTGTTAATATTAAGAAAAAGATCATAGAGATGTAACATATAATACACTATACATATAGTTACACAGATAAACAAATAACATTAGTATATTCCTTGATTTAACAACAATAATTCCCAGACAGAATGCATGATCCGTTGATCTATCTTTTAAAATAATTGCTACAAAAAATGAGGTGTTAGTACTGTTCTTTTACCAAAATATGGAATCCCACGTGCCACAGCAAGGCTCCTCATTATATGTGAGTCTTGAACTTCCTATAGGCATTCTAAGGGGCCCATTTACTAAAAACTGAATCATATTTTTTCCACAAATCTACAAAAAAGGGGGGTTTCCATTCCATATGTGTGGCTTCAAAAATTCAAAATGTATTAAGGGAAAGAAACATTAAACCTTTAATACCAAATTTCGCCAAGTAAAAGTTTGTTCAGATACTATAGAAGTCAGTGGGAGCTGCGCTGATTTTATTGAACCGCTTTAAATGAAATTGGACTTTTAGAGGTTTTGATTTTTTATTTGCTAGGAATTGCTTGGAAAACTAGAATTTTTAGAGGTTTTCATTTCATTCTTTTTTTTACTCGACTTTTAATAAACTCATTAATTCATTTGTGGTTTTACAGTTTATGAGTTCAGTTGTGGTTTCAAAAACCTCTAAAATCGCTTCAATCCAAACTTCAATAGATACTGCAAGCCTCCACATCTGTAGTGCATTTAAAATCATGTCCTCTAGCAAACAGATTGACAGAGTAGTAGGAGCTCTATTGAGACAACAGGGCCCCAACCAATGGCAGCTAGAAGCAATATTTGAATACAATTTATACATAAAACACAGGATGAAATTGCCAGTGCTCAGTCTAACCCACAGTGTGGCATGGCCAGCTGTTAGTACCACCATTATGCCAGCTCTTAGTCTAACCCACATTTTGGAGTTGACCAGCTGCAAGAAATTATAAAAAGCATTATTTGAATTTAAAATAAAGTAAATAGAATAATTGCCAGTACACACTTAAAATATATTTGTTAAAAAACAATGTATACAATATATGGTTATTATGTTCAATAAATATTAATAAAAAAAACAGTTTGATAAAATATCTCCTTAGCCCATATGTACAACCAAAGAATCAGACTATTTGGGTGATTGAAAAAGAGTTTTGTTAAATAACATTTTGTTTAGTCACACAGCAGTTGTGATCAGTTTATGTATATCACCACACGAGTCGTTTTAACAGAGCAGAAACACATAAATAGAAGGAAAGCACCTCAAATGGTAAAGTATTTCTTAGCAGGTAAGGGTTTTGCAGGCATTCTCTGAACAAGATATAGGCAGATTACAAGACTAGTTCTGTCAGGAGTCCGTTCTGGGAATGCAAGAAAGGAAGACAATCTAGAAGCATAGACAAGAACAAGAGGTCCTCTGCAATCAATCCATTATCAATATAAGGACATTGAAACATTTTGTGTTTTAAGATATTAAAATGCCTTACCCTTAAAACAAAACAGGGATTGTTTGTCCATATATTGCAATATATTTAAGCTGGCCAACTATGTCAAGTCATCCCAGGTGTGGCCAGTTCCTACACTCAACTTGCATCTGATTCATTAAGAATTCTATTGCTTCATTATACATTTTACAAGGGGATTAAGTTTTACCAGCAACTTACTTGCTGCGTTCAAAGTAAAACTCCCAAACTCGTTTGCCCTTTTATTAGCCACCAGTGGGATCACCTAACTATAGCTGGAAAGGGCGGGAGCTACAAAATGGTGCTGGCCACTGCTCTTGTATTAATTATAGCAAACAAGGGAAAGTTGTGCTCACCACTAATTTTTGAAAAACATTAAATAGGGGAGCAATGAGGTTGTGACCATAAAACTCACATAGACAACTACAAGAGGTCCTCTGCACTCAACCCATTATCAATACATTAAGGGCATTGAAACATTTTGTGCCATAAGCTACTAAAAATGCCTTACCCTTTAAACAAAACACGGATTGTTTGTTCATATATTGCAATATATTTAAGCTGGCCAACTACTTGCATCTGATTCATTAAGAATTCAATTGCTTCCACCAATCATTTGCAGACCCTTGTAGAGGAGAATAGGAAGTTAGAAGAGATTACTCATATAATGCACAACACAAGTGATAGGTACTGGGAAATCTGGGAACCCTGGATATCCTCTATAAGAAGTCCACTCTCATTGTGAGGTGCTACTGTATAAAGTGATAGGCCAAAAATTAGCTGATATAGCAGTAAATATTTATGGGTTACAGAACCTTCTTCATAAATATTACTATTATTATGATATAGTACATAAGGTACCTAGCTACTGTCACGTTGTGTTACAAACTATACATGGAATTATAAAAGATTTTATGAACAGTGCCATACTTATATATCTATATTTATATTTATTTTTTATGATTATGTAAAAATGTTTCCTATCCCCTTACCCCACCCTTCTTGCCCTCTGTACCCCCTTCCCTATTGAATGTTGATTTGTAAAAAATTAATACAAATAAAGAATATATTAAAACAAATAATAATTCAATTTCTTCATTATACATTCTTCAAAGGGAAGTTTTACATAGTTACATAGTTACATAGTTAAATTGGGTTGAAAAAAGACAAAGTCCATCAAGTTCAACCCCTCCAAATGAAAACCCAGCATCCATACACACACCCCTCCCTACTTTTAATTAAAATTCTATATACCCATACCTATACTAACTATAGAGTTTAGTATCACAATAGCCTTTGATATTATGTCTGTCCAAAAAATCATCCAAGCCATTCTTAAAGGCATTAACTGAATCAGCCATCACAACATCACCCGGCAGTGCATTCCACAACCTCACTGTCCTGACTGTGAAGAACCCTCTACGTTGCTTCAAATGAAAGTTCTTTTCTTCTAGTCTAAAGGGGTGGCCTCTGGTACGGTGATCCTCTTTATGGGTAAAAAGGTCCCCTGCCATTTGTCTATAATGTCCTCTAATGTACTTGTAAAGTGTAATCATGAGAAAACAACCCCAACCTTGACAGTCTACCCTCATAATTTAAGTCTTCCGTCCCTCTAACCAATTTAGTTGCACGTCTCTGCACTCTCTCCAGCTCATTTATATCCCTCTTAAGGACTGGAGTCCAAAACTGAACTGCATACTCCAGATGAGGCCTTACCAGGGACCTATAAAGAGGCATAATTATGTTTTCATCCCTTGAGTTAATGCCCTTTTTTATGCAAGACAGAACTTTATTTGCTTTAGTAGCCACAGAATGACACTGCCCAGAATTAGACAACGTGTTATCTACAAAGACCCCTAGATCCTTTTCATTTAAGGAAACTCCCAACACATTGCCATTTAGTGTATAACTTGCATTTATATTATTTTTGCCAAAGTGCATAACCTTGCATTTATCAACATTGAACCTCATTTTCCAGTTTGCTGCCCAGTTTTCCAGTTTAGACAAATCACTTTGCAAAGTGGCAGCATCCTGCATGGAACCTATAGTTCTGCACAATTTAGTATCATCTGCAAAAATAGAAACAGTACTTTCAATGCCCACCTCCAGGTCATTAATAAACAAGTTGAAAAGCAAGGGACCTAGTACAGAGCCCTGCGGTACTCCACTAACAACACTGGTCCAATTAGAAAATGTTCCATTTACCACCACTCTTTGTAGTCTATCTTTTAGCCAGTTCTCTATCCAGGTACAAATACTATGTTCCAGGCCAACATTCCTTAATTTAACCAGTAACCTTTTGTGTGGCACTGTATCAAATGCTTTAGCAAAGTCTAAGTAAATCACATCCACTGCCATCCCAGAATCGAGGTCTCTACTTACATTCTCGTAAAAAGAAATTAAGTTAGTCTGGCAAGATCTATTACGCATAAAACCATGCTGGCACAAACTCATAGTATTATGATTTGCTAAGAAGTCCAGTATCTTATCCTTTATTAACCCTTCGAAAAGCTTTCCTACCACTGACGTCAGACTAACTGGCCTATAGTTTTGAGGCTGAGAACGGGATCCTTTTTTGAATAGAGGCACCACATTAGCAATTCGCCAGTCTCTTGGCACTATGCCAGATCTCAATGAATCCTGAAAAATTAAGTAAAGAGGTTTGACAATCATAGAGCTAAGCTCGCTAATTACCCTGGGATGAATACCATCTGGCCCTGGACCTTTGTTAATCTTAACATGTTCAGAATCTGCGCTTTTATTTTGTTTTCATCAACCAGCTGACCCCCCTCTGATAGTTAGGGTCCCACCCCTTCCTGCTTCATTTTTTTACTATTCACATATTTAAAAAATAATTTTGGATTTTTTTTACTGCTTGCTGCAATATCCTTTTCTATAGCAATTTTAGCTTGCCTTATAGCTTCTTTGCATGATTTATTGGCCTCCTTGTACCTTATAAATGTTTCGGCTGTACCAGCTAACTTGAAAGCCTTAAAAGCACGTCTTTTCTTACCCACCTCAACACCAACGCTTCTATTGAACCAAAAAGGTTTTGCTTTGCAACGACGTTCCTTGCTTACAAGTGGAATATACCGACAAGTATATTTATTAAGCAGCATTTTAAAGACTTCCCATTTTTGTTCTGTGTTTAACCCTGTGAAAAGCATTTCCCACTCAATATGTTGCAGAGATGCCCTTATACTGTCAAAGTTTGCACGTCTGAAATTTTATGTTTTAGTTACTCCCTTATAGAATTGCTTCTGCAACAGAATCTCAAAGGAGACCATGTTATGATCACTATTCCCTAAATGCTCACCCACACAAATGTTAGAGATGAGTTCAGTATTGTTAGTTATTACAAGGTCCAAAAGAGAGTTATTCCTAGTAGGTTCTTGAACGAGCTGGAATAAAAAGTTGTCATTCAGCATATTTACAAACCTACTAGCTTTTTCTGTCTTAGCAACCCCATTACCCCAGTCAATGTCTGGATAATTGAAGTCACCCATAGCAACAACTTGACCCAGCTGTGAAGCCGCTTGTATCTGCAAGAGTAGCTGGGCTTCATACTCGACACTTATACGAGGTGGTTTATAGCATACACCAATGATAATTCTTTTTGTTACCTTTTGCCCAGTCAAAATCTCTACCCAGAGTGATTCTACACCCTCGCCAGTGCCAGCTATTTTTATTTCTTTAGCGCATGGCTTTAATTCAGGCTTTACATACAAACACACTCCTCCACCCTTTTTATTTTTTTACATATTCTTTATTTGGTTTTTCTTTTTCAAAAGGGTAAAACAAAGACAATATACAGAAAGAAGAAAACATAAAATAATAAGAATAAAAAAAAATTATATCAGAAGGGTGTGACCCCTGGTAGCATTCACAAGATGTATGTACAGTCAATGCAAGCAGTAGTACACAATAGTTGACATCATCTCGGAAACAGCATAAGTAGAACCCAGTAACATCCTCTTAATCAGTGGTAGCAAGGGTCATCAAAAGAATAAAAAGACAAGGGTGGATCAGTACATCACAATCTAACAGATCCTAAAGATGCAACAACATAATCATCGCAATCTATCATCTAGTTCACAGAAAGAAGAAGTTCACAGATGCAGACATTACCCATTCCATGAAGGAACATCATACAGCAGCTAAAGCACGGGTATAATCCAGGGAGGATTTGAAAAGGGTCCAGGATGCCCAGGTTTCAATATACTTGGTAGGGGATTTGGTTGTGTATGAGAACAACTCTTCCATACGTTGTATCTGGTTAAGTTCCACTACCCATTCAGCCACTGTGGGCGGTCTAGTACTCTTCCATAATCTAGGAATGACAGTTCGAGCTGCCGCTATTGCAAATGCTACAAAGCCCTTAGGTACAATTTTCAACTGAGTAGTGGGGGAAGGTATTGTTAGCAGTGCTAATGAGGGGTCAGGTGGGATATCCACCCCTTCGACCCGAGAGATGAGCTGGAAGACTGATACCCAAAAGGGTTGCAATAAATGACAGCCCCCCCAAATATGTGTCATATTCCCTCTCTCCACGTTACAGCGCCAACATAAATCGGGCACCCCAGGTAAATACTATGTAGGGTCGTGGGGCACCTATACCACCTGGTGAGAATCTTATAGTTAGTCTCCTGTGCTTTGCACGCAGTTGCCAGTTTGTGAGTAAGGATAAAGGATCGTTCCCAGTCTTTGACACTAAAGGAAGTATTAAGCTCTCTCTCCCAGTGTGCTTTAAATTTAAGATCTTGGGTACCTTTTAGCTCCAAGAGTATGGAGTACACCTGCACTAGAGTATGGGCAGGTTTCAATTTAGCTAAACAGAGATCATCAAATGCCGTACCGTCCGCCAATAGCAAGTCTTTCTCTGGATGTGTTTGAAACCAATGGGTTAATTGATGGTGCATAAACCTCTGTGCAAAGGACTGCGTGGGGGTCTCCAAAATATTTTCTAGGGTAGCCACTCCTGTCAAACTTCTCACCTTGATAAAGGGATAATTCTCCCTCTGTCGTTTAGCCAAGAAACCCTTACTAAGCATACCCGGCGGAAATGCTGGATTCCCAATCAGGGGTGTCATTGGCCCCGGTCGAACCGACAAGGGTATCTGTCGTATGAGCTTGTCCCACGTCAATAATATATTGTATATAGTTATGGGTAACATCGAAGTGTCTTGTCTATCTTTGGGAATAATCCAAGGTAACGCCTCTAAAGGCTGCTTCACCTGAGTCTGTTCTATCTGAATCCAATCTTTTTGGTCCTGATAGTGAAAACAGTCAACCAGTCTAGTGCAGGTTGCTGCTTGCCAATAAGTATACAGGTCGGGTAAGCCTGCCCCTCCATTCTGTTTGCGCCTGTGCAATACTGACATTTTGATACGGGGTGACTTATTAGCCCAAACAAATTGCGTGATGAGCTTATTGGCTTTTTGCAAGATAGTCATTGTAGGCGGTGTGGGGAGGGTCTGGAAAAGGTAGAGAAATTTTGGTAGGATTATCATTTTGATAAAGTTAATCCTCCCAAACCAGGTGATGAGTGACTGGTCAACCCTTTGTAGGTCAGCCTTAATTTGGTTCAATAATATGGAATAATTGAGTGTCGCAGCTGTGGAACTGTCGTGAGGGACCAGAATCCCGAGGTATTTGAGGGAATTAGGTTGCCATGCAAATGGAAAATTTCGTTGCAGTCTGAGTAGATCGGGTTTGGGCAGAGAGACATTTAACGCCTCAGACTTGGTCATATTAATTTTAAAATTGCTATAGAGGCCGAACCTGTCTACTTCTTGCATTAGTGGAGGGATTGAAAGAAAAGGGGATTTCACATAAACTAATAGGTCATCTGCAAATGCAGCTGCTTTAACCTCCCTGTCACCTATTGTCACGCCCTGTATCAAAGTATTATTCCTGATTGCAGTTATCAAGTGTTCCATTGTTAAAATATAGAGCAAGGGGGACAAGGGGCATCCCTGGCGCGTTCCATTCGTGAGGGAGAAGGCTGTCGATAGATTTCCATTTATCCTGATCCTAGCCGTTGGGACTGTATACAATGCCATGACTTTAGTTTAAATGACTGCCCCAGACCAGTCTGTATGAGAGATTCCCTGAGAAATTTCCAGCTTACCCGATCAAAGGCCTTCTCCGCGTCCGTCGATAACAAGATAAGTGGGATTTTACGCCTTTGAGCATATTGGAGAACGGAGAAGGTCTTGATGGTGTTGTCTCTCGCTTCCCGACCCGGGACAAACCCCACCTGATCAGTGTGTATAAGTATGTTCAGCAAGGGCTTCAATCTGTTGGCCAACATCTTGGCGTACAGCTTTGTGTCAACATTCAATAAGGAAATGGGGCGGTAGCTAGCGCAGTTTGTCGGGTCTTTACCCGGCTTGGGCAGTACTGTTATGGTCGTCTCCAGGAAGGACTGGGAGGGAGGCGTCGTGTCAGAAATGGAGTTAAATGCTGGGAGGATAACCAATGCTAGGGAGTCCCCTAAATGTTTATACAGCCCTATGGAAAAGCCTTACGGCCCGGGACATTTTCCCTGGGGGGTAGAGGAGATGGCCAGTTTTAGTTCCTCCTGAAGGAGGGGCCCGTTCAGTGCCTCTAGTATTTCTGGATCTACTAAACGCGAATGGGTGGTTGCAGCTATGTAATCCTTCAGTTGTTGTTCATCAGGGAGGGGGTCCGCCTTCAAGTTGTATAATTTAGAGTAATATTGAGTAAAAGTCTGAGCAATCTTATTGGTATGGTGGGTGGATTGCACCTCAACTATTTGGATGGTTTGGATATAATTTACATTCTGCTGCTGCTTATACAACCTCGCCAATAGCTTACCACATTTATTGCCCCAAGCATAAAATTTCCCCTTGCCCCTCTCAATGTATTTGTAGTATTGGAATTGGGCCAAGTCTTTAAGCTCCTGCCTGGCTTGTTGAAGTTTACCGTACGTTTCAGCATCAAGGTCAGCCTTGTGTGTGGTCTCCAACACATGGATCTGCTGGAGTAATTGACTATACCTCAGTGTCCTGGCCCTCTTGAGTCTAGAGCCGTGTTTAATAAGAGTGCCCCGAAGCACACACTTCAACGCCTCCCACCTCGTCAGCGGAGCCGTGTCGTCCCCTTCGTGGTCTCGCTGAAAATTTGTTATGGTTTGTTTCAGATCAGACATACAGTCTTGGTCCCTCAATAAGGATTCGTTAAGACGCCAGGTCCACTGGCGAGTGGGGAGGTCAGGAATTTTTATGTCTATAAACACGGGATTGTGATCGGAATTAGTTTGCGGTCTAATGTCGGATAAGGAGACCCAGTCTAGGATGTGATGGGACACTAAGATATAGTCAATTCTGCTGTATTGGTTGAAAGGGGGGGAGTAGTATGTGAAATCCTTGACAGTCGGGTGTTGGATTCTCCAGGGATCAATAAGCTGGTACTTATAAAGAACCTGTTTGGCCTGACGTAAACGGTGGAATGGAATGCTAGACTTGCCAGTCGAAGTGTCGAGGCGGGGGTTGAAAGCCATGTTAAAGTCCCCTCCCACAATGAGCTGACCTTCTATAAACCCCTCTAAAAGCAATAACATTTGTTCCAAAAACTGCGTCTGTCCTGTGTTCGGGGCATAGCAATTGATGATCGTTAGAACAGTCCCCTGAATTTCTATTTTGATGGCTTGTACGCGCCCAGTGCCATCTACTTTCGTATCTTTCACAGTGCAGTGACAGTTTTTATGTATTGCTATAGCCGTACCCTTACATTTAGCGACCGGGTTATCATTACAAAACCAGTACGGGAAGTATTTGTTGGATAACTTGGGCCTATGCCCTACCTTAAAATGAGTTTCCTGCACTAGGAGTATATCAGTCTTATCACTATGCATCTCATAAAGTAGTTGAGATCGCTTCTCAGGTGTATTGAGGCCTCTACAGTTAATGGATGTTATCCGTAATCCTGCCATAAGGACGTGCTGTGAGGAACAAAACCGCCGAGGTCCAATACACCTGGAGCGAATTGCATGTCAGGGAAGATTGTGATCTGATCCAAAAGGAAGAAAGAAAAAGAAAAGGGGGTGCATTTCAAGAAAACACATATCAAAAAGACAAACAAATCTAACTGTAACAATATTCTCGTATTCGTGGGTACCTGTCCCACATGTGTCCTAGGGGGGGGGTGGTGGTCCGTCACCTGCCCTAAGGGCCGCATAGAAAACTCTGGTGTCGTAGGGGGTCAATAGAAACCTAAACGTAATTGGACGGGTGCCCAAAAAGAACAGAGATGGAAGACATAGAAAGCAGCAATCTACTTGCAAAGAACAAAAAACAGTGATAGAAAGGTATATGAAAACTCTATGTCCATCAACCATACAAGCAAAACTGCTGCATAGTAGAATGTCCATACATTACCAGGTCATCGGAGATTAGGCGTAGAAGGAAACATAAACCTGTAACTGTATAAAAGTAACTGTTCAGTCAATCTGAAACCATGAAGGCTGTTGGTCTCGACCATGCTTCACTGGACTCGCAATAGAATCGACCATCTCAGATCCTACACTACGACATCACTCCGAAACCGGCCTCGCCTATCCAGCCGCAGCAAATCTCCAGGAGTCCGGTCCCTTCCACGTAGGCAACGTCATCGGGGGTAAAGAGAGCCACTTCAGAAAGCCTTCTAGATCCGCCGGATTCCTCAAAGTGGCAGGTTTGCCCTGGTGGAAAGCTGTTAAGGCAAAGGGGAATCCCCACTTGTATTTAATCCCCTTCGCTTGGAGGACCTGCAGCAATGGACACAATGCCCTCCTCTGGGCCATTGTAGTCCTGGATAGATCTTGGAAAAATCTGAGCTTAGCTCCATCAAAGTCAAAGTCTCTGGCTAAATTAGCCTTCGACATGATTCGCTCCTTCTCAGCATAAAAATGAACACGACATATAACATCTCGCGGAGTGGGAGCCTCTGGCCTTAGCGGCCGCAATTCTCTGTGTACTCTATCAATCTCGATATGAGTTGTAGGAGGCCTACCCAGTAGTTGATTGAAAATGCCTTGCACCGAGGGCCTCAGGTCCTCCGGACCAGTGGCTTCAGGGAGCCCTTTAATGCGGATGTTATTGCGCCTTAACCTGTTTTCCTGGTCATCTAGGTGTTGTTGCAGGAGATATATCTGCGTGGCTTGAAGAGTTACTGTTTTCTGGATGGCCCCAACATGATCCGACTGCGCGGATTGAGTTTCCTCCAGTGCCTGGACCCGACTGTTAACTTGTTGAAAGTTCTTATTGAGATCAGCCAATTCTGTTCGCAAGGCACTCTCAAGCTTGTACACCACCTGGGTCAGGTCTGCTTTAGTGGGCAGGCCGGTGAGTGACTGCCGGATCGCTCTCAAGTCCGCCGTCAGCGCTGCTTGGTCTGTGGTACATGGACCGGCAGCCGCCAATCCACTGCTATGCTGCGTCACAGGAATCGTCCCAGACTGCATATGTGCGGGGGTAGCAGCCCCGGTTCCCCTTGGTGTATAATGGCGGGATGGTAAACGCTGGGCAGCGCCCCATTAGTAGTATCGCCGGGAGGGCAGAGTAGGGGGTTGCTTGGTACGGTACCGTTAGTGGCGGCGGTAGACAAGTGCCCCACAGGCGTGCCGTCTCGGGTGTGTCTGGTTTGCCAGTCTGCTCCGTCTCCCGAACTCCACGCCGATGCACTGCTGTCCGGGGTGGTACGCGGGGCATCCGCCTGCGTACCGTGTACTTGGATGGTCATCTGCTGCTTACTGTTGTCGGCTGGCGGGGAAGGCACAGGCGTGGTTACTGTATCTTCCTCGTTCATTTGCCCCACTCCGGCTGCTTCGTCATCAAGGCCTCTGGTCCAAGATGGCCGCCGCGGGTCTGCTGAGAAGTCTGTGCAATTGTCTTGTGCACGGAAGAAAGATCCGATATTACCTCTGGGAGAGTTCCCTTCAGGCTTCTGCTTCATTTTATGTCTCCGCTGCCTAGTCATTGCAGCTTAGGCACCCAGAAATAGGATTAGTTAGACCCCTTTACACGGAGCTCCTGTTACATGCGTGCTACTCGGTTCAGTGCTAGGCCACGCCCCCCTCCTCCACCCTTTTTAATCCCTCTGTCCCTCCTAAAAAGGGTGTAACCATTTAAATTCACAATCCAGTCACATGTTTCATCCCACCAGGTCTCAGTGATACCAATTATATCATAATTTTTAGAGCATGCAATTAATTCTAGGTCTCCCATTTTACCTGACAAACTCCGTGCATTTGCCAGCATACAGCGGAGGTTACTACTTTTACTTTTGAAATGTGCATTACTTAGTGAAGAATTATACGTTGCTTTCTTATACTTGTTGCTTTCAAAAAATTTCCAAACTCGGTTACCCTTTTATTAGCCACCAGTGGGTTCACCTGACCATAGCTGAAAAGGGAGGGAGCTACAACATGGAGCTGGCTACACGTCCTGTACAAATGATACCAAACAAGGGAAAGTTTTGCTCACCACTAATTTTTGAAAAAACATTAAGCAGGGATGCAATGAGGTTGTGACATCAAAACTCACATAGACAAATACTCCACCTAAGGATTTTAACTGGAGTTAGCACTCTTTAGATATTGCTGGCCTAAAGTGATGGAACCAATGTGCAGAGGGCATTCAAGCTTGGCATATTGCTTCCCAAACAGTCTCCACTGAAGGGGATTTGGACCACTAACTGTAGCCTTCAATTGGTGTTCCTAAAGTTGCTACTGTACTTCTTACTTCTATCAGGACATAAATGCCCAGAACAGTGGTGTCACAGAACGCTGCTCTACCTATAACTGTATCTGATTGCAAATAATAGTACCTCATTGGTCTGTGAGCAGGCACGTTTCAGGGGCCGCCTGAGGCAGCAGCCCCAATGCCGCCCCTCCTCCTGCTCCGCTCTTCTAACTACCAGCGTCGGAGCGGGTGGAGGAGGGGCCGCATTGCTAGTGCAGTGAGTGCTATTGCGCTCGCTGCGCTTGAAGAGCCGAATTTCCGTTTTAAAAAACGGAAATTTGGCTCTTAAAGTTACCAGAGGCGGCTTTTTGCCGCCCCTGGTAACTGGCCGCTCCGTGCCGCCTGAGGCAAGATTCTCACCTTGGCTTATGGCCGGAGCGGCCCTGTCTGTGAGTATTAACTCTGTGGGGTTGTTTAATAAAAACCCATTTGGTTTTGATTGCAAGATCCTCTGGTGTCCTATTTTTATTTCTACATAGAAGAAGCGAGGTGCACTTGCACAAAACCTTTTACCCTTCCTCTTCCACTCAGTGAGGGCCCATCTGAGCATGATAGTTTTTACACACCTATACGTACTCTCACAAATATAACTGAATAAAAAATATATACACACAAACCTATAATGCATCAAGAAATCTCAAGATCACAATAGCCTTGGATATCATGCTTGCCTAAGAAGTCATCCAAGATAGTCTTAAAGGCTTACAATTTGGCATCACATTACCATGAAGAACCATTTTCACTGCTCAGTTCCTCAATTCTAAATGGTGACCTCTGTTTTTTGTTCTTTACTATGGGAAAAAGGATCCCCCACTGTCTATAATGTCCTCTAATGTACTTATAAAAAGTGAGCATGTCCCCTAGAAAGCATCTTTTCTGCACAGAAAACATCCCCAATCTTGATTGTCATTTCATAATCATTCCATTCCTTTTACCAGTTCAATTGCACATTTCTGCACTCTCTCCAGCTAATTAATATCTTTCTTAAGAACTGGGGCCCAAAACGGCACTGCATACTCAAAGTGAGCGCTTACCAAAGTGAAAAACAGAAATTTAGCACTTAGGAAGAGGATTTTATTAACCTATTATGTATGTGCCATTGTCCACACCAGATATGCCAGGGGAGGTGCAGACTACAAAAATACAAATCTATATTATAATCTATGAAATTAACCCAGTAATTTTGTTTTACATCAGGGACCCAGGAAAAGTGTTACAATAACACTGTTTACTTGAGATGTTGCAAGAATTGGGGCAATTAAGCAACAGCCAAACTAATATCTGGGTGTTTAAAAATACAAATATTGCCAGTGAATGGCCCACTGAATGCCCTGACTTCATTCATCTAATAAACTGGTTCATACAGAAACTGAAAGGCTACACTATATATGTAATTAACCTAATATGTTTGACTCAGTTCAGTTCACTCTGATACTTAACCTCGGTGCTTTGGCAGAAAATAATGGTTTAATACCTTTCAGTGTTTCATTATCTATACACAGTTACAGTATATACAAAATAAAATAAATCCAATTTCCAGAATTTAATGCTGTACTACATTTCCCTTTCTGATTCTGATTCACTACTGGATCACAGCCTAAATTTACAAAAAAATGTTTGTAGCCTGTAATTAGAACAGTCAGTGATTGAGTTTCATAACTAAAGCAAATGTTATATTTGTGTAAAATCATTCATTGGTATTTATGGAGCAAAGCATAATAAGAACATGCTCAGACATACAATGCCTATAGTGAAATCAGGTAATGGAAATACTATATCATACCATTAATATTCCTTTTCAGGAAAGCCTTGGAGAAAAACAGTTGATGGATGAAAATAGGCAGTGTTAGGCATATTTATTTTAATTAAACAGATAGGAGCAGATATGCTATGTAACAACAGGTTTAATAAAGAAAAAATATCCACACCTCTGCAGATAAGCACAAACAAGGGGAAGGAAAAAACAAGTCTAAGTTCAGGCCAAGGGTCAAGGGTGGGCAGCAGACAACATAACCCGGAATAGGCTTGCGGAGTCAGTTAAAGGGCCAAGATAAAAACCAGGAGATCGGATACCAGAGGGAGCAGGGACAGGCTAGAAACAAGGTTACCAGATCAGGAACAGTATCAGGAACCAGAGTAAATCAAGATAAGGGCAGCAGGCCCTGGAGCAGGCACTGGGGGCTGGGCAGCCAGCCCTGGAGGCACAAAAGTAGAAAGTTCATAAGCAAGTCCTTTTGCCCTGCATACTTTTTTGATAACATTGCTAACATAATGTGGTTATTAATATACTCATCCTCCAGGAGAAAACAGAAAGCAGGTTCTAGTGACATGTAGAGCTTGCAAACCCCAGTGCTGTAGGCAATACCATGCAGGCATTTCACCATGGACAAGCTACTGGGTAATGAATTCAAAAGAAGGGGGCCCCCTTCCTAGTCGGCAGTTGTCGACTTGCCAACTGTTTCACTACCAATGTAGCTTTCTCAATAGGCCGCATATCTGGAACAAGTGTGTATTAAAGGGGAAATCCAGTGATCTCACAGCATTTGCCAGAATGGTTGCCCAGGCAACCTGAGAAACTTAAAGTTTTTCGCCAAGTTTCGCTGTGAAAATGACACCCATAGACTCTAATTGGTTAAAAAATTTGTTGAGCATCAAAAATTTGTCACCCATAGATTTCAATGCATTTTGGCAAATTTTTACTGTTTCGCAAATTTTGGTCAAAGCAAAATCGGTCAGATTCGCCCATCACTAAAAGACTCACTGATCAAGTGGGGCTAACTGCATTAAGTTGTATATACATTCCAGCACAAATATCCATTATAGTACCGGCTGATGTCAATGTGTCCATTTTTGTTACAAGACTAATCGATAAATAATTATCACAGATATTAAATCAGATAACCAATAGTCTCTGTTCTCTATTAATGCTCAGGAAAATTAAAGGCAACATCCCCACAATAGTTACACAATATGGTATCCCCAGATTATGCTGTTCCTAAAAATTAAGCGCTAGCAAAATCTATTTATAATATAAACCAGATAAAGATAAGAAAATCTCAAATCCCTTTTCAAAGTGTTCAGTTTGAAGGTCCAAGACATTTTTAATTGTAACAGTTGATCTTTTAATTTTCCTAACATATAAGATGCTACACGTGCAGGTAAAGAAAGAAATGCTATATGAGGTTTTACAATTTATATAATGGAACATGTCAAATTCAACTAAATCATTGCCAAAATCTCTAGATTGTTTGATCCAATTTCATTGTTCACAGCTTCCACATGTGAAACTGCCTGGATTTCTATAACATTTCATATCAGTTCTTCTACTGAAGTGACTTTGTGTTAACATGTCCTTGAGGCTCAGATTTCTCTTATAAGTAAAATATATAGATGAATTAACTAGTTGACCCGCCACTAGGTAGCTAGACAAAATATCAAAATGCTTACTTATAACAGAAAGGCTATGAAGCAGACTTTCCCCGAAAATGGATTCATTAAATATACAAGTGAATGCCGTACAGTGAATCTGAAATTTCGCTCATCACTACTGCTGAGGATTATATGCCTAAAGCTGGCCATAGATGTTGAGATTTTTAAAAGATCTGATCCTCATCGTGAGACCACGATTCTCTCGGAACGATCGTACAATAGTACGAATTGAACATCAACTAAAAAGACTAGTGATGGGCGAATTTGCGCCGTTTTGGTTCGCCGAAAAATTTGCGAAACTGCGCCGGCGTTTCGCGAATTTATTCGCTGTCGGCGAATCGCGCAAATTCGCCGCAAATTCGCACCTGGCGAATAAATTCGCCCGTCACTAAAAAAGACCAATTTGCCAGGAAAACAAAGGGTAGCTGCCTGCTTGGCCCTGCAAACATAGATAGATTGCCCTGGGACTGACAAAGATTTTTTAACCTGGCCAATCAAAATCCTGATGTCGGCCGAAAAATCATAAGATGTACGAGTTTGAATCCCACTAACCGCACAATAATTTCGAAGGATTGGTCGGACTTCACTAAAATCTGTCGTTCGGCAAGAAGAATCGTCGCGTCTATGGGGAGCTTTGCACTTTCGGGAACACCTTTTAATTATAGGCTTTAATTAAGGGGTATTCAAAAAATGTGTACGGCATAGTCAGTGATTAAGTTAGTTTGATAACTCAGCTCTATATGTATTAGTTCATTAATGGACAATTTTAGAAACCTGAAATTTTTTCATTTTCACCTATCACTGTTTTATATATGTTTAATGTTGAAAAGCGATTGCATTTTAAATTAAGGTGCCATGATGAATCCAAAGAACAACAAAATGGAACATGTCTAAACACTTACCCATGTATCTGTAGTACGTAGTTACTTTTTCTGTTACTTTTACAGCTAGAATACATCAAAATAATAAATCCCAAAGAAACCAATAATCTTATATTTGCTACCCAATTGTACATGACATATGCTTCTGTTTCTCCCATTTTGGGTTAAGTGTGAAATAGTTTTTATGCCTTGTTGGCCAGATGCTGTTTCTTCTCCACAATTTTTTTTAACACAACGAGGGAATAGTATATAATTCCCAGTGTAATGGCTTTTAACTAAATGTGATTTAAAAATTTGAATACTTTTGAATTGCATACCAGAATCCAACTGATGACTTTGGCACAGCAAAAACATAAAAAATAAGCATAACACCGCAAGTACACCTTCATAAACGAAAGCTATAAATGTTGCTTTTACCCGAAGAACTCAAAGGTGAATGAAGGGAACGATGCTAATACGACAAACAGGCTGGTGAAATAACACCATAGGGAGTATTGCTATGAAATGGATTAACACTCCTGGGGTTATCGCTATAAAATGACTGTATTGTTACCTTTCATCATTGTTCAATATACGTGAATTAAATTAAATTCACCTTGAAATCTTGTGCCCGTTATCAGAGCAGCACTTGCTTGCAGGCATTTTCAGCTTCATTTACCTCCTTACTGTTATTAATGCAGTACTGTCACTGTTAATTTCGAATGTAAACTGAAGAATATATTACTCATGCTAAATGTTTTCAGCATAAAAATAATTGAAAATAATGAGGCAATTTTGCAATTATTGGATTTGTCAGAAGAACTGGTGATCTTTTCTTGCACAGAAAACAGGCTTTACCTTGTCTTAAAATGCAGCAATGATTATGTGAGGTAATTTCAAAGATACACTAAAGCTTAAAGGCAAATTGCTGTCATTGAAAAGGTCACATTCTGACACACTGTGATATACTGTACATGCAGACGGAGAAGCATGAGTTCATTGTAAAAGCTCCCACTTTTAAGTTTCAGTTACATGTTACAGGTAGGGATGTAGCGAACTGTTCGCCGGCGAACTAGTTCGCGCGAACTTCGACTGTTCGCGTCCGCCGCAAGTTCGCGAACGTCGCGCGACGTTCGCCAATAGGCGTTCGCGTCAAAATCGGTCGCCCATTCGACCATTCGATCGCTAAAATCGAACGTTTTTCGTTCGATTCGAACGAAAATCGTTCGATCGAACGATTAAAATCCTTCGATCGTTCGAATCGAACGATTTTCGGATGATCGAAGTTCGCGAACAGTTCGCGAACAGTTCGCAAATTATGCCGGTGTTCGCGAACGGCGTTCGCGAACACATCGGCGGCGGTTCGCTACATCCCTAGTTACAGGTACTGCATCATTATGAATCTGTGTTTTTAATAAACAGTAACGGACAATTATATTTACAGTTAAACTTCTTTCTAAGGTCATGATGTAAAAAACAACTATGAAGGTCATTTAAAAAACATAAATATGTTTTCAAAAAAATGAAATCAATCAGTTTCATAAATTGTATGTACTAAAGGCTATTTTTAGTGCATGGTGTGTTAGGATTCACCTACGTTATTATATGTGAAGTCAGCATGCTTGGCCTCTTTAGCTTTTCATTTGCTAGACTGGGGGGCACATTTACTTAGCTCGAGTGAAGGATTAGAATGAAAAAAACTTTGAATTTCGAAGGTTTTTTTGGCTACTTTGACAACGACTTTGAAACGAACAATTCAAACTAAAAATCGTTCGACTATTCTACCATTCGATAGTCGAAGTACTGTCTCTTTAAAAAAAACTTTGACTACCTACTTCACCACCTAAAACCTACCGAGCACCAATGTTAGCCTATGGGGACCTTCCTTTTATAAATAACAATTAACCCTTAAAACATTTGGTCATCAACTCAGCTACAGCTACACCTTAAAAACCTGTCAGTTGCTTTGATAGTGATTCCATTTTTTTAGCCACAATTCATATTATTTTCCCTATTTTCCTTTTAAAAAATAGACAAGATATATAAGGCTCTTTTAAAGACTAAAAAACACAAAAAAGTAAAAAAAAAAAATTATATAAATTGAGCCTAGTTTTTAAACATAAGGAAGTTATGATTTTTCCCATCATTTTGTCATGCTTCTTCAAAAGGTAATAAAGTATCACATGATTAAACTGCAACGTAAATTGCAGACACATCTTAATAGATGTTAATTTACAACATTGTGAGCAGATTGCATGTCATATCATGGTTGAGCTTATAGTAGAGAACAATTCAGATTAGTTATTTGGAGGGATGTGACACAATCTAAATGAGGCACAAAAAAGACGTGCTTCAGAGGTAGGTTTAGTATTTAATGCAGAACATACTGCTCAGAAAAAGAGGGATGCAATGCAAATCACAGTTGAAGCTCTGATTGAATGCAAGCTGTTGACAGGTGATTCGGGTCAGTTTTTGAGCTTTTCAACAGATTTCAGGTACATTTAAATGAAACGACTAAAATGCTGTTTATTTTTCTCTTGTTTTTGAGTAGTTGAAAGCACTACAATTAAACAATGCATGTCCACAGCATTTCCAACTTGAACTAAAGACTTACACAGACATACAGTAAAACAGTAAGCAATGAGTTTACTTAAGTATAAGTCCTTGCACAGATACTAAAATACTAATGAATCAATGGACCAGGGAATGTGTATTCATCAATCCTCTCATTTGTATGTTTGTAATTTCTTATGAGCTTTCTAGGAATTAGATTTTCTGTTGTATGATAACATTCATTTTTTGTTTAATGATTGATAACATACAATCTTAGATACATTATATTTGAAGTTCATTTTTTCTTACAAGTGTATTAAGTCTTGAGTACTTCTGGGAAGTACTACTGATCGATTGGACATATTGTATTTGTCATTTTCATGAGTCATGAGTAAAACTTCATTGATCTTTATAGTGATGTCCCTGTATGTCATCAATACGGATTATTCTAATACAAAAAAATAATATTACAGTTACAAATACATATATGAATTTGAAATTATTTAGTATAAACATTTTATAATTGTGGATCAAAAAAAAATCTTAACAACCGGCTCACCAATTATCACTCCTAGTTTTTTTTATTTCCTGGGATATCGCTGACACATTTGTACAGTCTACATTTCCATGCATCTTTCACACCAGTCATTACTTAAGTGGAGCTTGCAATCTAATGCCCAGTTTCCTAAGGTCTTGTTAGCTTGTAACAATAATCTTTATTAAGACACAGTCAATATTACAAACCATGGTGACTGTAGTACAGATCAAAACAGTAGATCACAGCACATGTTAAGCTCTCTACATATGGAACAGTCCCTATCACATACAGTAGGGCAAATTTATCAGGAACCAATTAACCTTTGTGTGTGTTTTTGGAATACCCAGAAAAAATCCACACAGATACAGTATTAGGTGAATATACAAACTCTGTGCACTTATTACTGGCTAAATTAATCTCAAGATCTACAGGTCTTGTAATTTTTTCCTGGTAAATGACCCATATGATCTGAATTCTACATCAGAATACCCTTTCACAGAGTTAATCTGTCTGTCCAGGTAACATTTGAAATAGTTCTTGCAATGGATGCTCATAAAAACCATATGAAATTGTTAAGTGCATGAGCTACTTTAAACATACACACAGATAAAATGATCTTTTGATACCAGTCTAGTAACCCATATCAATCAATAAGAAGGTAGGATTGATTGGTCCGCTGTTTGAAAACACACACACACATATAGTGGGTTTAGTTTGTTACTAAGAGGTAAGAGGGCCAATCAGATTCTCTCTGGATAAACAGGATGATTACACATGAGATTTAAGGGTGCATTCAATTAACTGGGTCATATGAAACTTTTATCAAGTATTAGGATGCCAATCAAGTATCAAAAAAAAAATAAAGAAAGTCACTATGAATCTGTGTCTTGGCATAAACATGGGAGAAAAATCAATAGTTGTGAGTGTTTCTTCAAGGAAATAACCAAAAAAAAGTACTTAAAAATTCAATCCATTTATTAATACATACAGGTGAAGGCCTGACACGTTTCGTGCCTGTTGGGGCACTTACTCATACTGCCTATGAGTAAGTGCCCCAACAGGCACGAAACGCATCAGGCCTTCATCCTAACAAATGGATTGAATTTTTAACTACTTTTTTTTTTGGTTATTTCCTTGATGAAACACTCACAACTTTTGATTGTTGTTACATGTTTATGCACCCATGGACTGGGGTGAACTGTGAGTATATTTCTTCCAGCATCAGTCTAGCTATTTTGTTCAAATAAACGGGGGAGCCTTTTTGCCTTTTTCAATATCAGTTGAAGGGTAGTGGAAAGGCAATTTTTTTCAAGCTGGCTATACACAGGCAAATTTTGTCATCACCCTGAGAATGATCTTATCAGCTAACCAATCATGTTAATGAATAATTCCTTCATCAATGTAAGGAGACTTTTGTGATATATTTGCTGTGTTGGCTGAAATAGCTTACATACATTAACCAATGGCTATCTGTTCCTCTGTTTACTTTTGCATTTCATTTGTTCCGATTCTGCATGTATGTATTTATATATTTATATATATGTCACTATTCTGCATGAACTTTCAAAGAAAAGTACAAAACAATTAAGGTATATTGTATTTGCTTTTATTGTCTTCCATGTAAGTCTGATAACCCTGTGAATTTGCATATTGTGGGTGGTGGCACACCTAGTTAAACTATGAATGTAGATAATAATCTATTTGTTATTCTGTTGTTCAGTAATCTTCAAATATTTCGTATTTTATGGAAATTATCTAACGATAGATTCTGCACCGGTAGATGTTAATTGTTCCCTTTCAAGGGTAGAGCAACACTAGTTTACATAAGGTATTGATATTCTGTTTATCTAAATGGAAAATGAGTGAGCCAAGGAATCTAATTTGACTCTTAACAAGAAAGGGATGGGATTAGCATTAAAGGAAAACTATACCACGAAACAATGTAGGTTTCTATAAAAAGATATTGCATAAAACAGCTCATATGTAAAACCTTGCCATTTAAAAAAAAATAAGGGCCCCCCCCTGGGATCGTAGGATTCACTGTGCACACAAACATAGTTTTACCTTTTAGTGCTTGGATCCATATGTTTGAAAATTACATTATTGCTGTTGGTAAGTAAGACGCCAGCGAGGACCATACACATATGAACTGTCTGATGGATGCATATGGAATGCAAGTCATCTTGCTCCTGCTAGATATGACTTTGGAGAAGTTCCATTTGATGAAGGACATTTTCCTACCCCTTATGTCAACTGCAATTGGCCTGAAGAAAGTGAACCTATTAGGCGTACTGAGAGAATTAGAAAACTACCTGCATGGACTTTCTGACCAGCTTGAGAGTGTTAGAGTTTAAGATTACTGTTGTGTAATACCTGCATGACTCTTTGCTAATAAAGCACTGTTATACACTACTCATCCTCGACTACCCAGAACATAACACTTTGCTTCCACACTTCTTCCTGTTACAGTTACAGCTGCAGTATTTCTGGTCAGGTGATCTCTGAGGCAGCACACAGACCATCATAAAATGGTGGTTCAAGGCCAGAGATATAAAAGGGCAATATTTACTTAAATATATATTCCAGTTTGGAAAGATTCTTAATATGCCACTTAATATGATATAAACTATCTGTTGCTTAAGTATTCATTTTGGGGGAATAGTTTTCCATTGAAACCCCTAACCTATCTTATATAAATTATACACAGCACATGTGTATTAAATTCATAAATTACTTAAATTGTCTTTAGCCATCTGGTATTATTTAAGAAAGCGTAAATTTTATTTCAGTGAGTTGCATGATTTTATTGCCAATTTGTAGATCAACTCGAGTTTCTCAATGGGTCCAGGGGGTAGTGTAGACATTTCCTTTAATTATAGGAAGCACATGGCTTTTCCTTTTTAGACTCTATTTCAGGAGGGGGTTGGATGCTGCTACAGAATGAAAATGGAGCCAATTCTGCACCCTAAGGGAAACAACCACTTAGTGAAGTCAGGAAGCAGGAACCCTGTAAACGAAATAAAGATAGTGTTGTATTATATTTGATCAATATTATATATATATATATATATATATATATATATATATATATATATATATATACACACAATATCAAAACAGGGGGGTTGTGGGAGCACTCTTAAGGCTTTAAAGTATATATAAGTATAATAAATGCTATTGCATATGTACCCAAAACAGGGGTTATTTTGTTACAAAGTTATGATCATAAAATTGATAAGCCACCATACCACGTCAAGGTAAACCCCGAATGGCGGTCCCTAACTTGTTTTATTTTATATGTGCATTCTAGCATTACCTGTAATCAATGTCCGTTGAACGCTGTTTTTTCACTGTGGGCTAAATCCTCCCCAGCCAGCAATCAGGCTTTTAAAGGAGAGATATTCCCCAAACAAACGCCCAATTTTAAAAGCATAGGATCACCACTAGTTTAAAGGGGGGGTATGGGGTGCTACAACCACTGAAGCTATGCCACAACTTCCGGCTAAATATACAATATCAAAACAGGGGGGTTGTGGGAGCACTCTAAAGGCTTTAAAGTATATATATAAGTATAATAAATGCTATTGCATATGTACCCAAAACAGGGGTTATTTTGTTACAAAGTTATGATCATAAAATTGATAAGCCACCATACCACGTCAAGGTAAACCCCCCCTTGTTTGGGAATATCTCTCCTTTAAAAACCTGATTGCTGGCTGGGGAGGATTTAGCCCACAGTGAAAAAACAGCGTTCAACGGACATTGATTACAGGTAATGCTAGAATGCACATAAAAAAATAAAATAAGTTAGGGACCTCCATTCGGGGTTTACCTTGACGTGGTATGGTGGCTTATCAATTTTATGATCATAACTTTGTAACAAAATAACCCCTGTTTTGGGTACATATGCAATAGCATTTATTATACTTATATATATATACTTTAAAGCCTTTAGAGTGCTCCCACAACCCCCCTGTTTTGATATTATATATGAGTTATATATATATATTATATATATATATATATATTATATATATATATATTATATATTATATATATATATATATATAATATAAAAAAATCAGATTGACTCAGGATATTAACCAGACAGCTTTATTTGAGGTATACATTAATACATAGTAGTGATGGACGAATCTGTCCTGGAAAATTCACAAAACTGCGAAACGCATTGAAGTCAATGTGCATCCAAATAATTTTGACTAATTTCGACAATTTTGATGAAAGCAACAATTTTTATACTTGTGACTATTTTGTCCAAATGCATTAAAGTCAATGCACATCTGAATAATTTTTATACACTACAAAATTTATGTGCATAACAATTTCTTTTTTGTTGCTGCAAATTTTTTGCGGGCAAATTTTGGCCACAGTTTTGTGAATTTATTTGCATGTGGCAAAACTGGGAAATTTGCAGCAATTCCATGCCTGGGAAATATATTTGCCCATCACTAATACAGAGTATTACAATACAGAGTATTAAATGATAGCTCATACAGCCTGAAAGTTTGTGAGGATGTGGAGGAACAATTAGTGATATAGCACTTCTTCATTGGCATCCAATCATAATCCTTGTTTTAGCATAACCGTGTCACTATTTCCATCTAGGGACAGACTCACAGTCTCAGTACAATAGCCACATAAGGTACATCTACTGTGTCAGCACAGTGTCCAGAATGGTATTTGTGCAGTGAGTATGTTTTTGAAACTACAGTATATGTGCCTTTCTTGGCATTGCCCTAGGATTACTTCTGACATGAGACAACAGATATTTTCCTTGTTCTGTGTAAACATTCTACAACCCTAATAACAGAATGGCCTTTAACCTTGAGCTTCTTCTACAACATAGCAGTTCTGTACTAGTGTTCTGTTCTATAGTCTTTGTTATACAAATATGATAACAACTAATACATGACTTAAAGCTAAATTAATTAAAGTAAATAACAGCTTTTGTCATAGCACAATCATGGGAGTTATACTGATAACTATTAAGAGAAACTTTGTGCTGCACGGGAGCTTAGTGTGGGGTAGTTTTACAGGTGATACGCCAAACGAAGAACTGGCACTCAGTAGCGTTTACAAAGGGGAAAATCCCTACTGTGACTTGAGAAAAGAGAAAGAGATATTTGAAACGTGAACGTTAATTGATCTCTACAATTTATGAAGAGGTTTATTGTTGATGAATTATTTTTGTATCAGCTGATTTAAGAATGAGGAGCCCCTCCATAACATAGTTTACATTGTTTATATGGGTTTGTGTATTTTAACCATTTTTCTGGCAAATAATACATAATAAATATTGCTTCCTGTATCATAATTTAGATAATGCAATACTGCTTGGGAAATTAGTCTTTTATTTATTTTTTTCTATTGACATTTTAACTATAGGGTCAAATAATTGACATATTCTGATCTGTAAACCATTGGAACCCAAAGTAAAAATAGAGCAATATGGGAAAGAGTTAAAACACATCAACAAGGGCCGGAACTAGGCATAGGCAGAGTAGGCACCAGCCTAGGGCCCAATCATGGGGGGGGCACACTTTTAATGGGATTTTTTTTCTTTTGTTTTTTACACCCTGGTTTGCTTGGCCTTTAATAGCTTTCAATTTTATAAACTGCTTGTTGCAATCCCCTTTTGCCCCCTTTTGCACTTCCCATCTTTTTGGCAGCTTCTAGCACAGGTAAAAAGATGATTAGGGGCAATAGGATTTTTAGCTCCTGCTCGCACAAGTACATATTTGGGAGCAATATTGTGCATTTTTTGGCTGCTGCTGGCACGGGTACAGATGGGGGCAATATGAGGGATTGGCTGTTGCTGGCTCAGGTACATAGGGCAATATGGTGTCTGCTGGCACAAGTACACAGATGTTTGGGGCAATATGATGAATTGTTGGCTCCTGCACAGGTACAAATTAAGGGCAATATGATGGATTTTTTGGCTGCTGCTGGTATAGGTACAGATTGTGGGTAGCAATATGATTGATGTTTTGGCTTATGCTGGCACAGGTACAAATGGGGGGCAACATGATGGCTGCTGGCACAGGTACAGGGGACAATATGAATGGTAAGGTGGGAAATTGTAATGCAGGACCAGATGGGGGGGCACTGCTTGAGCCCTTGCCTAGGGTGCCAAAATACCTTGGCCGGACCCTGACATCAGCTGATTCCTATTTTGGAGGGTGTTTAGCATATAAATGAATTAAGGTGGCCATAGACACACAGATATTAATGTACAAAATTAAGTTTCATACGATATTTGGTATGTGTATGGAGGGAGATGAGCAGGCTGCTATCAGCAAAAGACTTGGATATCAATTGCACTAACACTTCACTGAAGGATATAGCACTCCACCATTTCTTTGCTGTGTGGTTCCTTTAATTATCCAGATTTACCACATACAGTTTCACACTTCATGTGGTAAATATGGCTAAATTAAATGAATTATTGCATTAAAGGAAGTGCAATATGATGGCATGGTCATGCATCTAGGAATAGCACCACCATGTATACCAGCACCAGAGAAGTGTGAGTAGTGCTACCTATATTTGTTGGATATCAATTAGCCAGGTCATAAAATTTTAATTGGGCGCCCAAACTCAGCTAGGGTTTACTGCTGAATCATCAAACAGGTAGATTTCTATTGTTTTTTGTTTCTACCTGTATATCTGACAAGTAGTGATGATCGGATTTATTCGCCAGGCGCGAATTTGCAGCAAATTTTTTTTTTGACGCCGGCGAATAAATTCACGAATTTGCCGAGACAATTCTGACTTAGTAAATGTAAAAAACCACAATAATCTCCAATGCAAACATTTGCCAAGTAAAAGTTTCAAGGTGCTATAAAACTTAAAGGGAGCTGTGCTTATTGGACCATTTTTAATTCATTTGGACTTTTAACAGTTTTCTGATTTTTTTTGCTAGGAATCATTTTAGAGGTTTTAGAGATATTTATATATTTTAGATCATTGTTTATTGTTTTTTTTTTCCATTTGTACTTTTATATCCTTTAGGCTAATTAGGCTGCCTGATTAAATTTCAGTAGGTCAGGTATTCCTAACCCTATCCTCCCTTGCATTGAAGGGTATATATAATTAGACAAGAAAGCCTCAGAACCTTGTTATGCCAGATAAAATTGAATATTTTCCATTTGTGGGAAAATTGTCATTAAGGCTATGAGGCTAAGCCTTCCCAAACCTGGATGATAATAAAAAATCAAGAGAAGAAAAAAGAAAAAGCTTTATTTCCTATTTTTTCCCCTAAATATATAAGTCCTGGTACAGCCTCAAGAGGATTGGCTAGGCTGGAGGAAGAAATTTGAAGCTTCCTGCAGCCTAGCCAATCCCCTAGTGGCAGAATCGAAGTTTAGTCACAGTCTGCTGCTATGATTAACTGTTCCTGGGTTATATGTGTCAAGGCCAGCAGCCAGTACCCTTTTTATTAAATTTGGGCTTTGTTTTTATTACCTTCTGCCCCTTTACCCACCAAAAATTCTAGAGCAGATTCACGGCATCGGAGTTCTTCTTCTTCTTCAGTCTTCATCGGGTCTTCTGGCGATTCGGCAATTTTCAAGACTTTCGGCTAACTGATGGTGGGGATGATATGCCTTTACCAATTACTCTCAGTGAACACTAGATATTAGCCAAACCCTAAAATACAGCTACTTGCAGGGTTCATCATTTAGCTCCAAGATGGAGTTGAATTACACCTCTCAATATCCCTAGAGTGGTCAGCAGTCTATTATGCAGAAGGAATAAGCACAACACATAACCAACTTGCCACTAGTGAGAGGCAAATAAATGTATTGGCATTTTGTTTATTCATTACTGGGGTACTAACAGAGGGTCATTATGAAAATTAGAACAGCTTCTTGTACTCACCTAACTGCTACAGATATTACATTCTACAGAGTTGGCTATCATAGACTTAATACTGTACATCACACTAATATCTTATTCTTCTGTAAAATCAAAATAATACATAAGTAGCCTCCCCAAGCACAAAAATCACCATCTGCCTATGTTCAATTGCACCAGTTTAATGTCTACATGAGAAATTGGGAAAAGTAATGAATGGAAGTAATATAATATTTTAGGAAGTAACATCATTTTAACAGCATGATTCCATCCAAACCAGGATATTTTGTCTATTAAATGATAAATGAGGAAACCATTGACCACAGAGCTTGTATTGTTTTTTATTTGAAACCTGCTTAAAAGTTTTGAGTTTCCAATGAAATGGGAAGGTATAAAAGATCTTTTTAATTAGATCATTAATTCAGACTACAATTCTCAATCTCAAATTTTAATTACTTCTTTTTTAATTATAATCAAGTTAAATAAATAGCCCTTCATTAGAAATGCATAAAAATAATACATTTAATCAGTTTGGGATAGTACTGTTATTTGACTTATCAGTATTATGCATTGTTATGTCATACTAAATGATTCTGTATTACATTTGCAATTTTCCACATTTATACTCTAGGTCATTATCAAAAAGTTTGCAATTAACTTGAAAATAACAAAATAATTTCTTTAGAAATTACATATTCATCTTAACAAAAATGAAAAGACAGTTTGCCTAAAATAATTATTTGAGCTCTAATAATGATGGGCCAATCCAGTTTATAATGTATTTATATTTAAATTGGTATTTATGGTTTGTCATTTGATGAATGCTTCCTATGTACTTGTAACACTGAGGGGTCCATTTACTAACAATCAAATTGTGATTTTTTTTTTCCAACAAATTAAAAAACAATGTGTGGTTTTCCTATATTTCTAAACAGCTCTAAACATTTTTAATTTATTAAGTGCAAAAACCTTTATTGCCAAACTTTGCCAAGTAAAAGTTGTTGAGGTGCTGTTGAAGTCAATGAGAGATGCACTGATCCTATTGGACCATTTTGGATTTTTTATTTGCTACGAATTGTCCAAAAAAAATTTCATAGGTTTTCAAAGAATTCATATTTTTTTGGTATCATTCAGAGCTTTTCTTTTTTTGTTTGTACTTTTTAAAATCTGAACTTTTAATATATTTAATGACAATCATGGTTTAGAGTTTAGTTGAGGTTTCAAAAACCTCTACAACCACTAAAATTCATACTTTAATAAATAAGCCTCCACCACTACCCTGTTTCTTTTATTGTACATATACCCTTGTCCATGTTTACCTTTTCCAAAGCATTCTATAAACTTTAAAGGGGGCTGTTCACCTTCAAACACTTTTTTTCAGTTCAATTGGTTTCAGAGGTTTCAGAAATAGACTTTATCAACTAAATGTAGCAAATTGTAACAGTTCATAATGCACCTGGATTACTGAGCTGCCAGACTGAAAAACTAGAGACAAGAATAGGGATGGGCGAATTTGACCCGTTTCGTTTTGCCAAAAATTTGCACCTGTGAAATATCGCCGATGCTCATTAAAGTCTATCGGCATCAAAAAAATTGTCGTGCGGCACAACGCCATACAAGTCTATGGGCGTCATTTTTGCGGTGAAGCAAGACGAAAAAAATCGCCAAACCTAGACAGGAACATTAAACTAAAATTTTGGGAAAATGGTAAAAAAATAAAAGATGGAAATCAATTATTTGTTTATGTTGAACAATTTGAAAACAGCTAAACTTAAAAAGTGTTTGGAAGATGAACAACCCATTTAATATCAATGTGTAATGGGTGAATCTGACCCATTTCATTCCACCGAAAATCCTCGAAACAGCAAAACTTAGTGAAAATGCAAGTTTATGGGCAACATTTTTTTATGTGCAACAATTTTTTTACCCATTGGAGTCTATGGGCGAAGTGGCTAACGCTAGCGTCAATTTGCTAGCGTTACCGCTCGCAGGGACATCACCAGTTTACTAATGGGCAGGCACCAATTTGCTAGTAAAAAGACTCTATTGTCTTTATAAAGGTTCCCTGGACATGTATAATTAACAGTGGAAATGTAATGTATTTGCTACAACATATAACATAAAGTTGTCCAATCAACTTTAAATTTCCCACCGTATGTAAATTAACCTGAGCGCAAGACCTCTAACTTCAAACTTAGCTTTGAATTGCTCGCATTGCCAAAGTAATGGTAGCAAAAACTTGCCAGCGTTCGGCGCCCAGGACGAAACTCCACATGTTAGTGAATTAGCATTGTCTGGGCGAATTTTGGCATAGTGTTGCGATCGGTGTGAAGCAGACGCTGGCGATTTTCACCGGTAAGTAAATCTACCCCTATGGGCATTTGCTGGAAACTTGGCGAAAAATTTTACTCAATACTATTTGAAATAAATGAACCAGCAGTTTGCAAATATTTTAAACAGGAAAGATAAGCTGTCACAGGCAAAATGTCTGGATATTACTACCACTGGAAAAATGTTCATTTTCTATTGCATCTACTTCACCACTTACTGTACAGTATATAGACAATATATATAATACATATCTGAAGCATGGCTTACTTATACTAAATTAGATTGAAAAGATATAAATTCACAGAAGTGACACAAGGTGGCCTATTTTTAAACCTGAAATTTTTCTGGTTGAGTCTTTCCCCTTTTAAAGAATGGGGGGAAAATTAAATATTTCAAGATTTATGATGCTCTAATGCTGAAAAATGCTCCACATTCTCCAAAGCTAAAAATGCAAATCCAAAAATACTCCAGCTATAACATGTTGAAACTATGCAGAAGTCACTCGAAAAAGTTTCACGATTCGAGCATCAAACTGAAAAAGCTGCACGATTTGATGCACAATTTTGTTGCAAATTTTTCCCTCACCAACTTTTTTGGTCAGATGTATTGGTAAATAAAGGGATTCGGGTTTCGGAGCTTGGTAAAAAATTTGTTATAGTGAGAAAAATATGAGTTTTAGATAATGCCTCCAATGTTAGTATTTTGTACTAGTTTTTTTTACTCGAATTTTTAGAGAAAAAAAATTGCATTTTTAGAGATTTGTTATGCTCCTAAGCGGCTAAAAGTCTGAATCCAAAAATATTCTAAAACATGTCAAATTCATGTAAACGTTATAGCAGCTGTCCCTTTAACCATATGAAGATGTTTTTAACCTTCAAGAGTGTTGGGTTGTTTGACTCTTTTCACTCAAAAACTCGATAAACTAAAGTTTTTCAAGCGCCAATTTGATAAAGTCATACAAATCGAATCAAAAGTTTTTTGTTTGTAAAAATTAAAGTTTCTTTTTATCCGATCTGATCTGATATTGACAAATATTAGTAAACAAGACAAATGTATTGGAGTTAGGTCTATTTTGTTTCTGGTAAAATGTGAGAAAAAGAAAACGCACTTTAGTAAATAACCCCTTAAATGTGTAATAGGCACAAAATGCATGGTGGCATGCAGTACTCAAACACCTGACACAGCCCTGTGTGCCTATATTGCATTATTATTTAATAGCAACACAGTAATGCAAAATAGGCGCAAATAAAGACCCACGTTTTTTTTTATTTATCTAATTAACTAATTTTAGAAAACCTTATTAAATTTGGCACAGATACTGACTTGCAGCCAATAACATGAGGGCTATACAAGTTGTAACGGTGCTGTTGTGCCTCATTATACATTGTACTGTGACATAAGTTTTGAGGTTTTGGTGATCACCACTAGTAGCATATTGGGGGTGGGGAGCGTTGTTATATTTCCATGGTTAGACCATAGAACTGTGTTTATTTTAGAACTTGGTTAGTGGTAATATTCTGAGGGGCATATATATCAAAGGTAAAAATTTGAATTCAAAAAGACCAGCCTAAATTAAGTCGGCAGTTTTTAGATGGCGAGTGGTCGAAGTCGAATTTTCAAAGAGACAGTGCATGATAAATTTCTATATTCAAATTTTTTGCAAATTTGAATTGAATTTTGACTATTCCCTAGTCGAAGTACACAAATATATCTCGGAATTTGAATTTTTTCAATTCGAAAATTCACCTTGACCTTTGATAAACCTGCTCCTAATGGCATATTTATCAAGGGTCGAATTTCGAATTAAAAAAAAATGGAAATTCGAATTTAAAAAGACCAAATGAAATTAAGGGTTTTTTTTGGGACGAATAGGTCAGTTTTCGTTCGAATAGGTCAGTTTTCGGCCGAATTCGAATAGTTCGTATTGAAGGAATAGCGCATTCGATTTAATTTAATTCAAAGTTTATCCCCCCAAAAAACTTTGATTTTTCAACATCTACAAATTGATTCCAAATAGGTTCTAGGAGGTCCCCCATAGGCTAAAACAGCAATTCAGAAGGTTTTAGATGGCAAATGGTTGAAGTCAAATTTTTAAAGAGACAGTACATGGTAAATTTTGATATGCAATTTTTTGATTTTTTTGCAAATTCGAATTGAATTTGGACTATTCCCTAGTCAAAGTACACAAAAATAGCTCGAAATTTGAATTTTTTCAATTCAAAAATTCACCTCGACTTTGATAAATCTGCCCCTAAGTGTACAAGAGGTTATCATAAGATTTCCATTTTTGGGTGGGTATTTTTAGAGCAATATGCCTGCAGTTACACGACACATATTTTAATATATTTTGTATTATAAATACATAAACCTAAATTGCAATTAAAGACTGTTTTCATCAAGCACATTCCTTAATTACTGGGAAACATAGTTTGTCCTAGGTAATAATTCTAAATTTGTCATTATGGTTGACTGCTATTTTGCAATTATTGAGCCTTCCTAGATTATAACTATTTCAAAGCACTTGACAGGAGGCAAAAAAAAACATTCTTCCTATTACAGATGTTTCTTTATTTCTTCAGAAAATTGTACCATTCGAACATTACTTTACTAAGTGTGAGCAAGGCATATATATATAAATATTTTACTTTTTTAAAGCGTCTACTGGTAATTATATATTAAAAAGCTGTGCATATTGACACCATTGATTATTTCTTGGTATGGATTTCAAAGATTTGTATTTGTACAATAAATTCTTCTGCTCTAACTGTAAAAATAATTGCAAACCTAGAACTCAGTTTAATGATGCCTATGGTCCTTTAGTGTCAACAAAACAAATTATTTTCGACAGTTCTGTAAATGAGCAGGCAACAGCAAGTGGGCCACTAATTGTCAAGAGATAATGTCTAATAAGAGAAGTCAGAGGAAGTTTGCAAGGGCAATTTCTATTGCTTTTAACTTTCATTTTAAAGTACAAGTTACTTCTCATTAGTTTTCGTTTTGCCTTGTCATTTAAACCCACATCAATTAAGTTGCGCATGTTGCTTGGGACATGAAGCTCTTTGTTTTTCATGGAAAGATCTTCCAGTTTGATATTTTTTATTACCCTAATTTGCTTTCTGACATGATTCTTTTGACAAGTATGCTTGTGGATCTAATTAGTTTGTAGGTATACTTGTCTATCATTACAGACGAGAACCATTTCAGTCCACATGCCTACAGCTAAACTATATTCCCTTCAGCACTCCATAATTCTTCAACTTAAAATGTACAAATGGGGAATTATTTATTTGGAAATCATAACTGAACGCTTTAATGCTAAAAGTTATCCATCTGCAATTAATGTAATAGTAAACAAATAACATAGAAAGGATATATACGTTTATCTTATACACATAATTATTCTTCCAGACAATTACTCAAATGGAAGTTCATACAGGTTCCCATACATTCAACCAAACTGGTAGCTTTGTAAGCATGGCAGACCTTGGTATGGCTACTCTTATACACAAACATATTTACTGTTTACTCCTCACCAAAATGAAAACAGTACTTGCATACTATTCCTGAAATTAGGAGTGGTGATCAGGTGCAAATAGAAAAAAGTAGTAATTGAATAAAATGGGAGAGAAGAGTATGTTGAGTTAGTGTGAACTACAAATTTAAAAAATGAAAAGAAAAAAAAAATCCTCTGCTCTTGTTAGTCTCTCTTTACTCTGTTTGCCACATGGAATTTCCAGGTGAAATACACAATGACGATACAACATTCTGCTATACCTCTGTAGTACAGAACAAGTACCGTCCAGGTACTTTCTGTAGTAATATATGCAGACCTATGTATATATGAATACACATTTCTTAAGTTCCTGTCTACTTCAAAGGATTGTAATTAACCCCCATTTAGCTAGTAGGCAGGACAAACCCAGATAAACCATCTGGAGAGGGTCTTTTACAGTTGTTATTGGTAAAAGGGACATCTAAAGAAATTAGCTGGTTTTCCTGTTTAACCTGTCATCAGCCAATCAGAACCATTCCCCATTTGGGTCAATGGCATAGTAACAGTATTACAATGGAATTGGTTTTTGGCTGAAGAGAAAGGGAAGGAGAGCAGAAGAAAAAAAGGGAAGCAGAGGAGAAGAGAAAGGGAAGGAGAGCAGAATAGAAAGGGAAGAGTAAGGGAAGCAGAGGAGAAGAAAAAGGGAAGCAGAGGAGAAGAGGAAGGGAAGACGAGGGAGAGAGAGAAGGAACGAAGTATAACCTTTGGGCACATTTTGAAAGATCTCTGTATAATTTGCTGTCTCTGGGCTGGATAATCTGAATAAATCGTTTCATCTCTGGGAACCTTGGTTGCATGCTTTACCTGGCTGTGGTAAATTGCGGACTCTACATTTTATAACACTATACGGATACTTGGATATATCTATAAAATACACATACACTTCAATCAGACATAGTCAGGGGCTTAAAGCCACAGCCCACTTTCTGGAAGGAGATATAGAGATTCCGATTTCCCAAAAGGAGTTCATTCTAAAGGGAATTGAATTTATATTACAACATAATTTCTTTTGGTTTCAAGGCAAGCATTATTTACAGGTATGTGGGACCGCCATGGGTACGAGATTCGCCCCCAGCTATGCGAATTTTCATATGGGTTATTGGGAAGAATGTCACGTTCTACCATGCCTAGAGCTGGGGGCCAACCTCATCCTATGGCGTCGCTACATAGACAATATAATAATTGTCTAGAAAGGTTCTACCGACTCATTGATTGAATTCGTTACAGTACTGAATAAAAATGATTTAAATATAGAACTACAGTATCCCTCACTTATAGTCATAAAGAAATCAATTTTTTAGATTTGACCATCTATCCAATAAATTCACAGTTACAATTCAAAACATATTTTAAGGAAGTAGACGCAAATAATCACGTCCTACCTAGCAGTAATCACCATCCACAATGGATTAAAAGTATTCCATTTAGCTTAATGTGTAGAATCAAAAAGAATTGCAGTGAGGAAGTGGTACAGATGAAACAACTGGAAAAATTAAACAGTAGGTTTAGAGAAAGGGGATATAACAATAAGATATTAAAAGAATCACGGGTGAAAGTGGACAAAATAGAAAGGAGTAAGTTACTAACTGAAAAAAAAAGAAGAAAATAAGGAAATAAAACAGGAAATAGTGTTCTCCACTACTTATAACCCCTTAGCAGGGAACATAAGTAGAATCATTAAGAAACATTGGGGAATCTTACAATGCGATATGGATTTAAAAAATACCATTCCAGATGAACCAAAAGTGGTTTTTAAAAGAGCAAATAATTTAAAACAAATTTTGACAAATAACCACTGTCTAAATAAAGAAGGCTAATACGCCATCGCTAAGCGCCTGAGGTCTACACGCGGTGAGAAAAGACGCCGGTGACTTTTCACACATACACCAACAGTTTGCAGACTCTTGGGAACGCTGAAGCGGTGACTTTGGGAAACATAATACTATATGTGAACTTATCACTGGAACATTGTGAGTGTATTTTTATCAATTGTTTATTAAAAATGTCTACAATTTTACACTATGTTAGTGAATTTTTAAAGTGGGATGAAATCCTGGAGCCGCATGTACAATCCGCTGTCGATATCTACGCTCCTTTAATGTGCAGTATTCCTTAAAGGAGAAGGAAAGTCTAAAATCAACTTAAGCTCTAAGTGTTGACCATGAAAAGCATATCCCTTTACAACCAAGCATTCCCTCATTAGTTCTTTCATTAACCTTTGTGTTGCAATCGTTTTTTTAAAAAGTTGAAACATGTATATAAAAGCATACCCATGCTGCAGTCCAGAAATCAGGCTCAATAGGGCACACGCATGCGCAATAGTTCCCAGCAGTGCCCTGCGCATGCGCACGATGATCTTGTAGGTTCCCTGTCAAGCAATGACGTTGCGACCATGTGATGCAGCCATTCGTCTTTGCTGACCTCTCTGCCCCGCCTCACTAAATCAAGCTCCAATCGCGCTCCTGCTTCCACATAGCTTGGAAACAAAGGGAAGCTTTGAAGCTCCTGCGCTCGCTCTAGTTTTAATTTACAGTATGTCAGTGAGTGAGCGCAGGAGCTGGGGAGCAGAGCTAAACCATATATCAAGCAAGCCACCATTCGGGTCTGTCTGACTGAGGTCTGTAGTAATGCAGATTACTAAAGGAAAATACGCATGCCTTTATTTTAAATGGATACTTTGTCCTGTTTTTTTTTTTTTTTTTTCCAACATCATCATCTGCCGAACCGGAAGTGATGCACCTATTTGAAAATGGCGGCACCGAACTTTAAACAGCAGGGAAACTTCAAGACACCTGTGCACAAAAGCAGTTATGACATGACTATTTTTAATGTGGCGTTTGAGGAGGGGGCCTGATGCCAGACCTAATGAACTAGGTTTTATTTTTTTTGTTTCCTTCTCCTTTAAACGTTTGTGAGTACCCCTCTATATAAATCAGCATGGGACAATGTTTGAGATAGTGGATAATAAAGCACAAAAATACACTGGAGTGGATACAAGGGACACTTTATTTATTGTATAAGTTAATCACAAAAGGTGTGTGAATACGTTTGGAAAATACTACACCATATTGGCGGAAATCTCTCTCTTCTCTTTTATTTTCTTTTTCTTTTCTCCGTGAGCCTGACCTCGTGCTGTGAGCGCTGGTTTTCCTTTGAAACTTTGGATCCTTGCTTTGAGTCTGAGGGAGAACAGACACACGATATACCGGCAGAGGAAGCAGACAACCAGAATCCTTGATATCCTTTTTACCTTTTACAGAAAGTTAGAACAACACTCATGGGTTTAAGGTCTGTTCTACTGAAAATAATATTTTTATGAATTATTGCCCTTTTAAAGGGGAACTACAGCTTCCAAACCAAAATTTGACAAATAGGCCCACAGAACACAGAAACCCCCAATATACCTATTGTTACCATACTTACAACGTTATACATACTTCAAAAAGTATGAATAAATGCCATTTTCTATGCTGAAATCTAGCTGTTTAACAAACAGGCAGATATGGACATCTTTCTGCAAATACATACTGCACAGGAGATTGTGGGCAGAACCAACTGGCGAAGATTCCATAGTGTTTTTTTGATAAAGGCTTTACATAAAGCCTGAACATATTACACTCACAAATCCCGGATAAAACTAAAATGCCATCTTTTTACTAGAACTGCTCAAATTCCTTTTTTGGGACTACAGGGACTCCTTCTTAAGATTCTGTAATAATACTGCTGATTTGATCTATTAAAAAATATAAGCATAAGTGTATATATATGTCAGAAGCAAATACTCAAAGTAAGTTAAACACACACAATTATTTTTGTATTCTTATATATTTATAACACTAATTATATCAATATACTAGATAAAATAAGAAATCATAGTTGCAAAGCATAGTGATTTATTCTGTATACCACACAATATTGTTCTGTTGCACAGGAATGTGCATCCTGGGACTATAAGTACTGCAGTACACAACAGATAAAGCTTTTATCTATCATTGATTAAATATATTGGTTACATTTTAATGGAACAATGATTTCTTTTGTTCTGCGTGTTGGAGTGGCAATATACACTGAAGGGGTGGTAAAACATATTTCCTTCATGCTGCTCAGAGATGCTAATGAGTTCCCATTCTGGCATAAATGTGGTTAGAAATGCGGTAGGTTAGAGAGATTGATCTCCACAAGTGCTAATGAAACTGTGATGAAGAATGAAGAGACATACTACAAATCCAGCTCTTGCAGCTTGGAATGAAATTTGTCCTTGGTCGAACAGTTAATTTTACAAGGGTAGTTAATACTGGCACTGTATTTTAAGCAGAGTTTATGTACTGAAAAAAATAAGGACAGCCAAAGGTCACTAGCACACATACACACACATCTATATTTGCTAAAGGAAGTAGGGGCAATCAAAATAAATAAGTTGCATAAATTCTATTAACCAAATGTATATGTTTATATTAGACATGTGATCTTCCATCAAGGTTACAGAAAAACGTTATACACATTCTTGCAGAAGGACAAAATATAAGAGCTGCAGCAGCTAAAGTCGCCCTGGCATTCATCTCATTGGTCTGAAAAAAAGTGTATAGGTCCAAAAGTATTTTCAAATACGTGCACCCACCTACGCCAACAACCTCATGGGTTGGTGGGAGGAAACTCACATTTATGGAGAAACTACACAGGGAACTGGGAACATTAAACAATACAAGTACTTGAGTTTAATGCGTTTATTGCAAAATTGAATAAAAATAATTGTAATTTAAGTTCAATAGCTTATTTGGAGAGATGTGTATTCGATTTTTGGTTTTTCAGTTGTTGGAAGTTGGTGACAGTGTATAGGAAAAAGAGTGGTGAGAATTTCCTCTTAAGGGCTGGCTTGTGCCATTTGAGTCCATTGGCACAGTTTGCCAGGTTCAGCATCTCCGATATGACTGCAACACAAGTAAGGAATTTGTTTTGAAATCTTACAGGATCATTTTTTTGTCACATGATTATTCTTTTTGGGTTTTTATGCATTTTTAAAGGCATTCAGACAGGAGATATCTGATTATTGTAGCAAAGTGAGGCTCAGCTGGAGTATCGTGGTTATGTAGGATTTAGAGGTAAAGCGTGGGAGAAGTAGAGGTTGACAATGTGATTTCGTTGGTCTCCCAATGTTTATCATGTTACTAAACCGCTACTTATACGGCTGCTATATTGGCTGGTTCTGAGAGTGCTTACCATTGGACGCAAGTTATCTTCCCTTACATGAAACAGTAACATTCTTCATCACCATTTCAAAAGCTAGTCATATGTGTGCTGCCTCAGCAGTAAATAGTTATTGTATTATGTCTAAAATGCATAATAAATTATTTATGTTTTATATGCATACATTGCTATATTGACATCTAATAATCAAAGGTAGCTGCTTACTTGCTTTGTCTCCCACCTATTCCACTTCCTTATCTGAGTTCCTCCCTAACTACTTTCCTGTACCTTTTCTGAATGTGTGGGGGTTGCTCCAGAGGTTGGTTAAAGAATTTACTTTTGAACTCCAACATTTGTCCATCCATCCTGAATAAAGAACTTTTGAGTATTCTGAGTGTTGTTGTGAGTTCCATTCAGACCATAGAAAAACTTCTCTCGGGAAACTCAGCCACTATCACAGTAATTGGTCAAAACGACATAAAATGATTTGATTAACTGCTATAATCACAATATAATGAGATACTTGCTGTAAATGAAATTTGAACATCAAGTTGCGGGTAACTATGTCACAATAAATATGCATGGGTCAGTGTGCAACAGGGAGAAAGCAACAATGACATGATTAACAAGGACTTGTCTGATCATCACACCTACCCTGAGGAAGCGGTCTAACGGAGACTGCGAAATGCTTTGGAAATTGGAGCAGTTTGATTTATTCACTGATCACAGACTCAACAGAAGAAGCCTTCCTGGTCCCAGAGAAGTCTGGACTTTTATTTTGCTTTGGGTACTACGTGCTTTATGATCTGGCTGTACTTGTGAGTAGAAAATCACTTGCTTTGTGGTGATTTTAAACATTTATTTAAGCACTATATTTTTCTTTATATCTTCATTATACTACTTGGTGGATAACTGGAGGGAACTTATAAGGTCAAGGACCAACATCACTATATGCATCAAAAATCCAAGAAATCTTGTGAGTATACTGTATACCCGAAAGGAGGTTCTTGAAAAAAAAAAGTGGTGGATCTTCTGCAATATAGCTCTCCAGGCACTATTATTAAACACTCTGTGGCTCTATGGTCTTCATTACTTATCTTCTTACTTATCATTACTGATATCCAGGATATACTAACTCCTTACTAACTTTTCAGAGGATTCTTTCCTCCAACATTCTTATATGCCATTTGGACCAATATCTGGAGTAACACAAATAAATGGAATAAATATATATATATATGTATATATATATATATATATATATATACTGTATATATATACTTTTCCTGGAGTGCCTGCACCTCTGACGTTAGTTGGTTGGAGGTGCTTGATCAGTGTTTAAAGGTATAAAGCAGTGGTCCCCAAACTTTTTTACTTGTGAGCCACATTCAAATGTAAAAAGAGTTGGGGAGCAACACAAGCATGAAAAAGTCCCTTAGGGTGCCAAATAAGTGCTGTGATTGGCTATTTGGTAGCCCCTATGTGGACTGGCAGCCCACAAGAGGCTTTACTTCGTTTTTATGCAATTAAAACTTGCTTTCAAGCTCTGAATTCAAAAATGAGCATCTCCTTTGAGGACCCTGAGAGCAACATCCAAGGGGTTGGAGAGCAACATGTTGCTCGCGAGCTACTGGTTGGGGATCACTGGTATAAAGAATAGAGGATTCGCACTCTCCTTTTCGTTTCAAAGTGTAACAACTTTTATTTCTTACATCACAATCCAACGTTTCGGTCCCTCCAAGCTACGCAAACTTTTCACTAAGCATTCTCGATACCCTTGCCTGTTAGAGACTAATAGAGACTAACAGAGAAGGGCAACTAAGCTGGTAAAAGGTATGGAAAATCTTAGGTATGAGGAAAGTATGGCCAAGTTGGAGTTGCTCACACTGGAGAAGAGGCGTTTAAGGGGTGATATGATAACTTTGTATAAATAGATAAGGGGACCATATAATAATCTCTCTAATGCTTTATTTACCAGTAGGTCTTTCCAGCTGAAACAAGGTCACCCATTCAGATTAGAAGAAAAGAGGTTCCACCAAATATTGGGAAGGGGTTTTTTTTACAGTGAGAGCTGTGAAGATGTGGAATTCTCTCCCCGAGGCTGATACATTAGATAGCTCACATAGGCTGATACATTAGATAGCTTTAAGAAGGGGCTGGATGGCTTTTTAGCAAGTGAGGGAATTCAGGGTTATGGAAGCTAGCTCTTAGTACAAGTTGATCCATGTCTTTTTCCAACCTCACTTATTATGTTACTATGTAAACCTTTGGTTTTTATTAAGCAGTAACTTTTAATACATATCAGATTTAAGAAATAATTAAATCTGGAAAAATTTATTTCATCCCTAAACAGAAAATTGTATTAATATTTACATAAATATCTAGAGCAGTATCTTATTATAAGTTACTCCCAGCAATTGCATTAGGTAAACATTTACAGATGCTGCACATAATGGGGTGACATTTGCTCAATAATACTGGTGTTGCAGTGCCTCTAAATAAAGTGGTATGGCAATTTGAAATTTTATCACCTATTTAACAAATGTTTACACGTGGAATTTCATTAAAATCTATCATTTCTGCAGTCTGAGGTTTTTTCCTTTTATTTTTCTACTATTTTATTTTTACTTGAAAAAAAGCTTGCTTAAAAATTCAGGAGCTCAAACCTGGTTAGATCTAGCACTTGAGCTCACATCTGTATAGATCTAGTACTTGAGCTTACATCTGTATAGATCTAGCACTTGACTCAAATTCTCAAGAATTATTTTAACATTAAAGTTTTGCTCACTGCAAGAAACATTTTATCAAGCTTTCATGCTGAAAATAATAAACACCTAAGATAAAATGCAAGAAAAGGTCAATGATATTTCAAAGGCATGAACTTCTCTAAGAAATATCCTTAAGGGTTTTGGAATATTGATAAATATGCCCTTAGTGTAAATCGGTTCATTCATTATGTTCCAAACCTTATATAGTACAATAGATATGCATTGCTATGTCTAGCTCAGTGAAGACGTTACCATCACTCAATATTGACCAGTTTTGATGCTGGAACCTTATCTTCTATCTCTATAACACATTTCTTTCTATCACTCCATACCAGTAATAACTACCCTGTTCTCTGCCTCAAATGTGCATTCTTCATAGACTTCAAGAGAACATGGTACCCAGTATTAATCTTTTTCCTTTGGAATTCTGCATAGCATGCCACAGGCATGACTAGCATCCATTGTTTATAAGAAAAAAAGCAGAATAAATGTATTCAAGCATTCAGAGGGGATGCAGACTGCAGAAATACTCCTTTTGAAAGGTCTGGCGACAAATTAGAATTAAAACAAGGCTTGATGGTCTCTCTCTGTTTCTATATGCACACTCAGTGAAGAGAATCCGAAGAGATTGCACTTGTTTTTGTAAAGAAACATTTTTTTTTTATAAACTTATAACAGCAATTATAAGAAGCAGTAAGGCATTCAGTAATGACTTTTTAGTTATGGGAATACTAGCATTATTATCAAAAGAGTTGTAAAACTTTCAGTATAACTGCATTGTAAAATAAGTTAACAATGCAAGTACCATTTTAATGAATCTAATTGTTCATTAACCTAATTATGCTAATAATGTTGTAGCAAGAAATTTTTTTAAAAATTAATTTTACAACTGTAAGAAAAAGAAGACTATTTTCTATGGAGCACATAAAAACAGTGTGTAGTTCTGTATTTGAAGTAGACATTGAAATTATTTATTTATAGACAATGATATAATTTAGCTTAATTTCAGTTTAGTGTAATATTAAAAACTGGGTAAATCCCCTCCTCTCCAGTCTCGTTGGACCCAAAATGTCAAGCAATTTGCTTTTTGTTCATGGTGTTCTTTAAAATGTTACGTATATTTTTCACCATCCTACAACCCACTGACCTTTTAGGTCTACCTACATAAAAACATTTTTTGCAAGGGCAAATCAGTAAATATACAACATCTATCAGAGAGAGATCTCACTATTCATTCATTTTTTAGATAGAACATACTGACAAGCTGTACATCTCTTATGTTCACATTTGAAGGTGCCCTTTATATTGAAATGATTTTGAGTGTTTTTATTCTTACCCCATACTCTAGAGGGAGCCAGCAGGTCCTTTGTAGTTTTAGCAATTTCTAAAGCACACTAACGGTTTACCAACAGACTATTTTAACACTGGATCTGCTGTAACCAGATGCCAATGCTTGTGGATGATCCTTTTTAGATCACTACTTGCTTCATTATATGTGGTACAAAAGTAACTTTCTTCTGTTCCCTCTCCCCTCTAACTTTTAAATAACTCTTCTCTGTCTTATTTTTTTAAGATCTTTCTAAAGCCCTCTGTATCCAAGCTTCTTGATAACCCTTCTCTTCAAATCTCATTTTTAATGTCTGACACTCAGTTAAAAAAAAATCACCATTTTTAGAGCAATTTCTTTTTGCCCACAAAGAACTGTCCCTTTGGTATTTTGCGTATACAACTTTTATCATTCCCACTACTGGCATGTAATAATCCATTTTCATTGGTGGGTTTCCTACATAATTTACTCTCAATCTGCCCTTACCATATATATAAAGTAACATCTAAATAGTCTATTTGGTTCTTATTATACTCTGCTGTGAATCTAAGGTTGAGGGTGTTCCTATTCATATGCTCCCCGAAAGTTTTTGCACTATCCATATCCCCTTTCCAAATAAATAGTAGATCATCTATATAGTGGGTATACAGTAAAATGTTGTCTTTGTATTCTGCATTTTCCCAACTGTTACTGTCCTCCCAACATGCCATGTACATATTTGCATATGAGGGAGCAAATTTGCTCCCCATAGCGGCCCCTTTTATTTGTAAATAAAACTGAAAATAATTGTGTGTTAATATAAATTTGATACTTTAAATCAAAAAATTCCTTAATGGGGTAGACAAATCACTCTTTCTAACTTCTAAATATATTTGCATGTACGCACAAAATGGTACATACATTTGGTTGCAACAGATTATGTATAACTCCTAACTGTCCTGTTTTCTGAGGGACTTTGGCAGCTTATCCCGCAGTCCCAGGAATCTAACTGAAATGGCCTGAGTTTCTCTTTGATCTCATAGTTACATAGTAGTTACATAGTAGTTACATAGTTAAATCGGGTTGAAAAAAGACAACGTCCATCAAGTTCAACCCCTCCAAATGAAAACCCAGTATCCATACACTACACTGATGCCAGAAAAAGATACAAAGTTTCTTAGGCTTTTTGGTAGAGAGCCAATATTGAGAATACTGAGCAGCTGCACTTCGCAAGATACAATTGTAACTATTTGAGATAAGCAGGGCTCTTGGTAGAGCTAACTCACAACTTAAACGGCAATTTCAGCTTCAGCAAAACTGTTATAAAACCTAAAATATGGCCCTAAAACTCCCAGAAATGTGTTCAAATTTCATAACCTGTCAAATTTTGTAAAATAAATATGGTAACTAGGGGGTCTAGCCATAAATGGGCATGGTCAAAATTCTCCTTCTTTACAATTGATAAATGCTGGAAGTATGGATTATGTGATGCATTAATAAACAAGCCCCTGTAAGTTTACAGTGTGCAAGCTACAGAGTCCACATACAAAGAAAGGGGTCCGGTATGTATGTATATTTTTCTCTCAATTATATATGAATATATATATATATATATATATATATATATATATATATATATATATATATATATATATATATATATATATATATATAAATATATATATATATATATATATATTATAGAGCTACTGCTGTAGAGTGGTTGCAGAACAATACATTAATAGCATCTTGCACATAATCGTGGTTTTGACCCTTGTTTGTTCTAACTGCTAAAATGAAAAATAGAAGGATATTAAAGGGGTGGTTCACATTAAACTAAACTTTTTATATGTTATAGAATGGCTAAGCAAATTTTCAATTGACCTTAATTTATTATTTTTTATAGTTTTTGAATTATTTGCCTTTACTCCTGATTTTTCAGATTTCAAATGGGGGTCGGGTCATTGACCCTGTCTAAAAAAACAAATGCTCTGTAAGGCTCCACTTTCCATTCAGACATCCTTCTGTTCATATTCCAGTTTCTCATTCAAATCAATTACTGCGTGGATAACTGGAAACTTGAGAGTTTTTGAATAAAAAGCTTAACAGGAAGCAGGAAGGGGTGGGACCCTTACTATCAGAGGGGGGTCAGCTGGTTGATGAAAACAAAATAAAAGCGCAGATTCTGAACTCATATTTTTCATCTGTCTACACAAATGAGGAACCAGTAAGTGAAGGTTTCCTTCTTAACAGTCCCAATTCTAGTAATACAACTAATGATGCATGGTTCACACATGAAGAAATTCAAAAGAGACTTGAACATGTTAAGATTATCAAAGGTCCAGGGCCAGATGGTATTCATCCCAGGGTAATTAGCGAGCTTAGCTCTGTGATTGCCAAACCTCTTTACTTAATTTTTCAGGATTCACTGAGATCTGGCATAGTGCCGAGAGACTGGCGAATTGCTAATGTGGTGCCTCTATTCAAAAAAGGATCTCGTTCTCAGCCTCAAAACTATAGGCCAGTTAGTCTGACGTCAGTGGTAGGAAAGCTTTTCGAAGGGTTAATAAAGGATAAGATACTGGACTTCATAGCAAATCATAATACTATGAGTTTGTGCCAGCATGGTTTTATGCGTAATAGATCTTGCCAGATGGCAGTGGATGTGATTTACTTAGACTTTGCTAAAGCATTTGATACAGTGCCACACAAAAGGTTACTGGTTAAATTAAGGAATGTTGGCCTGGAACATAGTATTTGTACCTGGATAGAGAACCGGCTAAAAGATAGACTACAAAGAGTGGTGGTAAATGGAACATTTTCTAATTGGACCAGTGTTGTTAGTGGAGTACCGCAGGGCTCTGTACTAGGTCCCTTGCTTTTCTACTTGTTTATTAATGACCTGGAGGTGGGCATTGAAAGTACTGTTTCTATTTTTGCAGATGATACTAAATTGTGCAGAACTATAGGTTCCATGCAGGATGCTGCCACTTTGCAAAGTGATTTGTCTAAACTGGAAAACTGGGCAGCAAACTGGAAAATGAGGTTCAATGTTGATAAATGCAAGGTTATGCACTTTGGCAAAAATAATATAAATGCAAGTTATACACTAAATGGCAATGTGTTGGGAGTTTCCTTAAATGAAAAGGATCTAGGGGTCTTTGTAGATAACACGTTGTCTAATTCTGGGCAGTGTCATTCTGTGGCTACTAAAGCAAATAAAGTTCTGTCTTGCATAAAAAAGGACATTAACTCAAGGGATGAAAACATAATTATGCCTCTTTATAGGTCCCTGGTAAGGCCTCATCTGGAGTATGCAGTTCAGTTTTGGACTCCAGTCCTTAAGAGGGATATAAATGAGCTGGAGAGAGTGCAGAGACGTGCAACTAAATTGGTTAGAGGGACGGAAGACTTAAATTATGAGGGTAGACTGTCAAGGTTGGGGTTGTTTTCTCTGGAAAAAAGGCGCTTGCGAGGGGACATGATTACACTTTACAAGTACATTAGAGGACATTATAGACAAATGGCAGGGGACCTTTTTACCCATAAAGTGGATCACCGTACCAGAGGCCACCCCTTTAGACTAGAAGAAAAGAACTTTCATTTGAAGCAACGTAGAGGGTTCTTCACAGTCAGGACAGTGAGGTTGTGGAATGCACTGCCGGGTGATGTTGTGATGGCTGATTCAGTTAATGCCTTTAAGAATGGCTTGGATGATTTTTTGGACATGCATAATATCAAAGGCTATTGTGATACTAAACTCTATAGTTAGTATAGGTATGGGTATATAGAATTTTAGTTAAAAGTAGGGAGGGGTGTGTGTATGGATGCTGAGTTTTCATTTGGAGGGGTTGAACTTGATGGACTTTGTCTTTTTTCAACCCAATTTAACTATGTAACTATGTAACTAATACAAAACACAAATAATTAAAGCTGAAGGTGAAAAAACCCTTTAACTCCTGCAGTTGGCAATGATTCTCATTATGTCATAAGTACCAGGAGTCAGATGTCATAAAAAGATTTAGTTGTTGTATTTATTTTGGTAGAGACAGAGGGAAGATTCTCTGCAGAGGAATTCAAGAATGCATACTGTATGCAAAATTATTATTCATGATTGAACAAATCCCCAAGATAAGGAATAGATGCATCTCTAACTCTTTTACGTTCTCTAACTCTTTTATGTTCATAGCTTTTTGTCAGTATTTTGTATTGTAGTATTTGTATAATGTACTAAATTCATCTTCTTCAAGGCATTCTTGATTTATTGTATGAATGTACTTAGTAGATTATGTTATCTCTGTCTATCACTGTCTCTGTAGTTTTTATCTTTTCTTCTCTTTTATCGCTTCAAAGTATCTGTTGCTGTTGGCAGGTTCATAGTGATAGTTTATCTCCCTGTATTCTGTTTATTTACTGGATAGTATGGCTCCTGTGTTCCTTTTACTGTGTGCCTAGATAGAATCTAGATTACTCATCAGTTCAACAGGATTATTTAGTATGTTATGTGCAGTTATGTTTGATATGTATATGTGTAACAACTGGATTCTACTGAACATTCAGGGCCTATTAATTAAACCTCAAATTTTTCTGGTTACATTTTTAAAGGAGAAAAACTTGAATTTTTAGGAGAAAAAAAATACGCCATCTATAACCTGTCAAAATCATGTAGAAGTCAGTGCCTTCATGATTCTTAATAGATTTGGGCTATTTGATGCTGGTTTTCATTTGATAATCAGATAAATTCTAGTTATCTAGTTTCAATAATTTCAAGTTATCCAGGCGACAATTCAAAAAAGCTGAACAACTCGAATTGACACAGGATTTTGCCACAAATTAATTGGTAAATTAAGGGACTTCGTGTTTGGGAGTTTGATTGAATTTTTTACTATATAGTGAGAAAAATAAATCTAGTTTTAGTAAATTCCCACTACATGTTTACATCTAGGGGTCTATTTATTAAACCTCAATTGTTCCGGTCGAGGTTTTAAGGGGAACATTTATTTATTATCCAATAGAGCAGAAATACAATACAAAAAAGATTTCAAGATAGAAAATATTTATGGTAACAAAAAAGAACTGGTAGTTTGATGATATCAGTAATGTTTCCTGGCCATTACTATAATATCTTGAAGCACTTGCTTTAGTTTTTTATGGAAACTGTTACAAATTCTGGCACATTTTTCCCCCTATTCTATCAATGCACTTCAGTTCCTTTATTAGTATATGGATTTTAATAAATATGTTTATGGAAACGTAATTAAAGACCTGTAATATGTTCCTGGTGGTGATTCCTCCAAGTGTGAATGATTTCATGATAATGCAAACTGTCTAAGCAGTAAGAAATAAATCACCAGTGCTCGGTCTAACCCACACATTGACCAGCTGCTATAAATAATAATACTCAACATTTGTACACAAAAAAAGAAGAAAGATTGCCAGCACACGGTTTGCCTTTAAAAACTAGGTGTTAGTACCACACTTTGGCCAAAATATGTAAGCTCACATGCCACATCAAGACCCCTCATTGTACGTGATTCCTACACTATCTGTGAGCATTCTGAGTTTGTAGTATATTTAAAATCAAGTCCCCCAGCAACCAGTATGACTGAGTAGTAAGACCATTGTGCACTTACCCTTAACTCAGGAGCTCTAGAGAGATAGCAGGGAGCTTTTACGCCCCAGCCAACAAACATACCTGTGAATAATTCCCTTCCCCCACTGTTTATAAGCATTCTAAGTTTGTAGTGCATTTAAAATCAAGTCCCCCAGCAGACAATGTGACTGAGTAATAAGACCATGGTGCACTTCCCTTTAACTCAGGAGCTATAGTGAAAAAGCAAGAAGTGTTTTAGTCCCAGCCAATCTATAAACAATTCCCTGTATTAATGGCTGAATGGCAGCTATAAGCAATATTTTGCTACAATTTGTACACAAGACAGAAAAAAATTGCATAAATTGTGCATAATTTTCTCCCTGTTCTTTTCCCCATGCAATGTTTTTCCTCTTTGCTTCCCACTTTGTCTTAGCTTACCTTAGTTTGGTTTTCTGTTGTAATGCAAAGTACCAACTGAATAAAATTAGGTGAACTTATTAGAAGGAGAGGTTTTGAAATACAGTTTCCTGGTGGTTGTAAAGAAAGACCTATAAAGCAGATTTCAGGAAAAAAGAAGAGATACATATTTTGAAAAATATATTTTAGCACAGGGGAAACACTATACCTGTGTACCTCAATATGTGCCACTTAATCGTTGTTACTGTTTTGTTGATATGCATTATTATTATTATTATTTTTTTGTAATTTTTTTCTCTACAGTGCAATTACTGTGTTGTGCAAACTAGCAATATATTAAGCTATACATTCATTTATTCATTTAGAAAACAAAATGTATACCCATAGCAGCATCCCTTTAAGTATGCTAAAGAACAGCTGTCAAAAACCAGTGTCAAAAAACCCAAAACCCTTGAAAATCATAAAGGCAAAAAACATCTTCCAATTGTAAAAGGGACACCTGCCATTGACTTTTACATGACTTTGGAGCATATTGCTATCTTCATATAGGTCTGCTGTATCTGACACTTACAGCCCAATCATGTCAGGGAGTGGGCACGCGAAACATGGATTCTCTGGATCAGGACATAATTGTAGATAATTCTACTTGACCAAGTAGCCAGTCTTACTTCCAATAATTATAGTAATTATAGTAATGAAACAGGACAATACAACAGTTGTTATACTTTAAGGGTCAGATTTATTAAGGGTCAAATTGCAAATAAAAATTTTTGAATTTTTTAATGGTCAAAACTCGAATTGTAAATTCTACAAACTCAAATCATCACAAACTCTGGCCCTTTAAAAATTTAATTGAATTTGACTATTCACCACCTTAAACCTGCCGAGTATGTAAATGGCAATGGGAGAGGTCCAGGGACCAATTTGGACATGTTACTAGCCTTCCTGACATTCGAGTTTTTTTCAGAGAAAAAACTTAAATCAAGTTTAGTCAAATTTGATTCAAATTTGAGTCGGGTAAATTTGTGCTAGTTTTAGATATTCAATTTTTTTTATTAAATGACCCCCTAATCGAATTTTGAGTACATTCAAATGTATAACAGTTAAAACAAATTCGAAATTTGCCTCTAACAGTGTTAAATTAAAACATTTGAGATTTCACTAAAGTTACGAATTCAAGACAGTTTGGGTCATTTATTAATGCTGGGCAAATTTGCCCAGGGCCATGGGCAGTAAACCATGGCTACCAGTCAAATAGCTGCATTAGTTCTACTTGTAGCTGGTTTTAAAAAGCTAGTCACTGATTGAGGTTCTAATGGTAACTGCCCATGGGCAAATTTGCCCAGTGTTGATAAATGATCCCCCCTGACTTTTAAGTCACTGCCTTCCTACTTAAGCCATTATGTTATTTGATAATTTGTTCAAATTTGATAATGTGTTCTAAAAATAAACATTTTAATACATGCCAAAACATATACAGTAAGATGTGGTTTTGTTTCGATTAATTTGCTACATAGAGAAAGGGAACACTGCAATATAAATTACTTAAATACATGAGATAATATATTTCTTGTTTAAAAAATATATAAATAGTATTGATAAAAAAATATATAGTCTAATAAACAGATTATATTAAAACACTAATCCAGAAGCAAATTAATAACATTTTGCAATGTTTCAAGCACATTTATATATCTAAATAAGAAAATACATGGGATGAAAGCAAAATCATTATTAAAGAAAAACAAATACACTAAATTATTATTTATAAAACTCTGAATGGCAAAAATCTGAAAAATTTGTTTTTTTTTGTATAAAATCGTAATTTAAAAAGAAATGATTTTTTTTGGAATGTATTATACTCCGAGGATGGAAAAATTCTGAATCTGAAAATCCGGCATCTCAGTCCTGCCGAGGTTAAGAGTTTTCGGGTGGAAATTTCAGAAAAATTAGTAATTCATATTTTTCACAATTTTTTCACACAAACAAAATTTTATTTTTAATGCAAATACCTTTTCTGTTACTCAACAAATTATGGCATAACCATTTACAAAAGGTTTGAAAGTCTCTTTATTGTCTATTAAATCACACAAGAGAAAGTAAGATGGGTATTTAGGAAGGAAAAGAATGACACATACATACATACATACATAACATTTATTTTTAAGATATGCTGTTAAGCAACACCAAGCATAATGAAATTTATTTTGTTTAGTAGTCAGTTCAAATGTATAAGAACCACAATGAAGAAAGGGGAAAGAAAAAAGGAGAATTTGTTCTCCTGAGGATGCAAGCTGGGCCATCCTGAAGAGGATTTTGTGGCTGGCCTGGCTCTGTTCAGTTACTCTCTACTAGACAGAAGCCTGAGCCATTTTTCAACTGCAAACAAGGTAAGGTAACAAACAGCCCCAGTCCTTTCCATCAACCCTTTTTTAATATCCCCTTTAAGGTCTTGCTAAACCTCTAATAACCTTTCTGCCTGAAGGTAACATATGGTGACACAAATCTTTAATATCTTTATTAGAATAAAATGGTTTTAAAATTAATTGATTGAAAGATTAAGAAAGAGTTAACCTGTATATCACAGAATCTGCAGAATTCTCCTGCAACTTGTATTTGCAATAGGAAACTGATAGACAATGCATGGTGCTGCTTGCTGTCATAGTGGGCCGAAGTTAAAAGTTTAATGGTGCATTCAATTCACTTATTTCATTGTAGTGAAAAGTTTCTCTGCATTTCAAAATCGTATGGAGGTGACAATTTTGATATTTTTTTAGGTCATCCTGATTTCTTATATTAGCATTGAACTTTTTCTTTTGTGGAAGCTTTCCAACGATATGCTGATGGGATTTTTAAAAATTATTTTGATTATTATATATACTTGATTGCTCACAGAATAACTTTAACAATATTATTTCTCTTTCTTGCTCTCTCAAACACTGTGCAATGCTGCAGTCATAAATACACATTTGTTTCATGTTTTTTAAATTATATTTCATAGTTTTAATTATTTTTATTTTATGAGCACTTAAATTTGCAATTATAATGCAATTCTTAGATTGCTTGGTACATCATACTGTACATCATGTTAAGTAATATTTTATTTCACCATTCAGTTTACAGTTTACTTAAAAATAATATAATAAATATTATATTTTATTTTGCTGCAAGGATGGAATGTTACAAATTTTACACATGGGCTTTTTTTAGACAAACATCATAAATCATTTGATCTGATTCTTGTAATATCATCTCCACAATTAATTCATATGCATAATGCTGTCTTATATATCTCCACCAGACATCTTTTCAGTTCTCTAGAAGAATATATTTTAAATGATTTAATTAGAGAAGCACTTTGCTCTGTACAGCATATTGTATGTCATTTCTATAGAACTGCAGCTCAGTAAGGTGATTTTTTTTGTAAACAAAAACAAGTTCTTCTGTATAACTATTCTTACCATTTCAATTCCAAAATCATCAAAAATTAATTTATAGAAATATTTCAAATGGTCCAAAGACCTGCCTGTCTATATACCACTTCCATATTGTGTTTACAGCATATATTGTGAGCTTTAAAATGAACATGTATAATTTTAAGATGGTATGTGCTTTGAGTATTGATTTGAGAAAATGCAAGTTTTTCTGCACAGTTTTTATAAATAATACTAATCACTGGTAAGATTTAACCCTTTATGCTTGTTGGCAAAAGGGATTAACATTTGGGAATATGTGTTTCAGGGTGGCATTAAAGTTGAAGCAGTGTAGGTGGTTCTTCACAGATAGGGCAGTGAGGTTGTGGAATGCCCTGCCAGATGATGTTGTGGTGGCTGATTTTGCTTTTATTAAGGGCTTGGATGTTTTCTTGGACAAGCATAATATCCAAGGCTATTGTGATGCTAAAATCTACAATTAGTATAGATATTGGTGTGTTTAGTTTATGTGAGTGTATGTAGGTGTTAGTGCGAGCATGTGAATGGACACTGGGTTTCATTTGGAGCGATAAACCTATGTAACTATATAAAAGAGAAAGGCTTACAAAAAGGATTACTTTACTGTACTATTCTGTAACAAACAAATCTACTTGAATTTTGCATGGCTGGGAAGTAAGGTGGGAGGTTGCCCCCCCCCCTGCTGTTCGTAAGTATGATAGTTTCCCTGCAGAGCAGTTAGTGACCTTCTGAAGTTTCCTATCCGCAGCAGTCAGAGCAAGTAAACAAAGGGGGAATTTCACTACATACAGTCAGGTTTCTTATAAAATATTAGATATTTTTTAATTAAAGTATTTTGGAGGTTTATTTTTCAATAAATAAAGTAAAAATTTGATTTTATTTTTTTGCCTTTACATCCCCTTTAAAGATATTGTTAACAAATTCTTGGAAGACGGCAGGGTGTTGAATAGGCTGAATGGCAATACCAAGTATTCACATTGCCCATCCCCGGTGTTAAATGCCATGTTCCACTCATCCCTTTCATGTATACAGATTAGATTATAGACCACGCAGAGATCCAATTTAGTGCAGACCCTCGCCCCCTCTTATTTGATTAAAAATTTCAGGAATGAGGGGCAGGGGATAACAGTACTTAACTGTGATCTTGATGAGAATTCTGTTGGGAATAAGGTTCAATGCCGCCCAAATAAGTCTTTCCAATCTTACCTAGGCGCTGGAGTTTGTCTGTTTCAAGGGACAGTTATTGGCAAAGTGGGTCTTGCCACTATACTATAGGCATAATCTGTCAGAATGTTTTAGGAGTTTCTCTTGCTCAGAGAGATGTGTCCAGCAAATTTGCATAGGTTTTTGCATAGGAGTAGCAGGGGACCTTGAAGTAGGAATTGAAAGGAGAGGCCTTTGGATTTGCTGAGCCAGTGTAGACCAGAAATTCTTGCCATGCTTTGTCCGCTTTATGTTAACTAAGGTCAAAGACTCCCATGTTACAAACTTCTTAAAAACATTGTGGGGCTCATTTATAAACTTCGCCCAGGACAGAATGATTCGCACAATGAAAATATTAGGCCTGTGAATGGTTTTATTTATAAAGATGGATTAGAGTGGTGTACTGTGGGGCATATTTATCAAGGATTGAATTTCGAATTGAAAAAACTTCGAAATTCTAATTTAAAAAGACCAACAGAAATTAAGTTGAAGTTTTTTTTTTTGTTTGAATAGGTCAGTTTTTGGACGAATTCAAATCATACGAATCAAAGGAATAGCTAATTTGATCAAATTCAATTTCCCCAAAAAAACTTTGATTTTTCAAAGTCCACCAATTGACTCCTAATAGGTTCTAGGAGGTTCCCCATAGGCTAAAACAGCAATTCAGCAGGTTTTAGATGGTGAATGGTCGAAGTCAAATTTTTTAAGAGACAGTACATGATTCAAATCAAATTTGGACTATTCCCTAATTGAAGTTCTCAAACAAAAAAAGTCAGACCAAACTAGAATCTCATTCTCAAACGTTACAGAGTTTGGTGATATCAGTGTTAAAAAAAATATATTTAAAAATGTAAAAGAGAAGAGAAGGAGCAGGAAAAATAAGTAAATGAAACAGGCACAATTATGATATTGCATTATGATGTTACATGAAGTAATATTATGCATATAAAATACTTGATGAAAAGCTTTGATTTTTAATTTTGGAATCTCCAAAGTTTGCCTCCTTTACATATAAAGCCATATAAGCCAATACATGGTATCACTTATCACAACACTATACTGATCAAAAATATGCTAGCTCCTTTAAACATATTATTGACTGTTATTTTATTCATGCTTATGTTAGTCTCAGTCTGACTAGTCTTCCCTCTCTTATTAGCTCCCTAGCCCTCATCATCATGAATTCAGTTGTATGTACTATAATGAGTATGTACTATATACAGATATATGATACATAGAACTTTTAAGCTGCAAATTAAAAATGGTGAAATTCTGCAAATAACCCACTAAATTGTAAACACGATACACTTCATTATGTTTATCACTATCATAAAGAGAGGAACCGATATCTTTAATTCAGGCCCAAATTGATGTGTACTATTTTAAACAACATGATTACACATGTGAATATTTACAATATATGACCATAAATAGGAATTACATCTTTTCATTACATTTTACTTTTATATTTGCACAATATTTGCACAATTCTACCAAGGGCATTTACAGTTTCAAAAGCAAAATATATATAAAATTTGTCTTGGTTGGTGACACCAATTGGTATTGTTGCTGTACATATTATGTCACCTTCAATACACAGTCCCACACAACATTCCATTTCCCCTTTTCATCAAATGCTTCCTTTATGTTCACTCCTTTTCCTTTTGGTTTGTGAACCTTCATTCTCTCCTGCTGACTTTTTTTCCCTTGTGTTCATTACACCTCAATGATATATTTTTCCAAACCCTTTCCAACATGTTCCATTTTCCCACCTTTCTCTCTTTCTTTGTCTTTCTGCTTGCCCTAGCTCCTGACTAAATCCCACCCACTGCCAGCCTGGTATATATTGTTTCACCTCATTTTTCCTGCAGCTTTGTGATGTGTAGCCCCTCCCATCAAAATCCCATATGTTTCACTGCCAAATTCAACCCCCAAATTGATAAATCCATTTCTCTGTCTTCAAAACTCATATCAGATTCACAATACTTTATCCTTCTCAGTCATAACAACCCTTGGCACATCCCATTAGATCCATCACTCTCTCATTGGTGCTTTGTCATAACACCTTTAAAAAATAAATCTGTATATTGGGCCTTTGCAGTTCCAGTATAGCAACATGTAATAAACCCAGCTTCCTCCAACAGGAAAATTGTACTAGTAATACTACTACTAGAAATAGACTGCCTAAAAACAAGTTAGGAATTCTGAACTAACTCAGCACAAAAAAAGGCTTTCAAAACCACAAGAAAAAGAGATGTGAAAAAATGAGGGAATACTGTTACACTGAGAGCACTAAAGAAATTCTAAAGGTCATCAATTTCTCCAGTTAGACTTTTTACATTCGATGAATTATTTTCTTCACAAAAGGACTGTCTTTCTAGCCAAATACTGTACTATCTTCTTCACCTTTGACATGTTACTTTATGTTTACTAGCCAGATAAAAGAAAACATGTTGCTATGTTTCATTCTGAAAGGGCTTATTTACAAGACACAGTAATGAGGCAGAACCTGTTTATACTACTTATAGGTGCTACATAGTGATGGGCGAATTTGCGCCGTTTCGCTTCGCCGACAGTGATTTTTCGCTGGCGTTTCGTGAATTTATTCGCTGTCGGCGAATCGCGCAAATTCGCCCATCACTAGTGCTACAATTTGCTAAGAAACATTTATGAACTACAATATCTTAGTTCTTGTCATATGCTTATTTACTATGTACTGTATATGACTTCTTGATGGTCACTTTTTAAAAGTAAAACTTGAAATCTGTTGGGTATTTCTGACTCTTATCCACAGTTTGATTTGAACTTTACACCTTTTCTTTTTTTCTTTTGTTACCTTCCTCTGCTTAAAAAGGCAGTGTGTCGATATCTGTGTTCATTTATTAATGATTATCTATATCTTTCTATGCTTACAGCTGCACTACATTAAGCAGCAGGTGTAGCTCATTGTGTAACACATGCCAGCAAAAGCTCCCTATGCTGAACTCAGGTCTTATCTGTCTTGTAGCACTGACTTGTGGTTATTGATTCTTTGGCCTTGCAGATGTAGTTGATTGATACTGATACCTTGCCCTCTACTGCTTTATGACAAGCAGAGCAAACACATTCAATATATATTTTCAAAATATATGAATTAAGGAAATGCAGCTAATGTGACAAAAAAATGAATATAAAACATTACCTACTTAATTTCATTAATTAAATAGGAGTTCAAAGGGGGTGTTGCATTGTGGAATGATAGTGATTTACATGCTTCCAACTTACAGTAACTGCTGAGTAACTTCAACCTTAAAGTTTTGGGTCTGTAATACAGTTTTCAGTCCAGGATTTCAGGCCATAGAGATGGTTCTACAGAATTCTGTCAAAATCCTGTCTGTATTTCTATAACTGAGTAATAAATACTATATTTAAAGAACGCATTGATGTATTGTTATTTATTGTATTTGTTTTATTCTTTTTATACCGTAAAAAGTTTACTTTAAATACTTTTTAAATGTATTCAGTTAATTTGACAGGATTTGTGAAAAGTGACACAGTTTTAGCATGAATTACATACTGAGGTACACTGTAAATGGGTAACAACCCTGAGTACATGTCTGATCATTGACAGAATCCAATAATTAGCAAATAAGGGACTTAGAAAACTGTATTGTGCTGGAGTTAAGCAATTCCTTCCATATGGCTATCAATACACCTATAAAATCCCTGGGAGGTAGCAATATGCAGAGCAGCATCTCAGTAGGTACAGTGTCTGCATATTTAATTAACCAGTTGGTCTTCAACATACAGTTATACTGTACTGTAGCTCAGAGATAAAGCTGCTGAGCCCTAAGACTCATTTAGAAAATTAGGTTTTGACAAAGATGGGAAACATGCTCAATTTTCTTTTCTTTTTTAAATCTTATAAAAATTAGATATATCCAAGGAAAGCTAACTTAAGAGTAAATTTAGTTTAGTTTAGTTCCTTCCTCAAAGATCTAAATAAAAAAATTAAAAAAAAAGTTTTATTATGGGAGGGAACATAGTTGAAAATTTTGTTAGAACCTACGTGCACTTAGCACATTTACAGGGGAATGTAATAAAAGTCGCAAAGAGCAAAACTATTCGCACCAATAAGACAAAAAATCCACATCTCGCAATGTAATATTGTTCCTTAAACTGTTATTGCATTGCGAATTTTAATTGCACATTGCGAATTTTAATTGTGCACTCATAAGAAGTGCTTGAAGGTGTCGTAATCTTTTGGAGCAAACATAACGACTTTTTCAGTAAGAAGTTTTATTACATTGACTGCGCATTGGCGCAAACTATAAAATTCGCAAACGTTCTTTCACTGTCGGAAGTGGTCGCTAAACAGTTTCCGGGCTCGCAAAAGCTATATTAAATTCGCACAAAGCAAAATTTGTTCGCGCAAAGGCATAACTTTTCGCATTGCGAATAGGTTTTCCGTTAGCGATTTTTATTACATTCCCCGTTATTCTTTAAGAAATAAGTGCAAACAATAAGTACTTCTATTTGAAATTGCTAATGCATTTAAAAATCAAAGAGCAATCTAAGCAAGGTTCAATATGTTAACTATAGAGAAAAATCTGGCCACAGAATTGGTGCACTAGATGCATCAACACACATAAACAAAATACACTTTATGATCAGTAACACTCCTTTCAATGTTGTATGAGAAATAAAAGGTCTAGACTTTTTTAACAGAATATTTTAACGATGGAGGACAAAATGATAGTTGTTGTCTAAATATATATTCAAAAAAACTAATAACTGAAAATTCAAAGCCAAATGCCTGGAGCAGAAGTGACACACAGACATTTACATCATCTCTAAAACTGGCAAACAAACACTGCGTGCTGGAGTATGATAAATAAGTATTTTAGTTTATTATGATTTCCCTAGCTTTAAAGTTCAACGAGATATAAGTGAACTTAAGATGATAAATGAAAAGGCTGTATGATTTTCCTGACAGTCAAGAATAATTATCCAAAGGATAGAATATAGAAGGGCAGTGCTCACAGTTCATCTTTCTCATTCTGAACAAACTTGATCCATAATTAATCTCATTTTCTGAGTAGCACAACCTTGTGTTCTCCTGTTTTATCTAAACAGAGTTATGGAGAGTAATGTTTTCATTTTACTGTTATTAATACGTTTTCTATTTATTGGCCTCTGACATTTTCACTTAATACTTTTGTGAATGGACAATTAGTGATGGAAATGCCCATCTTATCTTTTTTTTTACCAGTCCAATTGAAATACAACTCCTTTTGTCAAGCGGGTCGTATTTTTTTGGCCTGGTTCAAAAGAAAATGCAGCATAGAAACATTTCCTTAGATTTAACTTTTAAACTAAGGGGCAGATTTTTCAAGGGTCAAATTGAAAATTCGATTTCAAATTTTCCAATTTTTTTTTATGGTCAAAACAGTGAAATTTGACTAGGGATTATCCAAACTCGATTTGAGTTTTTTAATTTTTTTTGAGTTTTATTGTACTCTGGCCCTTTAAGAATTCAAATTGGACTATTTGCCACCTAAACCTGTCTAACTGCTGTTTAAGTCAATGGGATATCCAGGGATCAATTTGGAGATGTTTGCAGCCTTCTTGACATTCACGTTTTTTTTGGAGAAAAAGCTCGAATTGAGTTTGATCAAAGTTTAATCAAATTCAATTAGAATTTTTGAGTTGTCTAAATTTTATTAACATATTTAGGCAAGTCGAATTTCAAATTCATTTGAATTTAAGGGAGTTTAAAAAAACTCACCTAAATTCGAAATTCGACCCTTGATACATGATAAATGTGCCTCCCCATGTTGGTATATATTTTTTTAATGTAATATGTAATTATGTGCTTATGTTTTTGAAACATAACATACACATAAAACACAGTGTTTTTGTCATGACCCAGCTAGCTTCACAAAGAGGGAATTAAAAGGGTGTAATTTAATATTTCTTCCAGGTCTCTTTATGTTTTGTTCTACTGTATATTCCACTATACAATTATTGATGACTTTCTGCTATAATAAACCCATGAATACCTAGGCAAATGTTTATAGAAATCTCAATCTAAGTTTCAGGACTGACCCACAAGCCAGTGTTGGTCAGGGAGCCCCATAAAGTAATTTATGGGAAAATGTTTTTTAAAGTGAGAAATAATGAGCACACCAAGCACTAGTGCTTAATTATGGCCATACAAAGGGTTAATTTATACACAATATCACAGGCACAGTCACGTGATGTGGGTGGTAACTATTTAAAGCATTGTATGTATAATTACCTTGAAAAAGGTCCCAAAAGAGACTGAAACGTCAGTTTTGCATACAATGTAACAAATACAGAATTTTTTTGCACAAGAAGTCCCTTAGTGCTGTTTTTTTGTTCCATATATATATATATATATATATATATATATATATATATATATATATATATATATATATATATATATATATATATATATATATATATATATATATATATATATATATATTGAGCTTAAACATGAGCTTAAACATGGTGCACACGGACAAACAAAAGGCAATGCCTGTGTGCTGGTTAAAGACATCAATAGTATTAATCAAAAGCAAAACCGCACCAACAGGTCTTTGTATGAAATAAACAAAAAAGTTTTATTTGATCAACGTTTCGGCTCAACAGCTAGAGCCGTCTTCGGGAACTAAGAAGTTCTATATCTATATATCTATATTCATTATGCCATAAATAATAATAAAAAGTATACAAGTACCTGGAGTGCGCTACCAACTTTTTTGTTTTTATATATGTAACGCTTTCTTGGGCTATCCTGCCAATGAGGAGTTAAGGGTGTCCAGCTAGTGGAGTGAGCATGGGTTACATGTGAATCTACACTCAGGGCAGAGCCTTCGCCAAATGGAAGCTTCCCCTTTAAGATGTTGTAAAACTACAACCCACAGGCTAATTAGTGCAAAAGTAGATAAATTGGATGCCAGGAGGTTCTTGGATGATAAAACAGATGGAACAGGTTTATTATGCCAGAGGCAGATGACATCAGGTTTACTCACAAATACTTGTAGGATACAGCAGATGGAACCACAGTGGACAGAGTGACACACACAGTACCATCAGAGCATAAGGTATCAGCAGACAGGGGTAATAACTTCTCTTGTAGTCATGTAGACAGTTAAATTTCATCCCTGCAGAAATGCCATTACTTACATTACTTAAAATTACTTTAACATATGACAATTCGAGTTCAAATATGTTAACTAGTTAATTCTTACAATGCAACTTTCAAGAGCAATTAGCAAAACAGCAGCGGGCCAGGGAAAGAAAATAGTAGGATTTTCGGACTAATTCCAGTGCAGAGCACAGAAACTTCCAAATTGGATATGGACCTCTCCCATGAACTTGTATACAACCTCGGCAGGTCTGAGATGGCGCATGTTTAGATTCAGATTTTTTGCAGCATCGGGGTATAATAAATCTCAAAATATTTTAGTTTTTTTCCATTAAAAATTTGGATTTTATAGTAAAAAAACCTAAACTTTTTTGAGTTTTTAGCTTTTGGACTGTAATAAATAATGATATGATACAAATGCATTAGCACTAGAGACCTAACACTTATAGATTGATACTGAATCATTCTTGAATCAAAACTGTGAGAATGTCAGTATCATTCTAATGTTAATAACATTTATTAGCACTGCTCACATTATAAACTTACAACCTCCCTTTTATTTCTTGCACCACGTGCTGTCCATTTTATCAGGCATTAAATGTTATTCTCAATATAGTGCCTTAACCATTGTAGCATTGCTACCTAGCCAGCGGTACATATACACAGATGCATTACACTCTATGAAAGGAAAGACTTTTCAGTTCATTGCTTTGTCAGCATTGCCCCAAGCATAAAAGACTGTAAAGTACAGGTATATGGATTTTCTTAGTTGATTACCCACTATTGCCTCATCAGTGCACATGCAGCTTTCATACTACTGCATTCTACTATCCATTATCTAATTCCTCCAAGTATGACTTAGCTATTTACTCAGGGTTCTAAGGGCTCAATGCCCCATCTGTATATACATAGGTAAAATAGCTATATTTTACAATTATGGCTCTGGTTGTTAGCTTTCCCTTAAGACTCTTACACATGGATATTTATCTTTGTATGTTTTTATGTGCATTTGCAGCATTTGCAGCATTTGCCGCATTTGCCGCATTTGCAAAGCTGGTTAATGCTCAGGTAAATGCATGTGTTATTCTATTTTTTCTGCCTGGTTGTACCTATGAACATTCAGATCTACATTTACACAGCAGGTGTTGCATATTTATGCATTTGATTTGTATTCATAATATATTAAATAATATATTAATAATATATTATATTAAAACAGAGGTGTGCATATTCAATTCCGAAAAAAATATATTTTTTTGGGTGCTTTTAGCATAGTTTTCAGTACATGAACATTCAGTTGCTTGTATGCTAGAACCCTTAAAGAGAGTAAAGTAACCGTTAAAGAAGCCGAAAACAAAATATTTTATCTAATATACTAGCATTTTTATGTAAGTCTAAAACATTACCTGTAATATACCTGCCCTGTTTGACAATACACTTTGGAATAAACAGATGTGCATGGTATGTTCTGCTGCCCCATAATTTTATATAGTTATGTATATATATATATATAAATATATATATATGCGTGTGTGTGTGTGTGCATGTGTGTGCATTTGTGTGTGTAGATATTGCTTTTATTATTTGCTTTTTGACATGAGATCTTTCAGTTGGTCTTATGAAGAAAAGGTGCACAAACACTATCTGAACTTTCATTAATAATTATACTTTTTTTTTTTTTACACAAACATACCTGATTCCACAGTTCCCCACACCCGTTAAGCTTACACAGTAATGAAAACCCTTTCTCAACCTTGCTCCATTGTGAAGAGAAGGATTCTGGGACTTGAAGTTCCTCTGTGCACCACCTACTGGAAAGTAGAGGTCCCAGAAATCATCTCAACCAGCCATGTCATTACTGCCTGCCATGAATACTGAGCATTTAAGTGGAGGGTAGGGGGCCATTGTGAGGACACTTACATGCATCGTCAAGCTCACCCTAATGAACACAATGCTGCCAAACACAGACAGTGGAGTATTCATGGAGAAAGCAGATCCTTGCATGCTAGGTTCCCTTAAGGAACAAATGTCAGGAAAATGCCTTGGTATGATTTGAAAAGTCTAAGGGGCACATTTACAAAGCTCGAGTGAAGGATTCGAATTAAAAAAACTTCGAATTTCGAAGTGTTTTTTGGGCTACTTCGACCATCGAATGGGCTACTTCGACCTTCGACTACTACTTCGACTTCGAATCGAACGATTCGAACTAAAAATCGTTCGACTATTCGACCATTCGATAGTCGAAGTACTGTCTCTTTAAGAAAAACTTCGACCCCCTACTTCGGCAGCTAAAAGCTACCGAAGTCAATGTTAGCCTATGGGGAAGGTCCCCATAGGCTTGCCTGAGATTTTTTGATCGAAGGATATTCCTTCGATCGTTGTATTAAAATCCTTCGAATCGTTCGATTCGAAGGATTTAATCGTTCGATCGAACGAATAATCCTTCGATCGTTCGATCGCAGGATTTGCGCTAAATCGTTCGACTTCGATATTCGAAGTCGAACGATTTTAGTTCCTAGTCGAATATCGAGGGTTAATTAACCCTCGATATTCGACCCTTCATACATCTGCCCCTAAGTGTTAATGCATTGTGACCTTAGATCTGTTTTTACTGTATGTACACTTAAAATGATTTTGTATAGACATACATGCAGAAAAAGGTACAGCAGCAATGTCTACACATTCTGACTGTTAAATTCTATCTACGGCAGAGTTAAAAAAATATATATATATAAATACCTGTAACAGTTTTTTTTCTAAACATTTCCCAAGGCAAACTATGCTGTGTGTTTATTCCCTAGACGTATTCTTGTTAAATCAGATGCCATCTCACACAAACATCTGTAGGAGCAAAATTTTAAGCAAAGTGTATAACCCCATCTGTTCTTCAACAATGTTTACCAACATTGTTTATTAAAACAGTTCACAGCTCAGTCCATTTTCAGGTACCAGCAAAACATAAACATGGACTGTTTGGCATAAAATAGGAAACCCCTGAATAATATATATATATATATATATATATATATATATATATATATATATATATATATATATATATATATATATATATATATATATATATATATATATATATATATATATATAAATACACATACATACATGAACAATAGCTCCAGGAAAATACTGGTATAGACACAAACTCACATACAAGTACATTAACTACTATAAATAATATTATCATTGTATATAGAACAGTTTAGAAGCATTGATATCATAGTTCATAATATTAATTCAACATTTTCCCAGTACTCTAGGAGTAATTACTGCAGATGTGAGACAGCAGGAATCATAATAGATCCATACAATAAAACATGGTGTATCTTTCCGAGTGGTATTCTAACAATGTAGGGCATATGTGTGTAGCGGTAAGCCAAAAATGCATGAGATTTTGCTGCCCCATTGGTTCAAATGCAAAAACTGGTTTGCAAATTTTAACACAAAGCAAACAAGTGAACAAGAGGTTACCTTGTGGTCTAGTGGGGTTAAGGGGCCTGCGGGGATGCCTGCCGCGCTCCTGGCGGTGACGCCCACAGCTCGGATCCCTAGTTCTCTGGTACGCATCTGTCCTATGTCATTAAGCAAGTAGCTAGGCTGCTATCCACTAAAAATATACCTTCCTTTAACTTGCCAGTGTTTAGTTACTGAATTTTCTTCATGAGAATGTTTATTTTTTAATTCAATAATTTTTTATTCAATTTTACAGAATACACAGGATATACATTGGCAGTCGTCAACAAAGGAAATAAGCTTTGAGTACAAGTATACATCGTGGATATCAAAACTGTGATATGTGTACATATATCTTTAACTATTTTAAATTACCATATTATATATTTATATATAATTATATATATAATATATATATATATTATACCGTATATATTTAAAGCACCATCTGTTAATATTACATTTTTGCAACATAATTAAAATTGACAACAATCCTGTACACCCAGAAACCATTAGCTCAAATAGTTAAACAATAAACTATAAACAATAAAGACATACCTATCGATAGTCCTATCTGCCTCAAATTTCACTCAAGGAGAACAAAAGGGTAAATTAAATATCAAATATTAAATGCTAAGCAGTGTTAAGTGGCAATCCGGCCAGTAACAATATTCCTACCATGAAGACCAAATTTTCAAAAATCTGCTATGTGTATTTGTTAAGATGCTGGTCATCTTTTCTTGGGTCATTATACAATCTACTTTCTGTTTCGTGACATCAATGGTTCTTTCAGCTGCTGTCATAATTACAATAAACAATTGGAATTGAATTAGTGTGAGTTTGTCTGTCTTTTTACAAAACAATGCTGTACTTGGTAGCTTAGGAATTACCATATGGAAAATTGAATACAACATGGTAAAAATTCTAATCCTGAACCTTTTTGCATATGGGCATTCCCACAAATATGGAATATGGTTCCCACCTGACCACACGAAAGCAGCCAGGATATGCAGTTCGGGCAAATTTGGCAATACGGGCTGGAACTAAATACCATCTAAATAAGACTTTGTAGTTGGTTTCCAGGAGGGATACATTTTTAGAAGATCTCATAATATTGTTCCATATTGATTGCCAATCTTCTTTGTCAATGTGACCCTTAATATTTTTCTGCTAAGCCACAGTATAAGACAATTGTGCAGGTTCTATATCATCATAGAAGTTGTTATATAACAAGGAAATTGCTTTCAGAGTCTGGGGATTCCTTGCACAATATTGTTCAAAGAAGGACTGAATTTTATTAACTGGTCCAGCTAAATCCCAGCGCGATTGCACAAAATGTAATAGCTGTCTCAAGTGGAAATATTCGACTGGAGGGACAGAGTATTTGTCTATAATATTCCACCACTGGAAGGACTTACATTGTAAGCCAGGATTAAATAGAGGATTGCCTATTAGGGGCATTGCAGGTGAATGGGATGTTTGCAGTTTATATCTTACATACCGAATCCCAAATTTTCAAGGTGTGCTTTAAGCAATCACTCCCTACTGAAGTTCTTTGTTTGGGAGGGCACCATATCAGGACTGCTGAAGAATATGGCATTGTAAAAGACGTTTCTAGGGAAACCCACAAAGGACAATCAATTCTTGAATGGAAAGCTAGGATTTGAGATATCTGAGCCGCCTTATAATAATATAACCAATTAGGAAGACCAAGACCTCCTCTATTTCTAGGGCATGTTAATATCGAATATCGGACTCCAGGATGTTTCTTAGCCCAAACGAAGCGGAGTATTCCAGTATTAAATCGGGTTATTTATTCTATAGGGATAGAAACTGGGAGTGTCTGAAATAAATATAAAATCTTAGGCAGAATTGTCATTTTAATTGAATGGATCCTTCCAATCCACAAGATATGATGCCCATTCCATTTATCTAACAAAGCGAAAAGGGATTTATAGATAGGGGGATAATTGTATCTATATAATGAACCATAAGTTTTAGTTAGCTTAACTCCTAAAATAGAGATAAGTGGGGTTGCCATGTAAATTCAAAGTTAATTTGCAATAACTTTACTGCCTCTTGTGAGAGATTTATATTTAGTGCCTTATTGTGATTAATCTGGAGACCGGAAATGGTGCCAAATTTATCTAATAACCGAAAAAGGTCAATGGATTCGCAATTACTAGTGTTAAATCGTCAACGAAGAGACTAACTACCTGATTGCTGCTGCTAAAGGCACGATAGCTAGATTAATTAGAATAGGGGATAGGGGACACTCTTGGCAGGTACCTCTATAAATATGGAAAGTATCTGATGAAAACCCCTTTATATTAACTAATGCAGACAGATTTTGATAGAGAGAGTGAACCCAGGTTATAATTTTTTTGCCTGAAACCCCCCAAAAATATTCGCTCATCACTAGTGTTGGGTTGTTTAAAGCAGTCCAAATCATTGCAATTAACTGACACTTACAATATACTGTATCTATATACTGCAACTGTCAGTTAAAACACTTTTATGATTTTTCTGGAAGTCTGGATAGAGTTTTGTCAATGTGCTAAATTTCTAAATGGTGGGACTTTTCAAAATAGTGTTCTAAAGTTCAAATTTTAGTTAATGTGCCCCTTGGTATACATAAAAAGATACTGACACGTTCCTATAATTTTTTTGCTGCCGAAAGGCCTCTAAAGTTGCCCCCAACCCAGTAATACTTATTGAAAGAGGTGACACTCCAACATAGTTAAAGGTTTTGCTGCAGTTCTTTCAGTCATGTTGGACTGTGGGTGGTGCAATAATTCCATAAGCTAATTTCACATTAAAACAGTACTCCAGCCTATGGAAGAATCTATGGTATTCTTTATTTATATGACATGTAGACAGTGTCATTCATCATTGTCCCTACAAAAATATGGTCTACAGTTTAGGTTCCCTATCACACAAACACACACACACATGCAGAAACACTTGGATCAATCTCATCGGGGGGGGGGGGGCGGGACAGCAGCCCCGGTGGACCACGGGCCCCCCCCCCAGTCCAGCCCTGGTCAGAGCTGCAGTATTTCTAGTCAGGCAATCTCTAAGGCAGCACACAGACCATCACAAAATAGTGGCTCAAAGTTTAAAATGTAAAAGGGCAATACTTACTTAAATATTGTATATATTCCAGTTTGGTAAGATTCTTTAATATGCCACTTAATATGATATAAACTATCTCTTGTTTAAGTATTTATTTTTGGGGGTATAGTTTTCCTTTAATGGCTATATAATGCTGCAATTAAAGAGGTATATGCCAAAACCTATTTAAATTATGTAGTATAATTATACCCAAATATGATGTATTAAGCCTTTAATGATTTTCAGCAGTAGAATAATGACTGCAAACATCTGACTTTTTGTTATAGATACACAGCTAGGGCCAAGTTTCTCTATGTGTGCCTGGCCCTGTAAATGTCTCTTTTTCATCTAAATAAAATGTGCCAACATGTCTTGGAAATGTGCTATGAACAACAACAATTCACATCATAATAACTGCCTACTAAACAAGATTTGTTTTTCTTCTTTAAGAGAGAATGTTTTTTAAAACTTTGACAGTTGTGGAAGGAAAATTTGAATTAAAAAAAAAAATACTGATTCTTGAAAAAAATTCTAATCTCTCCAGAAACTATTTGCTAAACCCAACAACAGGAATGGACCAAGGTACATTTTGTGTTAAATTTCCTGGTACCATGCAGCTAAGCAATGTGTTTGTTAGAAGCTCTCCAGTACACTCTGTGCGATGCCAAAGAACTTGAGATGGTGTGACCCATTCAGATCAGATCAAAATGCACTGACATACCGCCACATGACATCAGCATGTGTACATGGTTTCATTAAAATGATAAAAATAATGTCACTTTTTAATACATTTAGGCACAAATACACCATTAAGCAAGTGTTTCTATGTGGTCTTTCCCATATTATTATACTCATTCTCTTTTGCTAACAGAAACTATTGACCTGTGTATTAAGTAGATCATTTTAGTTAAAGATACCTACATGTAATTAAAACAATGGCAACACCTTTATCCCTCCACATTTTAGTTTAATCTCTTGAAATGAAAGCATTACAAAGAATGAATGTCTCTTAAGAGAACTAGAGGAATTTGATAAATTAAAGGTTTTTGATGAAATTACATTCTAGATTTGAAGAGTTTCAATCATGCATTGTGCATTAAGCTGCAATCCATTTATAACATCAGTGTAACTCTAGCACTCTCACGAGACATTTAAAGAAATAAGGATCTTATTTTCAGCAAACAATGCTATTGATTGTCCGATAATTTTCCTTGAACTGGCCATGTTCAGGTAATGCCTAATCCAGTGTGAGAATTATATATCAGTGGGATAAATTATCCAAAGGTTTTTTAACTTGATCTGCATTTAATCCATGTAATTTTGTCAGATAATTTAAACATGCCACTCTGATTGCAAGATAATGGCTACTTGCCCTGGATGGCTAAAACTATCTACCTCTATTTAAACATGAGATTCAAAATTCTTTCTAGGCTTGAAGCGCTGTGAAAAACAAATTATGCATTTGTATTTCTGTTTTCTGGTAAAATAACACCTTTTAGAATTTTACAAGGTTAATTTTTAAGTGTAACAGTAGGGGATTACTCATGACTTTTTTATTGTACAATTGAGAAAGTAAACCAAGCCTCATGCAAACTTTCTTAAATATGCTTATTCCATTTTTTTCTTGAGCAGAAAGCTTGTTTATCATGACTGCATTGGTTGCTTGATGCCATTGTCAACAATGCATACTGAATAGGGCTGAGGCACTGCATCCTATCCCATTGGTGTGATTACCTAATGTGAAAAAAAAATAACACTCATCTGCATATTTGCAAAAGATTTAAAAACTCTAACATGATGAATATGTAATTCTTCATTTCATTTCTATCAGTATAAACTGTATCAGCATTGATATTTAACTGTAACATTAGAATAGAGCAGAATGGTGTTGGATAGTGATGAGTAAATCCATCCCATTTCACTTCGATGAAATATTCACAAAATTGCTAGAAAAATCATGAAAAAATTAGAGCAACAGATTTTTTTTCACTCCAAATGCAATGGGCATTTCTCATGTTGACTTCTTTGTCTCTGCTACTTTTTTTGTCTTGGCAAAATTTTTGCCACAGTTTTGTGAAAAATTCACGGTTGGATAAAAGGCCGAATTTTGCCACAAATCTATACCTCGCAAAAATATTCGCTCATCACTAGTGTTGGGTTGTTTAAAGCAGTCCAAATCATTGCAATTAACTGACACTTACAATATACTGTATCTGTATACTGCAACTGTCAGTTAAAACACTTTTATGACTGTCTAGAAAGATTTTTCTGGAAGTCTGGATAGAGTTTTGTCAATGTGCTAAATTTCTAAATGGTGTGACTTTTCAAAATAGTATTCAAAAGTTCAAATTTTAGTTAATGTGCCCCTTGGTATACATAAAAAGATACTGACACGTTCCTATAATTTTTTTGCTGCCGAAAGGCCTCTAAAGTTGCCCCCAGCCCAGTAATACTTATTGAAAGAGGTGACACTCCAACATAGTTAAAGGTTTTGCTGCAGTTCTTTCAGTCATGTTGGGCTGTGGGTGGTGCAATAATTCCATAAGCTAATTTCACATTAAAACAGTACTCCAGCCTATGGAAGAATCTATGGTATTCTTTATTTATATGACATGTAGACAGTGTCATTCATCATTGTCCCTACAAAAATATGGTCTACAGTTTAGGTTCCCTATCACACAAACACACACACACATGCAGAAACACTTGGATCAATCTCATCGGGGGGGGGGGGGGGCGGGACAGCAGCCCCGGTGGACCACGGGCCCCCCCAGTCCAGCCCTGGTCAGAGCTGCAGTATTTCTAGTCAGGCAATCTCTAAGGCAGCACACAGACCATCACAAAATAGTGGCTCAAAGTTTAAAATGTAAAAGGGCAATACTTACTTAAATATTGTATATATTCCAGTTTGGTAAGATTCTTTAATATGCCACTTAATATGATATAAACTATCTCTTGCTTAAGTATTTATTTTTGGGGGTATAGTTTTCCTTTAATGGCTATATAATGCTGCAATTAAAGATGTATATGCCAAAACCTATTTAAATTATGTAGTATAATTATACCCAAATATGATGTATTAAGCCTTTAATGATTTTCAGCAGTAGAATAATGACTGCAATCATCTGACTTTTTGTTATAGATACACAGCTAGGGCAAAGTTTCTCTATGTGAGCCTGGCCCTGTAATTGTCTCTTTTTCATCTAAATAAAATGTGCCAACATGTCTTGGAAATGTGCTATGAACAACAACAATTCACATCATAATAACTGCCTAATAAACAAGATTTGTTTTTCTTCTTTAAGATTAATGTTATATTTCTTTTCCCCTTTTGATGCATATTTATCTGTTTCATCATCAGCTAACAATCACATTTTGATTGTGAATCACTAAAAAATGAATAGTAGGTGGTGTGTGAAATTGTACCAGAGAAAAAAGTATTTAGTGAAATATTGAAAATACTGAGTGGTAGTTTCTAACAAATACAAAAACCCAATCCACCTTGCTCCTAGGTACAGTAGTTATTTCAGCCGAAAAAACTGAGCAAGCTTATTTCTTTTTTTTAATGATGATAACAATGCTTGTGTAAATAATCTGTCCCTATGGTTCCTAGAGAATGGATCAGGGCCTCTACACCTGAGCTATAGCATAGATATAGTAGCACAGAAAGAATAGAACACTTATTGGAGGACAATATGATGGAAACAATTAATGATTCTTGTGAAAATATTGACTTATTTTTTAGCTGTAAATAATTGTGGGACATCCCCCATTAAAAATGAAGCATCTCACATGCACCTATATACAGAATGTCCTAAAGAGGCTGCACTTTATTGTATGGCAATGGCAGTATAGTATAAATGTAATCAATATAGCCTGAATAAGTACTATAATTGCTAATCATCTCAAAACATTTGTACTTCTGCCTTCTTTTTTTGTTTCTTTAGTTTTCATTATTATAGGTCCAGTCGCTACATCAGCTTCTGTAATGGCAAGTACCGGTACTAGAGAAACAACTGTTATTTCTTGCTGGACACACATTACATTACTTAATTTAAGTGACAAGAACACATTCTCTGAGACTGGGAAGGCACAGCTTTTTTAAAGTATGCAGTCAAGAAAAAATCCCTACAAGAAGGGTTGCTGGGTATTTTATCATTGGTTGGATGTCTTCCGAACAATTTTTTTTTCCAGTTACATTTTTTGGAGCAGATAGCATTTTACAGCTGTGAGTGTTGTTTTTGAATTGTTGTTTGACCTGTTGGGGTCTGGGGTTGTTTTTTACTAGATCAAGATTTTCTTCAAATGTTTAACATGGTTCTCATACATAATTTTATTTTTTTGGCACTATATAGTATTTTATTTAATATTTAAAGTTTCTAAACAGATTTTTTTATGCTGACACTATAAACCTGTAAACTTACATACCATTTACCAAAGCAGCCTCTTAATTTTAATTGTATTTAATTAGAACAAAACATAACTTGAAATTCATGCTAATTAAAGTATGTCTTTGAATAAGTAACACAAGTTAAGTTTTGCAAATAAATTACTCTTAAACTTATGCTGACATTTGACATCAGTGACCTTAAAGCCAAGCATACAGAGGAATATGTGAAACATAAATACTAACCTTTTGCTAAAAGGCAACATAGGTGAATACCATGAAGTGCTTAATAAGGTAGAAGACGCTAACAAAGAGAAAAAAATGAAAGGATATACAATATTCCTGAAAACCACATTAATTTGAAGAAGAATTTCAAAATGATTTCCAAGAAAATAGACATTGTTGGATAGTCTTGAAAAAGTCTTGCTAGTTCTAGGCAACTTTATCATTCAGATGAGCATTATCAAAATTCCTGTAGATTGCTACTATAAAAACTGAGCTCCTCTGAATAAGCAATTCTACAGCATCGAGTTACTGTGAAATATAGGGAGGAACAAGACTCAATAATTCATATCCATTATCTGTATGATCTTGACCTAGCTTTCAGAATGAAGAGTTCATTCCGATAATTCGCCATTTCCATTGTTTGAGCCAGAGTATAGATTAGTGTTAAAATGGATTTTGGAGACTGGGCTTTATATTTGTGGAGGTTATAATTGTCAGACTCTCATGTCAGGAACTTCTGGGTCTTTGGCTTAGTGCCTTGACTATTGGGCCAGATGAGCAGTCGGTAGGCTGGCTCAATATCTATCACCTGGCCTTTGTAACTCTTGCCCAGCAGCAGACGACTCCAGTTCCCGGGCCAGTTACCCCTCATCAATCTGCCCCAATTCCCAGGCCAGCTACTGCCCACAACTCGAGAGCCGGCTGCCTCCCATGCTTGTACCTGTTTCCCAACAGCTGCTTCCGGTTCCTTTGCTTGTTCCCCCGCAACTGCCTTCTATTCCTGTGCAAGCTTCTCAGCAGCTGCCTTCTGTGCCTGTGCTGGCTTCCAGGCAGCTGCTTCCTTTTCTTGCCCGAATCCCCCGGATCTCAGCCCAAGGCCGAGTCCTGTGCCCCTTGGAGCTTCTGCCAAGTCCTGTGCCCCCAGGAGGAGGGATTCTGCTGTTTCCTGTGTGTTAGACTAGTAACAGTGCACTCTAACCATAACCTTTTATACCGGGCAGCCGCAAAGCTGTAACATATGGTATCCCAAAACTCAGAGTAAACCTCAAGGTCCTGGCCTCGGCTCACTTTTTGCCTATAGCAGCTACCTTTGGCTTTGGGAGGAGCCCTCCACTAGATGCTGCCAGGACTTAACATGAGAGGACCAAGGGGGAAGCTCTGGGCAGGCAAGATAACCATAATGTATACAGATAGGACGGAGAACAAGGAGCTTGGTCAAGGGACAGGCCAGGTCAAACCAAATAGACAATATGCAGCACCAAATCAGAATCTGAAGAATAGTCAAAGTTCAGGCAAGGGTCAGGACAGGCAACAGACAAATCAGGAACAGGGACAGGCAAGATCAGATACAGTTTAACAATAACAATACACACCCAGGAACTAGCAAAGTAGACCTATACTGGGCCATGAGTCAGAGCAGAGATGGCAACAGATGAAACAAGCTATTCTTCCTAGCAAAAGCATGCATAGGCATAGGTGGGAACTGGGTCCTTAGCTGTCTGCTCATATAGAACAGTGGTAACACAGCACAAGAATGCCAGGTCCCTGATTCGACTCCAGGCAGGTTATCACAGTGGCTCTGTCCCCCCACCTGCCAGTACCTCAGACACCCACAAAGGTGGCTCTGCCCCCCTCACACTCCTGCCAGAACCTGGCGCACCCACAATGGTGGCTATGCTCGTAGCCTTACCTCTCAGTTGAGCACCCACAAGGGTGGTTCTGCCTGAACCCCGGGCACCCACGAGGATGGCTCCTGTTAGTACCCCAGACACTTAAAAATTTTAGTCCTTTAGGCGCCTGGTGAGGAGGGAGAAGATGTCTGGCTCTGCTGGGATTCAAGCCAACATCCTCTGAGTTTCTGACTCAGTGCCTTGACCATTGGGCCAGGTGAGCAGTCAATAGGCTGGCTCATAATCTATCACCTGGCCTTTGCAGCCCTTGTGCAGCAGCCTGATTGGTGGGTTGGGGTCAGCCAATCAGGGCTGAGCCTTCCCGATATATAGCCAGCCCTCCTCACAACCAGTGCCTGAGAATTGGCCTTTCTAAGCACTGCGGCATTGCCCCTATCTTGGTTCCTGCTCTAGCCTTACCTTGCCTTGTACCTTGCCTTGTTGCTTGTTTCAGTCCTGCTTGGTCCTGTTCCTATTCCTGTCTGAACCTTGCTATCCAGTCCTGTCTGAACCTTGTCATCCAGTCCCCATCCTGATCTACCTCTTAACATGCACCATCCTGCTCCAGTTCTAGTCTTGCTCCTGTTCAGATCTACACCCACTCCATCATGTCCAGTCCAGTCCTGCGCTCTACACCTGCTCTATCCTGTTCCTGTAATGTCCTTCTCTTTACACTTGCTCCATCCTGTTCCAGCCAACTCTGACTCATCGCCTTCTTTACCCTGATCCTGATCTCTTGCTTCACTTGCTGTCATATATCGACCTCCTGGACCATCTGCACAATTTTTTGACAACTTTGCTACCTGGCTTCTTTGCTTTCTTTCATCTTACCCCCATCCATCATATAAGCCGACTTTAAAATACCTGTTAACAATATTAACAACAGTATTAACAACAGCTCTGTCTCGAAACTTCTTTCGCTAACATTCTCCCTAGGATTACCTCTGTGCGCAGACCTCCCCTCTCACTCCAATGCTAACGCTCTAGATCTTATTTTTACCAGACTCTGTTCAACCACAAGTTTTACTAACTCACTATTTCTGCAGTCTGGTCACAATATGCTCACATTTCAACTCTCAATAACTCCCTCCTCATCCCCTTCTACTTCCCAAACACCTACTGTAATTTGCAAGCTCTAGATGAGTCACGTCTCTCTTCTTCCTTTGACTCTCTTCACTCTAAAAGCACACCGAGCAGTAGGGGGGTTGGAGGGCACCCTGGACAGCAGTCCTGGTGGACCCTGGGCCCCCAAGTCCACCCTGTCTAGATTGCCTGCTGATATATGATTTGAAGCTGCACATTTACACTTAAAGTTCCTCGCATCAGTGCAGAAAACCATATAAACCAATTGGGTATTTGTTTTTTTTTGTTTTTTCAGAAGACTGAAGGTAATTACTGCTTTTTTTTTACATCTGTCTTGGTCCATGATCCCCTCTGTGCCCCTCTATACAAGATCAATTTAGTTGCAAAATATCGAATTCATTGAGCCCAAACTTTGTAAGGGGCTTTATAAATAAAAGGATTTAAGTGTCTCTAATAGTGATGTGGGGCAGGCCCAATACCCGCGGGACACCAGGGTTTTACCAGTGGGTTGGGCGGGTTCGGACTAGCCTCTGCACACCTTTTACAGGTTGCGGGTAGGTTCTGGTTGAGCTCTTCTGCCTGTTCTCCTGGCATATGAACTTACTCTACCAGCTTCTGGTTTTATAGGTACACACCTGCCTGCAACTTTTGTGACATCATTGGCGAGGCGGGTCTATAAATAGAGGGAGAAAGCCGGGTTCAGACATGCGCTGGTCGAGGTGTTCTCACACATCACTATCTCTCATTATGAGTGAGAAAATCCCCCCTAAACAAAAAAGGAATGTCTAAACAGAGATAGAGGGACAATGACCTCCTAAGGTCTTACAGGGTATATACCATTTAATATTATTGGCATACCCTTTTAGAGTCAAAAAAATATATTTTTCTGTGAGTGCCTTCTTCCAAGTCTATAATGGGATATTTTTGCTTAACTAAATGAAAAAAGAAATTTCTGATTTTCCAAAATAATAAATTTTAGTATTTTGCAACAGTTTTTTCATTTAAAAATATGGATATTTTGTAAAATTATTAATTAGTGTAAATAAGCATTGTGTAAACAAAATGTCATGTAAAAAATGTGGAAAAATGTAATTGGTTGGAAAACAATCCCCAACATGCCCCAGCTACAGTATATTATATTTCAAATGGACCTTGTAATATTTGTGGTGTATAGAAAAATGTTCGAATTTTAGAGTAATGTGAATTTTTTTTAAAATCTATTAAATTTGATTTTATTCACAATACGAATGGTGTGCTATTAAACTAAAATTCTATCGAATAGTCCTGACCCGAAAACTCTAATCGAGTTTTCCTCCAAAGAAAAACCTCGAATTTTTTACTCCCATTGGAGTCTATGGGGTATCATTTCGAAGAGAAATGTGGCAAAAACTTGGCTCATTGCTACTATTAACATCTTCAAATAGTTCAATTGACCTCTGCAATTGATTTCTACATTAAGCAGGTTTTAGGTGGAGAATAGTTGAATTAGAACTGTTTCCATGGTCGAGGTGGGATTAATCTCTTTCAAATTAAAATTCACGTTGGTAGTTTTAAATTTGTGAGTTTTGACTAAAAAAATGGACAATTAAAATTCAAATTTACCATTCGAACTTAATAAATCTGCTCCTAAGTGTACATTCAGTGAACTCAGTTATCTTGTTTATGTTTTCTATTTGCTTTTTGTGTTTAAAAAAAATGAAAATTTATTTTTTATTAAGAGGAAACAGCAAAACTTAATTATCTTCCACAAAAACTTTTGCTTCTTTACATAATTAATTAGTTTGTTCAAGCATGAAGTTGAAGTACTGTATACTCGTTTTTGCTGATGGCATCATTGACCATTGCGGTATAATTTCAAATTTCCTTAATAAGTCTGTAAAAGAAACTAGATTGTTCCCTCAAAAGTAAAAGTAGAATTTTTCTTTTTGTAACCATCAGATGACATTGGAAAACTTATATATCTCAATAAAAAAAATTTAATTACTGGAATTACTGGAAGTTGTCTTTATACATTAATATAGTGGATTATTAATTGCACATTTTAAATTAATATGAACATCCATTTTAGTCTCGTTCTCTGCATGCCTCTCAACATGTGCCTTGCACACATGATGTAAGAGGTGGTACATTGATGGGGCATAAACATAACCTTCACTTGCATGCAATTTCAATGGTGCATATTTTAGCATGCCAAGATACACTGCATAAGCCTCATTGGCAGGAATCATCACTGGTAAATGCTTTGCACTGTGCCCATAAACATTAAACTTGTCCTTAATAGTGATGGGTGAAACTCAAAAATTGATGACCACATAAATTCAGTGTTAAAGTCAATGGGCAGCTGAATAGTATTGATGTGGGTCCAAAATTTTGTGACGTCAGCGAATTTTCGCGGGAGTTTTGCAAATTTATTTTCCAGCGGCGGAATGAGGAAATTTGCTGTGCTTAGCTTATCACTAGTCCTTAATTCTGCATTATGCAGTAAAGGCAATGGCCAAAAGAGAAACATTATGTGCAACTTCAGTACAATGGTCCTAATACAGTTTTGCTTCTGTGAATAATGACTTTTTTTTTTACAAATGTAAACATTCTTCTTTGTAATTTCACCATACCAGAGGGGTGGGGTTCCAGAAATTTTGTAAAATAAACATTTGATACAATAGCATTACCAATAAACCTGGTTTGGTTAGAAACCAAGATAACCCTGTCCATACATTTTATATGCATCCAAACGATATCTACCTGTCCAGCTCCATATTTTAGCCCCCACCCTTTCCAACTATAGCCAGGTCATCCCACTAGTGGTCAATAAAAGGGCAACCGAGTTTGGGAGTTTTAACCTTGATGCAGCAAGTACTGTAAGTTGCAGGTAAAACTTAGTCCATGTGTAAAATGTATAATGAAGCAATAGAAATCTTAATGTATCAAATTAAAGCTGAGAGTAGGACTGGCCATACCAGGAATGACTAGATGTAGTTGACCAGCTTAAATATATTGCAATATATGAACAATCCCTGTTCTGTTTAACACTTTGCCTGCCCAACACGTACACTGTACGTGCTGGCAGGCAAGGACTTTAACTGCCAAGCACGTACCTAGTACATGCTTGCAGGTATGGCCAGTTCTCTCTGCATCAGTGGCTTTAGCCACCTCTGAAGAGAGTTAGCAGCATTGGCAGCCCCCTGGGCAATGAGGCTGGGGAACTGTCATGTCGGTCCTGTGACAGGATTGTCACAGGGTGACTTAAAAAATTAAGACCCAGCACCTGCTACACTTTCCAGCTTCTTCCTGCTTCTCTTGCTTCCTGCTTCATTGGTGACACCCACACACTTCCTGCTTGCCCAGACTCTGCATACATGCTGCTCCAGGACCACTCCAGCCATTAGATCATCCCTCCTGCTCCAGGAATGGGAAGTGGCCTTTATTTACACACTTACACACTTACATACAGTACATTTATATACTCTTACACACTCATTTTAGCAAAGAGCATATATTATTTTATTGTACACTTATATCCTCAAATTTGTACTTATATACATTTATTTACACACAGTGGGGCTCATTTATTAAAGCAGCGCAGCGCATAAGTGGACGCAAAAGGTTGTCTGCGCCATCACAAGCGTGATCGCTAATATATTTGCGTGATATTGCGCATAACACAGAGCTTTTGCGATGGTTTTGTTTATGCGCATTGCGCAAAAGATTGGGCATTTATGTCGCAAACGATGCCGTGGTTGTTAGGGGCGTGGCTGTGGGCGTGGCTACAATGCGCTTGCACTGTGGCCGTCGCAGATTTGCGTCTGTATATGTGCAAAACTGCACCCGGGCAACAGCACCACAATTTTTACGCCTGCCTCTTCGTGGCGTAATAGTAACGCTCTTCAAAATGCGCATTCCTGCCCAGCTGCGCTAGTATATTCAAGATGAACAACCCTTGTAAAGTGCATATTAACCACGCCTTCCACCCAACATGTTTATATTGACCAAGGTTCCTTTAAGGGTATCAGGTAGGCTAAACACCTTTGCAACCAAACAAATATTAGCACAGAAACAAATGCAGATGCGTCTAAGTGAACGCAATATGCGCAATATGTGACGCAACTAATTAAAGCAGCGCATTCATACATGAGCACAACTAATCCTTACCTTTGCGGTATCTTCCTGTGCGCACAATTTATTATAAGCACTGCGACAGCTGATACGCAGTTTCACACGTCGCACCTGTCTTGTGTCTACATTAGCGCACAAATCGCACTGTTAAGGTATCGTGCGCTACATTATTAAATACTCGCATGCGCTGGGCAAATGTCTGGCCACTGCGCTCTTTTTAGCGCTGCGCTGCGTTAATAAATGAGCCCCACTGTCACACAACTTTTAGAAGTGTACATACATGTATACAAAAAAAAACTCACAAAGAGGTTTTTTATTTTTGTTACTTTTTCATTTTACCAAGTTGTGTTTTTTTACCCCTAGAAACTGTTTAGTTTGTCACTGTGACTATTGGGTAATCTATTTTGGCCACTAATTATGCTGTTGGATATTTAGTATAGTTTTGCTGTTTGTGCGTGGTATAGAAAGATGTATTTTACCTTGTTTGATCCATCAGAATATGTACTTTCCAAAAATATGTGGATTTCTGGGGTCTTTTTACAGTTTGGGGGTTTTACGGCACATAATACACAGCCCGGGCTCTGTTTTCAGCAGCTGAGTTGGCCAGTGTGAAAACTTAATGCAAGTTTTTCATTTAGGGTCCGTACATACCACATACTTTGGTAAACCTATGCATATTGGGCATTAAACTATTCAGTAGACCTCTCATGCCCATATTTAGGGTGATTTTTATTTGTACATAAAATATTGTGTGAGATAAATGTTTAGGCAATTTTCAGAAACGTTGTAAAAACTTCTACGTTTAGAAAAGCTTTGCAGTTTGGTAGTTTGGTGTAGACAGACTTTTTTGTTGAATTCATCAGAATGTGTACTTTCCAAAAATATGCGGTTTTGGGGGTCTTGTGGCACATAATGTACAGTCTTTGTTCACAGAAGGCGAATCAGCAGTGGAGAAAATTCATATGCAGTATTTTTATTTGGGGTCTGCACATGCTAGCTGCTTTGGTATATCTACACATATTGGGCATCAAACACCCTTGGTGTTAATATTAAGGGTGTTTTACAATTGTATGTAAGAAATTGGGTGAGATAAATGAGGCCATTACTGCTTTGCAGTATGGTAGTTTGGAGTAGAAAAACACAATTACCTATTTTGGATTCATCAGAATGTGTACTTTCCAAAAATATATGGTTTTGGAGGGTCTTTGTGCTGTTAGGAGGATCTTGTGGCACATAATACATATGCTGAGTCTTTGTTCACAGAAGGCAAATCGGCAGCGAAGAAATTTCATCTGAACAATTTTTATTTGGGGTCCACCCATTCCAACTACTTTAATGCCAGCTGCTTTGGTATATCTATGCATATCGGGCATCAAACTGGTTAGTAGTCCCTTGTCATCAATATTTATGGTGTAATAAATTGGGTGAGATAAATGTGTCCAATTGCAATATATTTAGGCAATTTTCAGAAATGTCAGAAAAACCAATGCTTTGGCGTAGCTTTGCAGTTGAGTAGTTTGGAGTAGAAAGACATAATTAACCATTTTGGATTCATCAGAATGTGTACTTTACAAAGATATATGGTTTTCAGCAATCACCATAATTTTTTGTACCTTATATCCCACATGCTGCTTGGTGCTTTGGAGTAGAAAGACATGCCTTTGAAATTAGGGGAATGTGTACTTTCCGAAAAGTTATGGTTTTCTGGGATGAACTTACTTTTTTTCTACCTTTGCCCCCCAGAACTATGTAAATGTGATTTTGCAGTACCTGAAATGACAGAACTAATAGCTTGAATGGGGTAAATTTTGGGGGCCCTATATGCCATATGCTTAGGTAAACCTATACATATTGGGCATCAATTTGTTCAGTGGACTCCTAGCAATAATATTCAGGGTGTTTTATATTTGTACCTAATGATTTGTGCGAGATATGATGCTGTAGATTGGAAGCTTTGAGGTCATTTTTCAAAAAAACTATATCTATAAAAAAAATGATAACTTTAGGAAAGAATTGCAACTTGGTAGTTTGGCGTAGATAGATATATTTACCCATTTTTGATTTGCCAGAATCTGATCTTTCTAATAACACATAGTTTTCTAGGGTAAACCTACTGTTAGTGGAGTGTGACACTATACTCACATACTGACAGTACCATCTATTTAAAGTGCCCAGAGTTATTAAAATGTGTTAGTATCCATTTTAGCAAAAGAGAACAGTTTTAGATTGAAATATTTAGAATTGATTCAGATTTGCTCTTTTAAATCAATTGCAATCTAATTTAGATATTTCCATTCCCCGTAGATTGATTTACACGGCACGGGCAAGGGAAAAAAATATGCTATTACTTACAATTACATGTACAGAATCTAGTGTGGTAGTTGTGGAAATATTAATCCTTCTCTGGTCTTAGACTTCCATCTATAAAATGTGTTTTTCAAGGGTAATACAGTAACTAAATTACCATGTCACATCTGTATTAATCTTATTGTGTATAGTATCTTTGTTTGGTACTATGTTTCAGTGCTGATAACAAACATCATCACATCAAGCTTCTCTGAACCAGAGAATATTATAATATTATTCACAGGATACTTTCATATTTGTCACTTGTTATATCTTATAGCCTGCATCTTATAAATTGACAAAATAATTGCTAACAAGACAATCGTGCAATGTATTTATAGCTAGGTGACCATAGCATTTATGAAAACACATTTTTCTGTGCCCTTGAGTATTTGTGACAGTTTATAATGAGAATATATGCAGCCACATTTAATTTAAACTTGCAAAACTGTGAACCTCCATGACACGAACTGTCCCTTCTTGCTAGATTTATTTTGTTGTGACTAATACAGAATCTAGTTTAGCCCAGAGAGATAGCTGCTGATTACAAAAATATTTCAGTAAAATCAACAACGAGGGGCTGAATGTTTTGAAAGTTATTAATGATCAAAGCAATGTTGTCTTCAAAATTCCAATTTATTGGCAAAAATAGTCAAAAGCAATCGGTTCCACCAAAAACATAGAACAGTAGTGCATTTATTTGATACTGAAAGATTAAATCAATGATGCAAAACTAAGAGGATTCGTGTATTTTCTCTTCAAATGCTACAACACTAAAGATGTATTTTTCAAAGATAATATGATAAAAATAACATGGAACACAATGTAACTGTTGGCGAAAGTAAAGCTTTGCATTAATTCTACAATGAGAAAATGTTACTGGATACTTCAGATAAACGAGAGTGTTGGTGCAGGTGTTCTCTGTTAGACGTAATAAGCAAGTACCTTCGATAATTGAAAGCAACTGACTTCTAGCCATCTAATGAGGTCTTACTATTTGCTGGGGCTCTGTAAGTGTAGTGTCTTATAAAAAAAATCTGTCATGGTGCAGATATTACAGCTGAGATTTAAATAATAATATAATACATTTTATATATGCAGTTCCACGTTTTTAATCCACAGTATTTTGAACAGGGGGATAAGTTAACCTTTACTATGTGTGTCATCTAATTAGCAAAATCTTAATTCATCTATTCAAGTCTAGGTCTGAGTTTCTTAATAATATTATTGACATATCACCTGCTAGACATCACTGACGGCTCCTGTGCTGAGTGTGGTAGAGTGACTAGGAAAAGGAGCAAAAAGGTCACTCAAGCCTTTCATTTCGCCCCAGGTACTGATTTAGGCTCCAGGAAGGGAGTTATGAAACAGAGAATCAGCGCTTTGTTTAAAGACTTTAGTAGCTGAGGACTCCATTCCGCAGATCCAGTCCAGAGATTGGAGTTCACCTTCCACAGGAAAGCTGTCCTGTGGAAAGGCTATTTAAAGTTAATTAGAATGGGAGAGTGTGTCTCTCAACAGGGCACAGCAGGTAGGAGACCTGGCTGTGTGAGGAACTACCAGAGGAGCTGGGGGTGCTGCCTGTTACTGCAGAGGGAGCCTGTGACTCTCACAAAGAGTATTGTGAAGAGAGTGAGGAAGCCAGGAGGCTGAATATTACCTAGGATAAAGTCCTGTGAGTACAGGGGTGAGCCAAACTATTTGTTGTGCTGGTTGTCCACAAGGGGCCCAGTCTAGTCAGGGACTGCTTCAAAGTGTGAAGGTAGTGCCCAGTGGGCTAGGTTTTTATTTTATGATTTGTTTTGTATCCTGAAAATGGTCACCCCTGTGTATGTGGATTATTGACTGTTTGTGCAACGTGGGAAAATAAACCTGTGTTTTCCTGGAAGAAGCTGTGTGTCCCTGTCTTTATGCTCCTTTGTCCTATGCTGCCTGCCTACCATTGACTAATTCCCCCAAAAGTTACGTGTTCAAGCCGCCAGCTTGCCACATGAGTTATAAACTATCAAGCAGTTGCTTCATGCAACTATAAGACTTTGGTTTCTATTTACCACACCGCATTACCCCCAACTTTAAAGTCTTTTTTCCACAACATCTTTGTTAAACTGAATTCACACAATTTACTAAGCACCAACTAATTTTGGCTGAAATTGAAAATACTTGTAAATGTTTTCAGTAGCAAATGCAGCTTTTAATTGGAAGTCTATTAGATTTTAAAGCCTCACTTCTTTTTTAAAAGCCTCACTTTACCCATGTTCTCTGTTTGGCCACAGCTCAATAAGCCATCCCATTTTTGTAGAGGTAGAATAATGGTTGCATGGGGCTTGTACACTAAACCATAATATTCATCAACTGCATTCAAAAAAGTTGTTAAAGCTAGTAATGAGTGAATTTTTTGGCATCATGGATTTGGGGTGAAATTCTGCATTTCACCAACTTCAAATTTTTTTTTGCAAAACTGCCGCATAAATTTGGCTGAATAAAAAATTTGCAGAGACAAATAAGTTGTCGCAAGAAAAAACGTCCTTTGGCATGCATTTGGAGTGAAAAATAACTTCAGAAAAAATGCCAGTTGACTTTAATGCATTTGGAATAAAAGTCATCACATAACATATTGTCACATGTAAAAAAATGATCACCTATTGACTTCAATGAATACCGCAAATTTTTCACAATTTCATAAATTTTAGTCGAAGTGAAATGGGACAGATTTGCTTATCACTAGTTAAAGCTACCAAAAACAATGAATTATTTGATAGTTTTAAGTGCATATCTACAATTTGTGATAAATAAAACTGCTCTATTTGTAAAAATTCATGAAGCTATATTCATGAAGTTGCGGAGTTTCCAAAATAGGGAAATTTACCAAATGCATTGAAATCAATAGGCCTTCTCCACAAAGTTTTCTCTCGCTCCAAATACTAGTCAGTGACCATTTTTTTCTTGGACTAAATGCATTTTTTAGTCCAATTCATTGGAATCTGTTTTTTTTCCCTGGCATTTTTTTATTCTATTTAAATTTTTATTTATTTCCAAAACATAAAATTACAATATATACCAATTTTACAGGGAAAAAAGAAACCATAAAGAAGAAAAAATAGAGAAGAAAAAAAATGTTCAAAATTGTAGTGCAGTTTCACAAAATTATTTTCCAGGCCAAGCTAATTAGTGATTAGAGGTTAATTTAGGTAAGGTTTGTTATCCTTAATGACATGGGGACTGAGCATGGTAAAAACTAGAAATATATATACACTAGAAGTATAAAATCCAAATTTTTAGTGGAAAAAAAACCTCAAATTGTTTTAGCTTTATTATACCCCGAGGCTGCAAAAAGTGCAAATTTGAAAATACTCCTGTAAATGTCAATGGTAGAGGTCCTATTTACAATTTGAAAATATTATTGTCTGCTCTGGGTTTCATACTATAATCCTAACATTTTGGGCTTTTCCACCGATTCCATGAAAAATGCTGACTTTCTGCTCTTCAAAAACTTTTCAGCTGCCCAACTACATCAAAGTCATCCCTGGTACGGCCAGTCATATAATCAATTTTAATCGGATTCATTAAGATCTCTATTTCTTTATTATACATTTTACACAGGGACTAAATTTTACAGTACCTGCAACTTACTTGCTGCTTCATGGTTAAAACTCCTAAACTTGGTTACCCTTTTAGTGGCCACCAGTGGGATCACCTGACCATCGTTGGAAAGGGTGGAAGCTAAAACATGGAACAAACCATCGCTGTTTTGTTTAAAGGGTAGGGCATTTTTTTTAGTAGCTTAAGGCAAAAAATGTCTTAACTATACTGTTAATGAGTTGAGTGCAGAGGACTTCTTGAATTTGCCTGTATGAATTTTGTAGTCACAGCCTCATTGCACCCCCATTTAATGTTTTAATAATTAGTGGTGAGCACAAATTTCCCTTGTTTGTTATATTTAATAAAAATAAGGAATTGTTTCTTGACATATATATATATATATATATATATATATATATATATATATATATATATATATATATATATATATATATACATATACATATACATATACATATACATATAAACATATGGATAGGTAGTGGTAATTTTCGAATGCTTTTAGAGTGTGTTTTATTGCAACAATTTAGGACATACTGTATATAACCATGTTTTTATATGCACTTCTGATCTGCACATATTTGAGTTTGTTTTTCGTTATTTTTTAAATTTTTTTCCAATGCTCAGTTTTTTGTATGTTTGATTACATTATCTTGTGTCTCAACAAAATATTGTCTTAACTCGTTAACCTTAGTCAGAGTTGAATTATGATTAGGGATGGGTGTATTTTTTCGCCTTGTTTCGCTGAAAAAATTACACTGCGTGACAAAAACTTTTTGATGCCCATAGACTTTAATGGGCGTTGGTGACATTTCGCCTGTGGCGAATTTTTTGCCGAAACGGGTCAAATTCGCCCATCCCTAATTATGATCAAAAACATCCTGTGTAAAGCTAATATACATATACAATTGATTTATACAATTAACTGATATAAAAAAAAAGCCAAGGCCTAATACATTACTGTATATAAAAATATTTGTTTAGGTTTAGTAATATATGCTAGGTACCCTTGATATTTTGTTTTAGATACAACAAACCAAGCATCATTTATCAGCTGTAGATGCAACAGCCCATTAAAATGTCACTGGCACAATATGTATTTCATCATGTGTGACCAGAATAGAAATAGAATTCTGTCTTACTCAGCAACTTGAAAAGCTAGCAAATGTGTCATTGGGTTCAACATAAAAATCAGACTGCATTGTTAATGATAAGATCTATTTTTCTGAACTTTATACAAAAGAAAGACTATGGGGGTTATTTATGAAGGTCTGAATTTATCTCAATATTGGCTGCTACAAACTCCAATCTAACCCTCTCGGGGTTTTAACACTTAGGGGCACATTTACTTAGGGTCGAATATCGAGGGTTAATTAACCCTTGATATTCGACCGTCAAAGTAAAATACTTCGACTTTGAATATCGAAGTCAAAGGATTTACCGCATTTCCTACGAATCAAACGTTTCGAAGGATTTTAAATCATCGATCAAACGATTTTCCATTGATCAGAAAATTGTTAGGAAGCCTATGGGGACCTTCCCCATAGACTAACATTGATGTTCGGTAGGTTTTAGGTGGCGAAGTACTTGGTGAAGTTTTTTTTAAAAGGACAGTACTTCAACTATCGAATGGTCGAATAGTCGAACGATTTTTAGTTCGAATCATTCGATTCGAAGTAGTAGTCGAAGGTCGAAGTAGCCAATTCTATGGTCGAAGTAGCCAAAAAAACATTCGAAAATTCCAAGTATTTTTTCTTCTATTCCTTCACTCAAACTGATGTGCCCCTTATTTATTATGACATTTTCCCGAAAATTTGCTTTACGGGAAAAGCTCAGATTTTCACGATTTTTTCGTGAATTTTCCCAGAAATCTCCGAATTTTTCTGAGTTTTCACCTGAAAGCTCAGAAAACCGTGAAATTGCCCAAAACCCCCGACACAACCAAAAATCAGTGGGACTGTTCCCATTGACTTTTATGCAACCTCAACAGGTTTGAGATGCCGTGTTTTATATTCAGGCTTTTTAGCCTTCGGGGTTTAATAAATTCTGAAAAATTTGTAAGTTTTTTTTAAAGCCCGATTTTATTAAAAAAAATCAAGATTTTTTCAGATTTCAGGGAGTTTTGGGTATTAAGGCTTAGTAAATAACCCGCTATGTGTCAACATCTATTGGTTCAGCATAGTCTTGAACCATTACAAATAAATATAATATCCAAAAAAGTATTTTAATGTCAGTACTATGTTTTTTAAATATACTGTACACAGATACTATTTCTAGCTGTATAAGGCATCAATTAATATACAATTTCTTCTAGTCAAATGGATCTGGCTGTCTGTATTGCAGAAAATTAGACATAATCAGAAATCATTATATTAATTAACCAATAGTTTTTCCTTTGCTTTGTAGCCTTGGGTGATAAGGAAAGTCACCATGATATGTTGTCACTTATTGTATGCACAATTAAATAATGATGTGCAGATTCCTTTTATTCCAGTTTTTATAAAACAAACTATTTACAATTAAATTAAAGGAGAAGGAAAATATAAATCACTGAGGGGTAACAGATGTTAGGCACCCTCTAGTAACTGTAATCACGTTTCTTACATAATACCCCAGGCATTGCTTTTATTGCAATTGCACCAGTCTGGGGTATGTCTAACAAGTACCACAGAGAGATGCCCTTCTGCTTTGTTCAAAGGATTAGAGTTTTATTACTCTAATATATTATTTTATTTAAGTTTGACTTTTAATTACACTGTGTATACTCACCTACGTGTATAGTCTGAATTTACTGCTTAAACCCTACACAGAAAAGGCGTGACCTGGAGCTGTATGTGCAGGGGCTGCAAGAAAAGGGATCCAAATGACCAGCAGCCAAATTACACTGGTTTATGTTTAAAGATTAGCAGAATCAGGTGTAGCTGTGATTGTGTGAGAAGGAATGAGTTAAGGCAAGGGAAAGCTGGGTTGATGGGTAGATAGAGATGTGATGTCAGGGGAAGTAGCAGTTTACTATCTTTTCTTCTTATGATGATTTTTGTCACTCATTGGAGTCTATGGGCTCATTTTGAGGCGAAACTCTGTGAAACATTTTACTCATCACTAGTTCTCATATTATCTATTGATAACTGAATGTGCATGTTTTCCTGAATGCTGTTATATTGTGGTTTCTGTATCTTTATACAATATAAACTTGAGAGTCAGAATTGTATTAGATTGTCAATGAGGTCAGGAAGGAATTTTTCCCTCTTGAGGCATTATTGGCACTGACTTCAGACTGGGTTTTTTGCCATTCTGGATCAAAACATTGGATATATGATAATGTATTTTCAGTTCTATTTGTCAGAGCAATGGTAGGACCTTGCCAGAGTACTGCACAGGTAAATTTAGAGGGAGAAAGGAGGTTCTCACTTGTGACTACACAGTGGGTTGATTGATACAGATGCTACTACTGCTTGTGCTAGGTAACAGCCTTCTTGGATTTCCTACATGCTAGTGCTAAAATATACACAGCATGAAACAGGTAAAAAATAAAGCATATTACAAAAAATCGCAAAAAAAAAGATCACAAAAAGACTACTGGTTCTATGTAATTAATTATGTAAACAGAATATAAAATTGCAAAATAAGAATACAAATTCTCATTTCACAATTGCAATAATGTTCATTGCACAGTGTATTACATTGCAAACTTTATTTCTGTGTTGTGCAGTCTTAAGCACAGCTTGAAGGTGGCATCAACTTTTTTTTTTTTAGCAAAGTAATGGCTTTTTTGTTATTTACATAACTATTGCAAACTTTTTCTGGTTCTTGGTTTTCCTGTTTTTTCCTTGAGCTGCAAGGTGGTCGCAAGGTATATTTTAATTGTGCACAAAGGAAATAAACAATGTTTAGAAATAGGGCTATATGGTTCTAAACAGTTAAATTGTCTATGTTCATGCTAAACAAAAGTAACATCTTCATTGTTCAATAAATTAAAGAGGCAGACCAATTTTCTAATTAGTATTGGATATAATTAATCACAGTTTAATTTAATTACAGAAGAAGTCATCTAAAAGTAATAGTTAGCCACGACTAACTATTAATGCATGTAATTATAGCTTTAGATGGATATAACGCATTGTCTTCTGCGAACAACAACAATGCTGTCAAATGATACTGAAATGTTTAAATCATCTGCAAATGCCAATTACGATTAAAATAATCCCTATTCACTATGTTTTTCATTTGTGTCTCATATAAATGTTTAAGCCACAAATTTAATTTAGGAAATTTTTAATAGACAGATTCAGCAAAGTTCAGTGCAATAAAATATAAATGCAATATTTTTAATACTAGAATTGCATATGAAATTCAACGGGACAGGTATAGGGTCTGTTATCTGGAAACCCATTAGCCAGAAAGCTCTAAATTACAAAATAATTACGAAACAATACAAAAGCTTTTACTAGCTAAGTTTTTTGTGACTTTACACTGTTCTTTCTTTAAAGTGGACCTGTCACCTAGACACAAAAATCTGTATAATAAAAGTCATTTTCAAATTAAACATGAAATCCAATTTCTATTTTTTATTAAAACATTCATAGCTGTTGTAAGCTCATTTAAAAATCTCAGCTGTCAATCAAATGTTGTCTGCCCCTTCTCTATGCCTAGGCATAGAGGCAGGGCAGACAATTGCTTTCACTTTCCATTCAGCACTTCCTAGATGTCACTGCTCTCCACAAATTACCCCGTTCTCTTCACTGTTAAATTAGAGTAGCCAGGGCATGGGAATGGACATTGGGTCCCCCATTCTGGTGCTCAAACAAGATTATGAGATGATGCAAGTCTTGCCTTAATAACAGTATCCACAAAATGGCTCCTGCCTGCTTGCTATAATTATGACTTCTCAGACTGAAGAAAACACGATTTAAATAATTTATATAGTGTAATTAAAGTTCATTTTGCTTGACTAATGTGATAAAATAGGATTTTGATTAATGTTTTTGGGTGACAGGTCCACTTTAATTAATCATTACTTTTTGAGGTTTCAAAAAATATTCTCCCTTATATTCGTATTTGCAGTTTTCACCACTTTTTACAAATCGAGAAAAAGCCCAGTATTGATTTTTCAAAAATCTGCCCTTACTGTATATGTGCAATGTGTATCATTAGGTCACATTACAACATATACAATCAGTGGTAACTTTTCCAGATCAAGATGAAGATATGGTGGAGGGTTGAGCTCCTATGTATTGCCAGATACAGTCCATGTGATCTAGAGGCAGATTTATTAGTTTTTGTGTTCATGGGAAAATTCATGATCACAAGAGAAGAAAAGCACAACAAACCACACACAACTTCTTCTGCTTTTTTTTATTAAATAGTACATAGTTACATAGTTAAGTTGGGTTGAAAAAGACCAAAGTCCATCAAGTTCAACCCCTCTCAATGAAACCCAGTGCACATACCTAAACTCACCCACTAAAACTATATATTTAAATATCGATATTAATTGTAGCTTTTAGTATTGAAATAGCCTTGGATATCAGGATAACCAATTTAGTGGAATCAAGCATTATAGGTGCTAGAGATGTATTTTATGTTTTGATTGCAAGTGGAGTGTCATATAAGAGGATAGCTAACGTCTTATCTGTGATTTCAATATTTGTAATTGTTTTGATAGTGTTGCATATTGTGGACCAGAATGTGTCAAGTATGGGGCATTCCCAAAATATATGTGTATAAGGGTGCCAGTATGAGTCTTGCATCTCCAGCAAGTGGGTGAAACAGCCAAGTATATTTTATTGAATTTAGTCTGCTATCTATACCATTTTGTAAGTAATTTGTAGTTGAGCTCTTGTAGTTTGGCACATTGGGAGGACTGATGTGCCAACTGGGTAAATTTGGCCCATTGCTTATCAGCAATGTTGATGTTTAGGTAATTTTGCCATTTGTCTTTGAGGGAAGATGGGCTAGGTTTGAGGTCCATGATATGCTTATAAAATTGAGGGGGATCTTTCTGGGCCCACATGTATTCTACAGCCGTAAAGCTGTGTCTATCCTTGTGTGGCAGGAATTATGCATGAATAAAGTGTTGGATTTGCCGGTAATTAAAGCTATGTAAGTCTGATGGGGTATTATCTCCTAGCAAATCCTCTATGTCCTTCATTTGGTTCTGATTATAAACATAGCTGGCTCTGGCATGAAGGAGCACCTCCCAGCCTCTATAATTATCCAGGTCAAGGCCTGGGGTAAATGTAGGGTTACCTATGACTGGGAGGAGAGGGGGAGTTAAAAAATGTAAGTGTTTTAAAGGAATGACAATATAGCTTATTTTTACCCTGCATTAGTAAAACTGGTGTGTTTGCATCAGAAACTCTACAAAAGTTTATATAAATAACCTGCTGTATAGCCATGGGGGCAGTCATTTGAAGCTGAAAAGGGAAAAAAGGCACAGAATACACAACAGATAACAGATAAGTTCTGTAGTATACATTGGGATTCTTTAGAACATATCTGTTCTTTACTGTGTATCATGTTCTTAAATGGCTGCCCCATGGCTACACAGCAGTAATAATATTTATGAAGCAAACACACTAGTTTTACCAGTGAAGGGAACAGTACATTATATTTTCATTCCATTTCCTTTAATTATTTTATGCCTTTAAATATGATACAGGTAAAGGATCCATTATCCAGTAACCAGTTATCCAGAAAGCTCCAAATTACGGTAAGGCCATTTCCCATAGACTTCATTTTATCTGAATGATGCAAATTTTTTAAAAACTGTTTCCCTTTTTATCTGTAATAATAAAACAGTCCCTTGCGCTTGATTAAAACTAATATACAGGTATGGGAAACTAGTTATCCAGAATGCTGCAAATTATGCAATGGCCATAGACTCCATTTTATACAAATAATTAAAAATTTTAAAAGATTATTTCCTTATTCTCTGTAATATTAAAACAGTACTTTATACTGTATTTGCTCCAAACTAAGATATAATTAATCCTTACTAGAGGCAAAACTATCCAAAATGGGTTTATTTAATGTTTAAATAATTTTCTAGAAGACTTAAAGTATGAAGTTCCAAATTACAGAAAGATTTGTTTTCTGGAAAACCACTGGTCCTGAGCATTCAAGATAGCAGGTCCCATACATGTACATGTATAACTAATCCTTACTGGAAGCAAAACCAGCTTTTAGGTTTGTTTAACATTTTCATGATTTTCTATTAGACTAAAGGTATGAAGATCCAAATTACAGAAAGATCCATTATTAAGAAAACTCCAGGTCCTGAGAATTCTGAATAACAGGTCCCATACCTAACCTGAAGTAAGAGAATACACTTGATGATACTTATTTATAATATACCCTTACCATCAAAACATGCTTCAGATAGGCAATTTGGTTTGCAAGTCTATGCATTTTATCAGACTTGTTCTGTACTATTGTTTTACTCTCTTTTATGCCAGTCTGTCACTTAGGTCTAATTTAAAATTAGGTAGATTATGTAGAATTAAGAATTAAAATATTATTAAAATTAGATTTAACAATACAGAGAATGTTGTCACTGAATAGATAAACTAAAATAATAACTAGATTACAAATATGTTTCTTTTTTACCCTTTTTTCACAAATGTCATTCTTATTTAGTTTGAATATAATGAAATTTACCAGACCATAAAGAATTCCTCAGATGAAATGGCTAGTTTCCAGGCAGTGTTACAATTCTGCTGATTACAATGCATTCTGACATTTATGACAGTTTTATAATTCCTGTATTCTGTACTTTGCTGTGCTCTGAAGTGTCTCTACACTGCTGAAGGCTTTCTCTTGGGAGATGGTACTAAAGCTTTGTGGGCAGGAAGGACAATAAAACATTTTAATAGGAAAGCAGCTATAAGATATTGGTATTTTGCTAATTCTTACTGTGTAAAATGCAAAAACATGAAAGCAAAGGCTGTAGATAACACGTAGATGATCCTGTAAGTGCATTTAAATATAGGGCCAGGATAATAAGCCCAGTTAAAAAGAAAAAGTGTTAAAGGGGAGCATATTAAAGTATTTTGTTAACGATCAACTAGTTTTAAGGTAGGCATAAACTACTAGTGTTATTTTAATTCTCATGTTTTTATCATATACTGTATAATCAATGGCACATAAGTGTTTTGATGTCCTCAGAACCTTGGCCACCAAATAGTATCAACAGCTATCAGTACATTCGTATAACATAAATTATTCATTTATATTATTTAAATATTTAACATTTGTGCCTTCTTAATCCCTGGGTCTAGGTTACCCCTCTGGATGTGTTCTTTTAAAACATGCCAAGAGAATGATAATATGCAATTATTCAAGAGATTTTATTTCTTAGACTGCATTAAGAAACACTCAGTAACTATGGTATATTTCATTTTCTATGTGGTTTCTGTTGTAATAATGCTCACCAATGGTGATGAGCAAAAATTTTTCAACACATATGGATTCACAACAAAATTTCGCTAACTGCGATTATTTTTGTAAAAACCACAGCAAAATTTTGGCAAGAGATAACACAACAACAAAACATCCACAGAACATGATATATTTTATCAAAAAAAACAGTTGCAAAAAAATGGCAATATACTCTATGATAATTGTCGCAAAAAAATTGTCATTGAATTCAATTCCTAACATGAACATTTGTCGGTTCCTAAATTTACCCGTGAACCAAAATGGGACAGATTCGCTCATCAATACTCACCAATTTATATTGTGTCCAGTAACATTGCCATTATTGGATAGCCCCTATTTCCATGGTTGCTGCTTGCCCCTAGTCAGAACCATGACAAATAACACCAGCTATCATCACAATCGTATAGCATAAATTGGTAATTTATAAGATATAAACAATTGTGCCTACTTAATACCGGGGTTTGGGCTACCCCTATGGAGTGTGGTTTACCATGCAGAAGCAGAGATAAGTACCTGGAAGAGAGAAAGACTTAAAGGAATTGTTCAGTGTAAAACTAAAAACTGGGTAAATAGATAGGCTGTGCAATATAAAAAATGTTTCTAATATAGTTAGTTAGCCAAAAATGTAATGTATAAAGGTTGGAGTGATTTCATGTATAACAAGTCAGTCAGAGCACTACTTCCTGCTTTTCAGCTCTCTTGGTTTACACTGACTGGTTACCCTGGTTACCAGGCAGTAACCAATCAGAGACTTGAGGGAGGGCCACATGGGTCATTTCTGTTGCTTTTGAATCTGAGCTGAATGCTGAGGATCAATTACAAACTCACTGATCAGAAATGTACCATGTGGCCCCCCTTCAAGTCGCTGACTAGCTCAGAGTTATAGAGCTGAAAAGCAGGAAGTTGGATTCTGGCTGTTTTATTAGACATCTGTTCACTCCAGCCTTTATACATTACATTTTTGACTAACTAACTATATTAGAAACATTTTTTATTTTGCACAGCCTATTTATTTACCCAGTTTTTATTTTCACACTGAACTATTCCTTTAAGGACAGCAATAATGTTAACGCTTATGCTCCTGTTAGGTTTCTTCCTTATGAAAGGTCATACCATTAATCATATTGGCAGCCAATAGAATTAACTCTATGCAAAATAAATGAGAATAGCCTGGGCATGAACAGTACTACTTAACATTGTGCTGTTCCCAGTGATGCTCCATCCCTCCATCTGCATTAAACCCAAAGATTGGGAAAGTGCCTAATTTAAATAAAAATACTACATAAAGGATCACATTTTTTATACAATCATTTCTTTTGCAAAAGTACACAATTGTATTAAGACTTTGAAAAAATGTGTACATCCCCTTTAATTATGAGCCCAACAAAAGGGTTCAGCGCTACAATGCCATGAACATTTTAAAGGAATGCTTCACGATAGACCTACATACAACTTTAATGGCACATAAACTCTTGAGAAACTGACTTGTAATGATCTATGTGTTCTCCATTGATGTAGTGATAAGTGGGTTCTTTTTTTATAGATTTTACAGTTTCAAGTAGTTTTTCAGATTTCCAGATGTTGTTTAAACTTTAGTAAATCAATAACTCCAAGGGACTTCTGTTTCTTAACAATCTTTCCTTTAGATATTTTTCATTTCCCAGACCGCTACAGAGAGTAGCATATCATAAAATTAAGAAGGGTCCGAACATTCGGCTAACCCTGGAATAGTTTTCTCCTGAATAATTAAGTCTTATCAGTACATAAACTTTTTGGAAATTTATAGAGATAATTTGGAAAAAATAAAGATGAAATGCCAATAATTTCTGTAAATTACTTCTGTAAATGATCAATGAGAATCTTTTTTTTCTTATGTCACATAAAAAATGCCAAAAAAATAACATTGCCATTGCCATGAGATGTACAGTTCTCAAGACTATAAACGTATTGAAGGTGGATTCTAGTAACAATATTTCAGCTGCACATTTATTGCATTGACACACTTGTGCCACTGTCACCAGTAACATTAAGGAAAAACTATAACCTGCGGGTGTAAAAAATACATTACAGAACTCTGTGTTTTACTCATGCACTTCTTTCTCTTGCATTATTTCCTGTCATCTGATCTCTACTGGTAAGATTCTTTAATAGACCACTTACTCTATTATAATATCAATGATCTTTTGTTTAAGTATTCATTATGATGGTATAGTTTTCCTTTAAATCTGCTTAAAAGTGTGCAGTGATTATTTATTGATTGTTCTGGCATATTTTATTTAAATTTTGTGGTTTTGCTAATCCAACATACACTATTTTTTTTTTTAGTATCTTAGATTCAAAGCTAGTGTATTATAGCTACTATTCCCTTGGGGTACATCCAGCCACAGGTTTGTGATAAGTTCTTTACTGTTTGCGATCATGGACCAAAAAAACACCTTTTCTTGTTGGAGCTCCTTTTGATATACTCAATGCACATGCAGCAAATTTAAGAGATGTCTTCCTTTTGATGCGCTGGCAGTTCAATTACATCAGTCAATATCTGGTTAATTAAAATCCCCCATGATTAAACCTTAGCCCAGTTGTCCAGTCCATAAGTAAACCATAATTGTTTTATTTCTTAATGCTAGGAGCTTTTTTTAATTTAGAAAGCAGGGCACAGTACATTTACTATCTTCACTAATGTTTATACCCTTGGCTTATATCAGAACAAAATATTGCAAGTATGTACTGTATGTTGAGTATACTTATTTGTACTTCATATAAAAATGTAAGGAACACAGTACAGCAACACATAGAAGAAATACCCTCCTGTGTATTGCTGCAAAGTGTATGACAATATTGGATACATCTTTCTGGTTTTAATTCATTTCAATATTGGAGTTTAGAATACGGTTTTCAGTCATACTTTTTTCTTTTATTATGAAGCTTTTGGTGTTCCTTTAACATAAACCAAGAGAATGCTAATATGCAATTCTTCAAGAGAAATTATTTATTATATTAAAAAACACAATAACTCTTTAATTTTCTGTGTGGTTTATGTTGTAGTAATAATCATCAATAGCTATGAGCAGCATTTTTTTTATATGAATTTGCAATAAAATTCAGCATTTCGCTATCTGCCAATATTTTTGCAAAAACAGCTGCAAAATTTTGGCAAGTAGAAAACACAAGAAAAAAAACACCTATAGACCTTGATATATTGTATGTATTTTGTGCAAAAAAATAGCCGGGAAAACTGCCTATAGAAGTGTTTTGCACAGAAAATGTAGCAAAAATTGTCTATTGAATTCAATGCCTATTGAAATCACCAAATATATATACAGTAGTGATGGGCGAATTTGCGCCGTTTTGCTTTGCCGAAAAATTCGCGAATTTCGCGAAACGTTGAAAAATTCACGAAACGGCGCCGGCGTCTCGTTTTTGACGCCAGCGCCCGTTTTTGACGCCGGCGTCTGTTTTTTTCTAAAAATAAATTTATTCGCTGGTGGCGAATCGCGCAAATTTGCCGCAAATTTGCCGTGAATTCGCGCCTGGCGAATAAATTCGCCCATCACTAATATACAGTTCAACGAAGTGACAGCACTTCAGATATTAATACATATTGATGTATTGCTTAAATGTGTATTTGGGTATATTGACTGTTGTGTGGATTTTAACCATGTGTTTGCAGTGATATCTTAAAACGGTAGTCGCTTGTTTTTGATGAAGATTACACATCATCATTACTGCTGTTTTCCCGCCAGTACATGGATTTAAGGCATGTTCACTGTTGATTTGGCACTTTGAGAAAGGCCTTAGGGTAGGCCAAAACTTTTTTTAATAAATAATTTTTTTGATTTTTAAAGACCTGTGAGTGCAGATCTCTTTTTTGATATTCTTTTTAATCCACAATTTTTATTTCACTTGCTAATGCAAATACTTTGCAGTTCAATTCTTAGCTCACCCAAGGTGGATCTGCCATGGATTTAGGACAAACTGTTCCTCAGAACAACTTTACTACAATCAAAGAAGAAAGTAAATAAATCAAACAGAAAGGGTATTTTGTCTTCCCATTTTTAACTATATCACTATACCACCAGCAAGGCCGACCTTTTCATTAGAATGTAGTTACATTTCTTTTTTTTTCACAGTATAGAAAACCCTAATTTTTAGTTTGTTTTACTACATCCATTTTAACTGAGGCCTATGCTATTCCAGCTTCATCCAAGATACAAATTATGCCTTAAAGTAATGGCTTGTGATAATCAAGACAAATAAATAAGTAGATGGTGTAAAGATATGTTTCAGTGCATAGAAAGTGAAGCTCTATTGCCTATACTGTCAGGTATAATGGGAGTGCTCTTGAGTGTCCTCTATAGCTCCTGTTCTTGAGTTCTGTTATAAATCATACCCTCTTTATTTGTATTCTAGTTACTTCAAATGTTAGCCATATCCATCCCATCCTCTAAGCTCTTAACTTCTGATGTTGACTTTCTGCTTGTATTCAGCCAGCCCTGGCCCATTGTCATTAACCTTGACTGATTGTTTCTAATTTTGACCTGACATGTTCACTTATATTTGATAACCTTGCTTTTGCATGTTGAAGCTTGAGGATTCTTGTGACTGTTTAAACAGGCAGTAGCTGAGAGGCAAGTGATGCTGCTATAAGTAGAGAAGCACTCCTGCATCATTAGATTGCTATTCCCTCAGTTTTGCTCCCCACCACATAGCCGGGTGTGCTGTGTGTAAATCAGGGGGTTTGTGGAATTGAATGTATATGAGTGACTCTGTTGAGCTTGCTAGAGTTGCCTAGAGTGGGAAGTCCGGGTTATATGGGTCTGGGTTGAGCCACCAGTGAATAGTTGATGTAGGTTTCTGTGGACCACAAGGCAAAGGTATTTGAATGAGTCTACCCAAATCAAAGGGATCGTAGGGAATAAATTGGGATTAATATTGGTGTCAATGGAGAATATGCTCAATTTCTCGCAATTAATCTTAAATCCTGAAAATCGTCCATATTGGTCCACTACGCTTAGGACCTCCTGAAGGGAGTTACCTGGGTTGTCCAGGTATAGCAGTATATTGTCCACATAGAGTGATATACACTCTTCCACTCTCCCCAGTCCTGTAATGTTGTTTGCCTGGTGGATAAGAATTGCCAAGGGCTCCACCGCCAAAGAAAAGAGGAATGGTGACAATGGGCATCCCTGTCGGGTTCGCCTATAGAGGTTAAATGCTGCTGATAGATGGCCTTTAAACCTGACCCTTTCTACCAGATTTTTATATAATAGCTTTACCCAGCGGATTAATTGGTCTCCCAAGCCAAATGTCCTTGGGATTTCCCAGATATATGACCATTTTATAGAGTTGAATGCTTTAGCTGAATCCAATAATACTACTATTCGTGAACCATGGTTGCTGTATGTTGCATGTTGGTTCATCAATAGTCTTTGGATATTTACATTGACAGAACTATTGGACATAAATCATGTTTGGTCTGATTCTCTGATCTCCTCTATAGCTTGTTTTAGTCTGGTGGCCAGAACCTTTGCAAACACCTTGGCATCTTTGTTTAGAAGGGAAATAAGTTGATAAGATCTGCAATTAAGAGGATTCTTTCCTTCTTTTGGGATGACTACTATCAGTGCCTCGCTGAAGGAGGGAGGAAGGTGGTCCTGCTCAGTTGCATGTACTAGAGTCTTGTGTAGCCAGGGAGAGAGAATTTTACTGGAGGTTTCATACCAATCTGGTGGGAGGTCATCCGGGCCAGGTGTTTTGTTGGATTGAAGGGAAGCTATTGCATCTTGTACTTCCACTACAGTAATGAGGGCATTAAGGAGGGCAACTACATGTGGTGACTTTGAGGGAAGTATAGGGCACCTACTGTAGGCTATTGTCATGAATCGGCACCCAGAATCCAGAACCAATGCTAGGCTCCCTGGTCTCGTTTCTTACTTCTGCCTCTCACCTTGGGAGGAGCCCTCGGCTAATTGGATGCCGCCAGGTCTTATAAAGAGAGGACCAAGCGAGGGTTCTGGATGAGCAGAGGGGCAAGATCCTTAGCAAAGTCTTTTGAGCAGAATGTCACAGTTCAAGAGGTAGGCAAAAGCGTAGTCAGATAGGCAGAGGTCGGTTCAGGCTGAATTCAATCAAAGTCAGACAGGCAAGGGTCAAAACCGGAGAATCAATCAGAATGGTCAGACAGGCACAGGTCAGATAACGGAGCTCAGAATCGTCGGGTAACAGGCCAAGGTCAGGATCACAGAAGTCAGGAAAGTCAGGCAAGCAAGAGTCAAACACAGGATTCAAAATATCAGAATAGCATCCAGGAACTCACTAAGAGGAACCAAACAACGGGCAACAAATGGCAGACAAACCTTAAATAGGTTTGAATTTCACGCCATGATGACGTCATCACGCCAGCATCAAAGCCTATAAAACCAGGAAGCAAGCAGCCGGCAAGGTGGCATATAGATTCTGATAGTATATAGCGAAGGCATTCGCTATCTGGGAGAGGTTTGTGACTGTGCTACTGTACCTGAGGCGGATGCTATTTCTGGAATGGTGTTGGATGGTGTTTGGGATTTGGAGAGGTAAGATAGGGTTTTGCAATTCTTTTCCCCTTGATCAAATGTCCTTTGGGAATAATGCAGCAGCCTCTTTTGGGTCATTTTTATTCTAGTTTCTTCTAGTGCTGTCCTAAAGGTGTAGAGTATATCTGGACCTTTATTTCTCATGTAGTTTTCTTCTGCCTCAACTAGTGTTTCCGGCTTCTCTTCTAGTTCCTGCGTAGCTTCTTTTCTAGCCCCTTTAATTGCTGAGGTGAGTGTGCCCCTCATTCTGGCTTTGCCTGCTTCCCACACAGTACCCAGGGTTGTGGTTCCAGGATTGAGGTTCCAGAATTTTGTGGCAGCTTCTTTTGCTAGGATGTGATGTGAAGGTGCCAGAGGCGTTCTGAGGATTCTGGGATAAGGTTTAGGTGTACCAAAAGAGGGGAGTGATCAGATACAGCTGTAGGTAGATACTCCACCAATGTCATCCAGGGTAAGAGATCTGTTGAGGTCAGGGTACAGTCAATACAAGACAGAGTGTTATAGGTATCTGGGTTTCTCCAACGCCAGAGATCCCTGAGGTTCATGGCCTGGGTCCAGTGGGAGAGTTTAGATGTAGTTTGGGGACCTGGGGTCAGTCTGTCAAATGAAGGGTTCAGTAATACATTGAAGTCCCCCATAAGTAGCAACGGGGCTGGTGTTTGCTAGTTTGCACATTATATTATCCAGTAGGGTGCTATTGAAGGGGGGGGCATGTACACATAAGCTACGGTTAACAATTGGATTTTGTAGACCCCATAAGTACATATCTACCATAGTGGTCAGGTGTGAGATCTAGTAGTTTGAATTGCACACCTTTACAGACAAGGATTGAGGTACCCATGGTGTGTGTGGAGAAGGTGGCATGATATCTGTGTGCGACCCATGGCTTCTTAAGTACCATTATCCTTTGACCCAACAGGTGTGTTTCTCATAGGAGACAGACATTGGGGGCCTATATTTTAATGTAGTCAAACATTAGTGCTCTCTTGAATTTACAGTTCAGCCCCCTGATGTTCCAGGAAAGAAACTTAAAGGGGACCCGTCACCCAAAAAAATTATTCAAAATCCTATTTTATCACATTAGTCAAGCAAAATGAACTTTAATTACACTGTTTAAATGATTTGAATCTTGTTTCCTTCAGTCTGCGAATTCAAAATGATAGCAAGCAGGCAGCAGCCATTTTGTGGACACTGTTTTTAAGGAAAGCCTTGCATCATCTCAGAATCGTGTTTGTGCACCAGAATGGGGGACCCGATGTCCATTCCCATGCCCTGGCTACACAATTAAATGGTTAAGAGAACAGGGGAATGTGTGGAGAGCAGTGGCATCTAAGAAGTTCTGAATGGAAAGTGAAAGTAATTGTCTGCCCCGCCTCTATGCCCATGGCATAGAGGAGGGGCAGACAATATTTGATTGACGTCTGAGATTTTTAAATGAGCTTACAGCAGCTATGAATGCTTTAATAAAAAATAGAAATTGGATTTCATGTTTAATTTGAAAAGGACTTTTATTATACAGATTTTTGTGTCTGGATGACAGGTCCACTTTAAGTGGTCCCCCCATGGTTAGCATTTGTGAATTCTATTGCACGGGGAAGTTGGTTTAAGATATACATCATAGTACTGTTACACAATCAGGAACCGTAACAGCCAAAAACAATCATCACAACAATAACGTCTCATAAATCCCATCTCTCATGACCTGACCCAGTAACTTGCCAGGAATTGTTCCCAAAACTTTGTAACTAGGGGTGTGGTAACCAGAGGGCAGGTAATGTTTAAAGTAAGTCAGACAGGGGTAAACTCTGAGTCTTTGTGGTACCTAAATTAGCATAAACATGTCAGGTAGATCCTAGATATCACTGCAACAGCAGGATCTGACTAAAGTAGCAAAGTATATTGGTGCAGTACGATAGGGGTGCAAAACATGTAGTAGCACCCAGTCAGTTTGCAAGGTTCCCCTGACAACAGAACAAAGAGGGCTCTGATGTGACCCAATATGATGAGTTCTTGTTCCTTACCAATGAGGGAAGTAGCTTTAGTGGTTTGGCTGTAGTAGTTCAAAATGTGCCATTGGAATGCAGTCTTTGGGCATTGTGTGGACTGCCATTGAGTGTTCCCTTGGTAGTGTGCTCTGTTCGGGCAAGGGTTCAAGGAGTACATCTATGTGTCTATGGGCAATGTTTATAAGTGGGCACTGTTGCCATCCCTCTGTTGTCAGGTGGCATAGGGTCTCAGACATATGTCTTAATCTGTAGTCTCAGGCTATATCAAGTCAGGGAAGTGGAAGTGGTCTCACCTGCTGCAGTGTCTTCATCGTCATCTTAGTTGGGGAGGTTAGGGCTGGATCTGGGATATGGATTTCCCCATGCATCCAGCCATTCTCTTACCTCTTGAGCCGAAGTGAAGAACATGGCTTTGTCTCTGGCTTGGATCCTCAGCTTGCCCGGATAGAGCATACCATATTTCAGGTTGGCTTCCCATAGGCGATGCTTGACTGCCGTGAAGATGCCCCATTGCCTTTGAAGTTCAGCTGAGTAGTCCAGGAAGATGGATACCTTTTCTCCTTCCATCATGATATCTGGACTTTGTCTGGTAGCCTGTAGTATGGCGTCCCAGTCCCTGAAGTTCAGCAGTCAAATTAGGAAGGGTCTGGGAGGTGCTCCTGGACAGGGACTCCTGCCTGGCATGCAATGGGCTCGTTCAACAGCATAAAAGGACAAAATGGTGGCTGTGGGGATGTAGTCCTTCAGCCATTTTTACGCAAAGGCTACTGGGTCATTTCCTTCTGCTCTTTCGGGAAGTCCCACAATATGCACATTATTGCCTCGCTGCTGGTTCTCATAGTCGTCCAGCTTGTCGGTGCAGGCTTTAAATTTGTTTTTTATGCATACTATTGCTGAGGGAATTAGTTTCCCCTAAATGTCTAACAGCTTAGGCCTCGAGCTCCCATCCAGCCTGTTTGTATTGAGGCATGTAGCTGCAGGGGGTCAGATGGTGATGCAGCTGGGGAGTGGGGCATTCAGGGGCTGTTGGGCACTCACCCCTTGATGGGTCTTGCAGGGAACCTGCCAGCGGTACTCAGGGTGTGCAGTGACAGTGTGTGTCCTGCGCCGCAATTCTCGGGTCGCGCCTCTATCTGAGTCCCCTTCTTCTGTCGCGGGAGAATGCATCATACAAGACACTTTTACTCAAGTGGGTCCTCACTTAAGTGGAGGGTGAACAAATGAAAAGAATTCATTGGGCAGTGATAGTTCTAAACCATGAACAAAAAGTTTATTGAACATAACTTTCGACTTAACAAGTTCAAAAATGCTAATTTAAAGTAGTAACAAATAAAACAAGGACATAGTCTCACCCAAAGGTTAAACCCTTCATTGTGCAAGTCTGTTATGCTCATAGTAATAATACACTAGCAATTAACTGGTTTACTGCAAATTATGCTCCTCATGAAATTTAACTTTAATATTAACCTTTTAATTATGACAATTATGCTTATGCATCTTGTAGTTTCATTTATATTGCAATCTTTATCTTTGATGAATTATTATTATTATTATTTAATATATTAGTATATGCAAATCTTACTATAAAATATTTTTAATTCATTGTGTTTCTTTCTCAGTAAATGTAATATCTACTGTAGAGTGCATATTGTAAGCCATAATCAAATTCTGCTATGTGGTACATTCAAATATATCACCAAATTGTTGAATTAGCTATCAACATACGCTAATTAAAATAAATAAGTAGTCCCCTAGCACAAGCACTCCTATTGACAGACCCTAAAAATGTTAAATGACTAACATATTGTTTAAATGTTGTTTCTTAATTTAAAATCATTATTGCGCTGGAACACCAGCATAGTGTCATTTGTTCTAATATCTTGTTGGTGTTCACAGTTTTTTTTCCTCTGCAGGTTTAGACATATGGAAAATTAATGGAACTGCAGTTATAGTAACAGCTTCACAATTTGTAAAGATACATCATTGGCAAACCATATTTCATTATTATTCTTGCCATTTGCTAAAGTTGATTCAAGCCATTTCAGCATTCAGTAATTGCACATTTCCCAACAGTGTTTTCTCAAAGGAGTTTGATATTTATCATTGATTTTATAATCTTAGTGCAACTATTTATCTAAATCTGACCAGCAAACCCTAGGGAGCAGGGATTTCTATTACATACATGCTCCCATGCATGCACACGCCCACACACAGGTACACTGTTATGAATATTTAGGTCCTCTGAATCATACACATTTAATTTCACCAAAAATTTGTGAAACTGCAAAAAATTTGGCAAATGCATTGAAGTCAATGTACATCAAACCATGCAACATTTTTTTATTATAGCCTCAGGGCATTTTTACTTGGCAAAACAAGGGCAAATATTTCACTCATCCCTACTCTCCATCCTTTTTTTACTTTCTCATATAACTCTGACCCATCTATAGAGTATGATTTTTCTTAACAAGAACGCAATCTGTTTTTTAGTGCTTTGTATGACACAGCATGGGGCAAGATGTTTCCAGCTACAGCAGTAGAAGCAGTGGCCTGGACACCAGTTTCACGAATTCTTCACAGTTCACGGAAATTCACGCATTTTTCACCGAAGTGAAATGGGACAAATTTGCCTATCACTTCTTACTATTCAAAATCCATTCCATGCCTTGTTGTCACATTCCACTCAGGTTATTTTATACAGCACATGTAACTGTACTGTTATTTGTATGTATATTTCACTCTGTGACTGATGTGCTGTCCATTTACAGTATATAAATACCCCTGAATGCTGGGTTTCATTTACTGTGTGACAATTTTTTTCCAAGTAATGCAAGAAAATTGTTGTCTTTGCTTTAATCTTGGAACTCTGATGAATATGGATTTATACAATAATAATAAGTAATATATACAATTGTCTGTGAGTGGCCAGATGTCAGATAAGGATGTAGATCCTTAATCTTTATGTTTATTTAATATAACTTTTTGTGTAAAAGTAGTTATTTACCCCTCTGCCAATGGACAATGAGGTTGGTATTTTACCAGAAAAATTACATTTCTAGTGAAATGAATAATGTTACTTGATCCCTGTAATAAGAATTACAAATAAAATAATTAACAAGACATAAAAAGCTGTAATAAATGTCCTTTTCAAATTAAGCATGATACCCAAATTATTTTTTTAATAAAACTTTCATTTCTTTTATAAATGTATTTAATATTTCAGCTGTCAATCCTATATCACCTGCCCCACCTCTATGCTCTAGGCATAAAAGAGGGGCAGGCAAGTATTTTCACTTTACACTCTGTACTTCCTTGATATCGCTGCCATTGTCATTATCTAATTGTGTAGCCAGTGCCAGCCATTCTAGCATTTATACAATTTTAGGCATGATACAAAGCTTATATTAATAACAGTGTTCACGAAATGGCTGCTGCCTGTTTGCTGTGATTGTAAATTCCAAAGCGCGAAGCGGCTAACGCTAGTGCAAATTCGCCAGCATGATGTCATTTTGTTACTTCGCCGATTTACTAACGGGGGCTGCCGTAAATTCGCTAGTGAAGTGGACCTACTCTAGCGCTACTTCGCACCCGAACGCCAGGTGAAGATGCGCTATGGCGAATGGGACATAACTACGCTAATTCACTAACTTGCGCATTTTACTAAACGTTACCTCTTGCGCCAGACTTGCCACCTGAGATCAGGCGAAGTGCAACAGAGTAGATAGGAATTGCCCCAAAAAACGCTGGCGTCTTTTCCTTATTTAAGGGAGATAGGCTGAAAAAGATTGTACATTTTTTTGGGGGTACCCTCTTTCCCCCCTATATTTCCTAACATATGGCACCTAAACTATACATTGGGCACATGTGTAGGGCAAAATGACAACTCTATTTTATTTTATGAAGCTTTCCCAGGCTTGTGTAGTGTAATGTATTTGCTGCTACATATAAGTCCATTGTACTTTAACTTGGCGCCGTATGCAAATTAGGCATCGCTAGCGTAACTTTGCTTTGCTTGACAAATTAACGCTAGCGCAACTTCGCTACCGTTCGCCTCCCTGTGCGCAACTTCACATTGGCGAAGTGCGGCGGAGTGTGGCGAAACTGACGCCAGCGCAACTTCGGATTTTAGTGAATTTGCCCCTGAAGGAAGCAAGGTTTAAATAATTACATAGAGAAAGAAAAGTTTGTTTTGCTTGACAAACACGGTAGAATATAATTTGGAATTCATTTGTAATTTAAATGTCAGATTACATTTTCATGACTTTCACTTTTATGGCATGCAGCTTGAGTGATAACGTGTAATTCTCTACTAGAAGAACACTGGCAGCACATACAGCTGGTTTGCCATGTGCATATGATATTATAGTGTTTATAAATATATAATAAATCAAGAAACAGAAACCTTAAACAATATGAATAATTATGTACATTAATTATTAGAATATATTTGACAAAACAGGTTAGTAGAAATAGTTATAGTAAGCTTGTGTCAGTAAGGCTTAACTAACCCATATGCTTCACTGAAGTTAAGACTGGACCCTAATGCAACTGTTACTGTTGTCCAGCCTGAAACAGCTGCAGAAGACTTTTTCTGGCACATACTGTATAATGCAAGTCAGCTGAGCCTAAGGATGCACCCCAAAGGACTGGGGTCTTGTTTAAACCCTTCATACACAAATTACAGAGATATAACTAGTCAAGATTACAGATTTTATCCAAAAGCTAAATGCCATTTAAGGTTGCAGTAATATAAAAAGAGAACTTTTTTTGTGAGAAGAAGTAAGGAAATCATACAGTATATTGAAATATAACTTGCATGGCTGCAAATCTGGGATATAAAAAGTAGTTGAGTAGAAGTGTAAATTGGAATAGAAACTAAATTAAATTAAAGGGAGCAAATAATAAGGACATGTAGGCTACAAACCCACTGAAACATTAGATAATTTAAGGATGTCAAAGGCCAGTGTTTGCATAATTAACATAAATAGCATTGCTTTAAGAATATGGATTGGACAACAGATCTCAGTGAAAGCCTATCCATTGTACAGATGCTGCTGGGCTAAGAGCCTCAGTGTCTTCTATTCCTATTCTTTCTTGGGATCGTTCAGTCAGGTAAGTATACTGTAAAAGGTATAAAGGATATCAAGGATTCTGGTTGTCTGCTTCCTCTGCCGATATATCGTGTGTCTGTTCTCCCTCAGACTCAAAGCAAGGATCCAAAGTTTCAAAGGAAAACCAGCGCTCACAGCACGAGGTCAGATTTACGGAGAAAAGAAAAAGAGAATAAAAGAGAATAGAGAGATTTCAGCCAATATGGTGTAGTATTTTCCAAATGTGTACAAACACCGTTATATGATTAGCTTATACAATAAATAAATAAAAGTGTCCCTTGTATCCACTCCAGCGTATTATCCACTATCTTAGACTTTATCCCATGCGGATTTATATAGAGGGGTACTCACGAACGTTTAAGGGATACTGCACAGTAAAGAGGCGTAGATATCAGCAGCGGATTTTACATGCGGCTCCATGGTAAGTATACTGTACATTAGAGATCATGGATTTCATCTTTCCAGCCTCTTCTTACCCCCTGATGTAAATACAGAAATAAATTCATATGACATATCCTTGACCCAGACATAAAACTCTTATATCGTAAGACATTTTGCCAGCAGTCAATTAGCATTTATTCCTATTATTTTAATACTGATGTTGATTCCTACAGAACTCTACAAAATAAGAACAACATAAGCTGTAAAAATATAGAAATACCATGTCTAACCTGCAGCTAGTTGAAAAAAAGGTAATTGGTGACTGATTGCTTTGGTTGCTCTTGGTTACTGCGCAGGTGCATATTTGCCCATTATTTATAACTAAGCCCCATTGGGTGCAGTTGAGTAAAATAGGATGCACGTTATTTAATGAAATACTGTTGATAAGCTCTAAGCATATGCGTTTACAGCAAGCTACCATACATTTTTTTTTTTGTTAAATTAAATTCATATAAACAGAACTATTTTTGGTCTGAAGCCAAAATACCTATATTCCCGTGAGATTTTTCTTTGTACATTGCAGTAGAATACATGCTGTGCAGATGCCTGTTTATTTAAGGCCAGGGTTTATACTAAACTTTAAGGACAGAAAAGATCCAAAAATAGAGCTGCACAGATTGATGAACCAGAAAAAGAGGACACATCTGCTGGGAAATTTTGACAGTACAATTGGTTTATTTACTGACCATTTCCTTCTGAGTGCACAAAACCCAGCTAGCCCAGGGCCATGTATGAGAGTCATTCTTCATCGCACAGGACACATACAAAGTAAATGTGTTTTATTGTTTACTGTAAATAAAAGATATCCTTAAACCATTGAATATGAAATGTTAATATGTAACTGGACAAAAGAAGACTAAAAGTCATTTATTAACCCTAATATTACAATCTGCGTCTTCTGTAGTTCCCTGCATGTTTTTCATAACTAATGTGATTGTGTGCATGGTACCTTCAATTTTGTTTTTAATATAAATATTTAAAAAATGAGACATTTAAACAAAAGATGAGTAATAGGTTTAAGTTATTGTATTAACAGATACATTTGCCCAGTACTAATCAAAAGTTTATATACAAAGAATAGTGATGGGCGAATTTGCGAAACCGCGAAAAATTCGCAAACCCAAACTAAGCAGAGGCCATGGTCATATTACTTTATGTGAGCGCTCCTCTAGTTTTAATAGGACATGTAAGTGAACATATTGGCCTTGATATTCTAATGGGGAGAGTTGCAAATCGCAAAAATTAAACAAATAAACCTCTCAGTTCAGCAAAAGCCTTTTGTAAACTTCTGTACAGAGGCTATACTAGAACAGGGGTACAAAACTTGCATCTGTCACATGTCATTGTGGGTGTCACATGGGTGAAACATGGACATTCATCTACAGTGTCAGTAAATCAAAATAGTAAAGGAAGGAGAACTCCAGCAGACTCTCTGCAAAGCTTTTATTCCAAGTTGTGGTTACACGCCATGTTTCGGGTCGATACCATTTATCAAGTGTACTTATTCACCTACAGTGCATGGACCTCAAATGAAACTACATTTGAGGAAGTAAAAAAGAGGGAATATAAGAAAGATCCAAAAAAGGCATTCCATGCTTAACTTTCACGCTTCATCTAAGATCCTAATTCGTAATGGGTGAATCTAATCCAATTGCATCCATGGGTGTTTTTTCAAACCAAACAATCATGTTGTTTACTATACATATGGGTGTTGCAAAATATTTCTCTCATCCCTACTTTTACTCTGTCTCAGTCTATGTATGTCTGAAATGATTAACACTCCCCCACCCATTAATGCTGGAGGTGTTTGAGGATGTAAGTTCAAACTTTTTTGCCAAAGCCATGTTCGTTGCTTCCCATTTAGAAAAACTAAATATGCAACAGACTTGTGAGCTTTAGAACTGAGGGGTTTATGTAATGAAAGGTGCAACGTTTGCTAATCTACTTTAGCAACCAATCAATGGGTAACTAGTGATGAGCAAATCTGTCCTGTATTACTTCGCCAAAAAATTCACAAAACTGCTGAAAAATTCTCTAAATGGTGAACATTTCACGAAACGCACTGAAGTCAATAGGAAACACATTTTTTTTAGCACATGTCCATTGTTTCTTATGCGCGTGACTTTTTTTTCCTTACTCCAAATGCATTAGAGTCAATGGGCTTCTGTGACTTTTATATTATAGGACTTTTTTTCTCTAGCTTTTTTCTCACACCAAATACAGTCCTTTTTTATTGCAGCAACATTTATGTTTCTGCAAATTTTTGCCTCAGTTGTGCGAAAAAATATGGAGATGTGAAATGTGGAATTTCCCAGTGAATCCATGGCTGATGAAAAAAATGTGCTCATCAATACTGGTAACATTTAAAAGTCACATTGCTATGGGTTATAGCACCTAGTGATGAGCAAAATATTTTGCTGACTTTCGCTGCAAAAATGAGAAATTTGATGCCCATATACTTCATTGCAATTTGCATTTTGCAGATTTTTGGCTAAGCAAAACCGGTCATATTCATTCATAACTAATTGCACCTGTTCAAAACTTGTGCATTTTCCATGAGGCATATGTCTTTTGGCACATAGAGGGGACGTGTGAGTTTGCCAAGGAACAGTAACCCATAGCAACAAATCAGCAGGTAGAATATACTGGTCACCTCTTTAAAAGCAAATATTTTATTGGTTGTTATTGGTTACTGCTCCTGGGCAAACATAGTGCCATTTATTACATATAGTTGTTTAAGCCATAAATTGCCTCATTTAACCTGACATGTGTTTGACTTCCTCAAAATGAAGCTTAAAATACTTATACTGTAATTCTTATTGACATCATGACATTTGGATGATTCCTGGATTCTCGTGAGGACTTTTAGGGGCCGATTCATGAAGCTCGAGTGAAGGATTCGAATTAAAAAAACTTTGAATTTCGAAGTATTTATTGGGTACTTCGACCATCGAATTGGTTAAATTCGATCGAATTCGATCGAATTCGATCGAATTCGAACGATTCGAAGTAAAAATCGTTCGACTATTCGACCATTCGATAATCGAAGTACTGTCTCTTTAAAAAATACTTCGACCACCTACTTCGGTAGATAAAACCTACCGAAGTCAATGTTAGCCTATGGGGAAGGTCCCCATAGGCTTGCCTGTGATTTTTTGATCGAAGGATTTTCCTTCGATCGTTGGATTAAAATCCTTCGAATCGTTCGATTCGAAGGATTTAATCGTTCGATCGAACGAAAAATCCTTCGATCGATCGGTCGCAGGATTTGCGCAAAATCGTTCGACTTCGATATTCGAAGTCGAACGATTTTAGTTCCCAGTCGAATATCGAGGGTTAATTAACCCTCGATATTCGACTCTTGATGAATCGGCCCCTTAGACATCATAGACATCATTTTATTTCAGTCCCACAAAATAAAATTGGCAACTTGCTCAAGTAAAGGTATATTAACATAATTCTGGTTTTCTGCATGCCTCAGATTGATACAAGACTAGTTTAATTAATATTGGTTGCCAGTCAAAATAATTACAAATGAATACTGTTAATTAAAAAAGGAATACATGCTTTAGTCATCTTTTCATCTAAAATAATGTGATCTAAGGAAAAAAATCATTGACCCATTTCCTGCAAAAGATTTATGGGCAACTCTTTACAGATGCAATTTGACTTAAATTACCACAGAGAATATATTTGTATTTTATGCGTGTGTGCAGGAGAGCGAGGGGTTAGCAGTATGGAATCTTGAAACTAACAATAATATGAAAGTGAATCTAACACAGGAAAAGCTATCTAAAAATAAATGTGCTTTGGGATCATGGATCATGTACTGTGCCCTTCAAAAACTGCAGCATGATTTATGCCTTTAGATATTTTCAGTAATATATTGAGCATGATTTGTGCCTTTAGATAAGTTAACAATAACTCATTGAGCATGCTCTAGTAATCTTTTGTGACTAAACATGCTTTGTGTTGTGCTTTGGTATCATGCGTGATCATAACTTCCATCAGCTTAGCAGAAGGCAGTCATCATTTATGAGGAGATAGAAGCATGACAGGATATCACTGCAATTACTGTTATTCAAACGTGTCCCATTAATGCAGTGTGTTGTAGGAAACAGAACTCTGTATTTGCACTATAGAGTGCAATCCCTTGTGCCCTCATTTAGGGGCACATTTACCTAGGGTCGAATATCGAGAGTTAATTAACCCTCGATATTCGACTGTCGAAGTAAAATCCTTCGACTTTGAATATCGAAGTCGAAGGATTTACCGCTATTCCTATGATTGAACAATCGAAGGAATAATCGTACGATCGAATGATTAAATCCTTCGAATCGAACGATTCAAAGAATTTTAATCCATCGATCGAAGGATATTCCTTCGATCAGAAAATTGTTAGGAAGCCTATGGGGACCTTCCCCATAGGCTAACATTGGCCTCGGTAGGTTTTAGGTGGCGAACTAGGGAGTCGAAGAATTTTTTAAAGAGACAGTACTAATAGCCAAACGATTTTTAGTTTGAATCGTTCATTTCGAAGTCGAAGGTCGCAGTCGAAGGTCGAAGTAGCCCATTCGATGGTCAAAGTAGCCAAAAAAAACATTCCAAATTCGAACTATTTTTCCTCTATTCCTTCACTCGAACTAAGTAAATGGGCCCCCCAATGTACCCTTTAATTACAATTGCATGTCCTCATATTACTTTATTATTATTATTTCATTTACCCTTTTAATTATAATAGCATGTCCTCATATTACTAATTTGATACAGGATAAAAAAATTGTCGGTGGCAAATTTTCGCAGTGATTTCACTAATTTATTCACCGGCGCCTGTGGAATAAATTCACCCATCACTAGTAATGATATAACAATAACTTCTGCTTGATGTAAACTAGGATCTAATTAATCCTTACTGAAAGCAAAGCCAACCTGTTGGGTTTATTTAATTTTTACATGATTTTCTAGTAGACTTAAGGAATGAAGATTCAAATTACAGAAAGATCCATTATCAGGGAAAACCCCAGCTCCCAAGCATTCTGGATAACAGGTCCTATACCTGTAGTGTAATTATACTGTTTCTGTACCACCAGATCCAATTCAGCTTGTAGATGCACTATAATTATATTTGCCTTACAAGTACATCCTGCAATTGTGTTTGTGAGTGTAGGGATGTAAAAATGTAGACACCCTTACACATTATCGACAGGCACATCTCTAGTAATATGGACACCTAAGTCGGTCCTTATGGGGACCTTATGCTTATGTAACCCCTGTAGTTCTCACAGTGTACACTAGATGGCACTGTGTGGTAGTATAAAGGTCTTGGCAACCATGAGGTCTGGGTCCATTACTTAAGCCCAACCAAGCAGGCTGGAAGGGAATGGGTAGTGTGATTCTAGGAGCATTGGCCCTAGTAAATAGATTAGCAGTTCTCTGTCATAGGTCACTCTAGGAGCGATAGAAAGCTTAGGTAGCTGAGCAGCTCAAAGCTCCGACAAGGAGATATTAGAGGGATTAAGATCCCAGGTACTAATAGCCCAGAAGTAGGGACAAAGTGTTGAGACTAGTGATGATAGGAATTCCCCTAGATACCAACTAAAGAGATCCTCAAAGCTGGTTGTACCTTCCACATTACTACTACCTCTGCTGACATGAACCCTTGCCTGTAGGGATCCAGCTCCATGCATGGTGCTGTGAGTATTTGCTTCCTTTATGCTACTTGATCTGTGTTCTAAGCTCCATTGTGGATATGTGCTATGTTTAATAAATACAGTTTCTGGTTAAGCATTAAAGAACTACTGGCGCCCATTTATTGTGCGATTGCACCTGGTTACAGTTGCACTACACCCTGCCTCCACCCTGTTGCGAGGACTTACCCCTGAGAGAGAGGGCCTCATTAGGGTATTTCCCCACACTGAAGGTAGCTTAAACTGACCACAGTAAAGTCGTTTTATCATAGCGCTACATGAGTATTTATATGATGAAACAATAATTTTTCATGTTTTTGTTTTTATTAGTCATTTGCCACATTCCTTTTTCTAAGTGACTAATAGTGCTTAAAAAGGGCAATGGAGTAGCCTATGTATTTTGTTCTTTTTTTGCTCTTTCCAAATACCTTCATTACTAAAACTATACGTCTATGAAAAATATAATATCATCACTAAAAGTACTAGCGTTATATTAGTAGTAGTAAAGTTATAGCAGTAGAAGTAAAGTTATATCTACTGGACACACTAATAATACTCATTAAAACCCACAAAGCCCTTTAGCCCCTAAAACCCCCACATCACATCTCAATGTCTTCCAGTATAACCATGGTATATTTTTTTGTATCCACTGTTCCCTCTGCCTCGTCTTCAATTACAAAGACAATTCAAGCTTGCTTTATATATGCTTTTTAAATTCTTACTCATTACAAGTGAGTTTTTGAAGAAGAATTGCCTTCTTAAATTTCCAATGTTTCTAAAAGATACAGGATCTGTTATCTGGAAACCCATTATCCGGAAAGCTCTTAAATTACAGAAAAATTGTCTCCCATAGACTCCATTTTATCCATATTACCCAAATGTTTAAAAATTATTTCCTTTTTCTCTCTTATTATAGAACAGTACCTTGTCCTTGATCCAAACTAAGATATATGTAAGCCTTATTGGAAGCAAGTCCAGCCTATTGCGTTTATTTAATGTTTAAATAATTTTCTAGTAGACTTAAGATGAAGATCCAAATTACAGAAAGATCCATTATCTGGAAAACCCTAGGTCCCAAGCATTCTGTATAACAGGTTCCATACTTGTACCATCATCCTGTTCATTTTAGGATCTCTGTATAGAATAATATAAGATTTAGCAATCTTCCAGCTTTTTTGCATTGTTCCAGTGCAAACAAAAGAAATACATATGTCAATACAGCAGTATAGTTATTTTCAAAACTGTTCTGGCAAAACTGGTACATTATTGGAAAAAGAGTTCAAAAGTGACCTTTTGTTTGCCATGACTAGTTAATTGGAATGATAACTGAAAGGTAATCCTGTTATGCCTCCCCACCACCCCCTTGGTTGGCTCCTTTCTGATAACAATAAACAGATACAAAAGTTATTTTTTTATTCCCGTTTCTTTTCTCTCACTTAGGGGCACATTTACTAAAGGGTGAATTGGTTTTTTTTGGCAAGAATTCACCAAAATGAAAAATTCACAATAATAATGGCTATTTACTGAAAGGCAAAGAGGACAGTTCATTAGCTAAAATCATCAGTGCTAGAGAACTTTTGCTCCGTTTCGCCAGGTGAATTTTTGCACTGAAGAAGAAGCAGAAAATTCAGTAATTCATTAAAATGTGAATGTTTCTATTTGTTACCATTTTCTGCAACGTCTAGTTCGCTAGACTTTAAATGGCGCATTAGTGAAGCTAGCGCCTCTGACATCATATCCTGTCTTGGAACAAATACGTCATATCCAGCCTCCAAAAAGCAGCGATTTTGTCAACTTTAAAGTGTCACTATTAGTAATTGTTAATTAGTGAGCATTTAACACATGCGTCAGACTGCCATCCTCCCACAAAAATTGTATACACAATGCTCAAATGAATGTAAATAAAGAATGTGATTTTAACCTGTTCATTGTATGTGTTTAATTAAAGTCATTAACATATGTTGAGGGTTTGCCCTCAACTTGCAATCCCTTTGCAATGTGTTCTAAATAGGGATGGGCGAATTTTTTCGCCTCGTTTCGCCGAAAAAATGACGCCCATAGACTTGTATGGAGACGTGCGTCAAAAAAAAGAGACGCGCGACAAAATAATTTCGCCACGCGACAAAATTTTTTGACGCCCATAGACTTTAATGGGCGTCTGCGACATTTCGCCGGCGGCGAATTTTTGGCGAAGCGAAACGGGTCAAATTCGCCCATCCCTGGTTCTAAATAGCTATTCCAGTGTTGTTGTTGAACTATACAATAATGATTGATTTCAGCATGTCACTTTGTTCTTACTGCAGCTAACAACAGTATTCAATGGTGTTTTTTATAAATCTCCTGAGACTTTATGACAATATCCAATAAATTTGTACATTATTTTTTAAATACAACATCAAATGTTTAATTGTAATAAAATATACCATTGATTTATTTGTTTAACAACTTAAACAGCGGAGATCATGGGCAACATGTTAGGTAGCTTCAGTTTCTGTGTGAAGTAAGCACCGACACTCAAGCTTTTGGCACGCATGCGCAGTTTGAGCCAGAAAGCTCAGTTAATTACTGAAGAAAAAGAAAAGGATCCAAAAGATACAGAAGCTACTGAAAATTGTGCTCCTGAGCTCTGCTTCACTACTTTGTATATAGGTCAGTGTTGCTGCCCAGGACACCTTTTATAGTAGAATATTGCAAGGAGAAAGAAGTTGGGGGGGGCAGTGAAGGGTGGCGAATGGGGGCTTTCAGCTGTAGGGGTTTTACATCAACTTTAAGCAGAAGGCAAAAGGGATTTGGGTTGTGCCCTTTATTTCTTTTAATAAGTAGAACTTTTTCATTATAACCTAATCTAATATGGGTGTAGCTATTATAATTAGCATGCTAGTGACTTTGTTTAATACATTATGCCACTAAGTACTTAAAAAAAACTTTTTCATGAAGAAGAACATTTTCAATGACCCCCAACATACAGTATTTATGTAACTATAGGTTGTGGAAAATGTACAATGTGCCCTTTTTAAAAAGTTAACTTGTACAAAATGCCCCATTTCCAAATGGAATCAAGGTAATAGTAAAATGGCCCATTTTTAATTTTGCTATGTTTGCAGGTGTGCATAGAGAATATCTCCTAAACAGAACTCTTCCTTATCTTGTGGGTATTATCATTGCCAGTACATAATTTATTAGATACTATCCTTGTTGACAATTTGAGCACTAATTGAACAGTAGGTTTTAGCGTTAAACACATCACTTAATAGTAAGCACTTATTATGGAGCAGGCGTTCAAGTTCTCCATTTAAACTTTCCCCTTCAAGCCATTTACCTTAAATGTGTAAGCTTTACTCATTATACCACTTTTAATTCCTCAGCATGACTGTATCTTAAAAATTAATCATCATAGCTCTGTACAAATTCATCGCCATCAATTCATCCCAGAACAATAAAAATTAATCATGTTATTTCAGCAAAATAAATAACTATGCATTTATCATAAAGCAGTGAAATTCTCTCAACAGAAAACAGGGAAAATCATCTTTAAAACATATCCACTCAAAAAATATTTGTAATGTTATTCAGTTAAATCATATCTCATTGCCCTATAAAGAAGAGTTTTTATTCCAACCTTTGCCTTAACCAATACATATTTCAAGAGATGAATATATAATTATATTTCTACTGGGTGGCTTATTTTTTAAAGATTCTACTCATTTTGACCCTGTCTTGTTTTTATTTTGTGTATTCCTATATCCTACCTGTCCTCCCAAAAATTATTTTTCAACCAGTAAAGGACATAGGTTAGGTGCCTAAGAGAATTGACAGATGTTATTTGGTACATGGCAAGCTATATTTCACAATTAAGGACAAACTAAGACAAGCAGCAAATGGAACATATGATTATAGTTGATACACTGCTTCCATAAAGCTATGTCTAATATATTTTATCCCCTACACTAAGCCTAGTTTAGCAAAAACATTTTTAGACTTTTTCAGCAGGTATGGATTCACAGCAAGTTATGCATTTCCCATCTCCAAATATTGTCATGAAACCACAGCAAAATGATTCCAATGTAATTCATGCAGGAAAAAAAAAAAATCAATTTTCATCAATGTATTTTTCATGAAAAAGGTTGCAGCAAAAAAATGGCCATTGACATCAATGCACTTTTAATAGTCCAAATTTTAGTAATACAAATGATGATGCATGGCTCATGCAAGAGGAAACTCAAAAGAGACTAGAACATGTAAAAGTCCTGTTCATCACATCAAAAGGGATCCCGTTCTCAGCCACATGGGCCGGTCAGTTTGACATCAGTGGTAGGAAAGATTTTTGAAAGGGCATTAAGGGATAAGATTCCTGACTTTATTGCAAATCATAATACTATGAGACTTATTTATTAAAGGTAAGATTTTAGTGGTTTTAGAGGTTTTCCAGCTCTACAGATAGCAGTGGATGTAATCAACTTGGAATTTGCTAAAGCGTTTGATACAGTGCCACACAGAAGGGTAATGGTTAAATGTTATAGGAATATTGGCTAAAACCAACACAGTATTTGTACCTGGATAGAGAACTGGCTAAAAGGATAGGTTACAAAGAGTGGTGGTAAATGGAGCATTTTCTAATTGGACCAGTGTTGTTAGTGGAGTACCGCAAGGCTCTGTACTTGGCCCTTTGCTTTTTTAACTTGTTTATTAAACTGGAGGTGGCCATTGAAAGTTATGTTTCATTTTTGCTTATGATTCTAAATTCTGCGGAACTATAAGTTCCATTCAGGATGTTGCCATTTTGCAGAGTGATTTGACTAAATTGGATAACTGGTCCACAAACTGGAAAATGAAGTTCGGTGTTGATAAATGCACTTTGGCAGAAATAATATAAATGCAAGTTATAGATTAATGGCAGTGTGTTGGGGGTTTCCTTAATTGAGGAAGATCCGGGCAGTGTCATTCTGTGGCTACTAAAGCAAATAAAGTACTGTCATGAATAAAAATATTAAGATACTAATATCTGCTAAGGCATTCTTATTCTCCTGACCTAAGCACAGTGCAGCAGGAAAAATGTACATCTTTATTATTACCCTTATTAATTTTTAATGCTTGTTCTCCATTAAATGTTCTACCTAACATATTTTCAAAAAATTAATCTTTTAACAGATACTGTATGGTGTTGAAATAATAGCACTATATACAGTACAGATGGTTGATGCTTTAGATGAGTCAAATTAAATTCAAGTTAAACAAAAGTAAAAAAAGAATTACTAAAGAATGATGAATAAGCTGGTAAAAAGGTATGAAGGCTCTCAGTTGCAAAGGAACACCGGCCAAGTTGTGATAGTTTACATTAGTTGAATCGGTGATTATGGGGAGATATGATAACTGAGTATTAATATGCAAGGAGGCCATATAATAAACTTTGCAAAGCTTTATTTACTAGAAAATACTTCCATTAAACATAAGGGCATTCTTTGAGATTAGATGAAAGACGGTTTCATGTAAATATGCAAAAACATGTTTTTTATAGAGAAAGCAGTAGCAGTAGATACAGTAGCTTCAAGGAGGGTTTGAATGGGTTTTTAGAAAGTAATAAAATAAAGGGTTACTGAAATTAAATTAGCACAAAGCTGATCAAACTTGGGGCCAGGAAATAATCTTAACCCTCTTTGAGGCAGATGCTTCAGATGAGTCTTTCCACCTTCCTCTGGATCAATTAGCGGTTAGGCAGGTAGACCAAAGAAGGTTGAACTTTATGGAATTGTGTCATTCTTCAATCCAAATTACTATGTTATAATGTTAATGACGAAGTGCCACATATTAATGATTTTCCATTTAAACTTTTAAAATAAATAAAAAAGAAAATAGATGACTAATATCTAATAATAATGATAAGATTTTGGGTTTATGGAAACGTATCAGTATGTTAAAATAACTTAAATACACAAAGAAAAGATGAATAGATGAAATATGCTTAATTTAAATTTAAATAGAGAAGCCTTGGCTAATCAATTACAATTAACAACTTCTGACTACCTTCTATTTTTCTTCTCTTTTCTTTAAAGGCATTCGAACAATTTGAACTAAAACTTAATTATCTCTTTTCTTAATCAAAGATGTACAATTCTCATTCTAATCAGGAGAGTGCATTATTTAAAAATACGGCTATTGAGTCAATGCTGAGTAGGAGGAAAGCAATTTGTCATAACATGGTGGAAATGATGAGAAAAGCTCTGAATCAGACAAGTGAAATTCCTCAGCCTTGGTTTTTTCACAGTTATTGGTTTACTTCATTTTGTATAATAACCAGCCTTTTCCTAGTAGTGTCTTAAACTTTCCAACCCCACTTGAATATAACTAATTGTTTTGTAAGAAGTAAGCAATCTATTACGGCCTTTGGGAAAAAATGATGACAATTTCAAGTCAGTTACAGGTACTAATGCTGCTCAGAAAATGACCTTTTTTGGGTTAATGACAATGCATGTGGATGTAAAACACATGTATGGCTAACAGTACATACACACAAATAAACACATATTAATATGCTGTATACAACTCCATTAAATGCTTCAAAAGAAATACATTTAGAAGGTAAATTATATAGGTTTCTGTTTAAATAGGAGTGTGGTGTCAACTCTATCAATCATTAGTATAGGTAGATATGACAGTTATATGTTACTTACAGTTCTTCATGGGCTTCTGAATTAATTGTTTTATTACATGCACTTTGTTAAAGTAGACTGAAACTGTAGCCCATTTTCTCCCCATCATCCCCCTCCACTGCCCCTCATTCCAAGCTCCCTTGCTGCAACATGTACATGTACTGAAAAGTTCCCTAGTGAGATGATCTGCAATAAATCTGCAGAGTTAAGCAGCAGGGTTCAAATGCGCCATTTACCCCGTCCTCTTCTGTTATTTCTCCAATATGGATCTTACAGGGGCATGTGCAGTTGAAGCTGATTCAGGACATAGATTCAACTCTGCATGCTCCTGGAAGATCCATGTCAATGATCTAATCGAAGAGGATCAGAAGACAGGGGAAGATGACACCTTTGAACTTTGCTGCACAACTCTACAGATTTATAGCAGTCAGCACAAAAGGGAACTTTTTAACAGAATATATGTTGCAGGGAGAGAACTTGGAGGGGGTCAGTGGAGGGGGCTAATGATGTACAAGTTTTAGTTCTCCATTAAAGCATAGTTTGAGAACTCCTTGAATGCAGTGTAAATAATGATGGTTGAAGTTGAGTGATAATTCTTATATATAACCACAAACTGGGTTAGCACTTAACCACACACAAGACTTTGTTACAAATTCACCCTTTTTAATATTAAAATTTACAAGCTAAAATTTACCAGCTTCACAGCCATTGGTTTATTGGGTTCATAGAATGGGTTAACATCTTTACACATCCATAAAAATAATATATTTTTTTTACTTTTTAAGAATAAAAAAACACAGTAAAGGAGAAAAAAAATGTTCTGGGACCATAGTTGGTCACAGAGATATTATGTAGTCATTTGCATATCTCCACATATAATTCTGTATGTGAGGGTTCAATCCTCTCAATTTTGGTTTTAAGACAATGCTATGTGTGTAGCATGAGGTATGTAGTGATGGGGGAATTTATTTGCCAGGCGAGAATTCGCGGCGAATTTGCGCGATTCGCAGCCAGTGAATAAATTCGCGAAACGACCGCAAAAATTTGCGGCAAAAATTTGCCCGCGTCAAAAGAAGGCTCTTGGTGTGCGTCTTACATTCTGAAATGGCTATTTGGCTCCTTTTAGTCTATCTCACATCAACATATATGGTCCTTTTGATTATTTGAAAAATAAGCACATATGCTCCTTGCAAGAAAAAATGTTCAGACTGTAGTATACATCTGACCTGATATATAATCAGTCATACTGGTTGGACCAAGTGATGATTCCAGCAATCCAAGATGGTAATTGTTTTCCTTCAGTATTATGGATTTGTTTGTGTGATCTAGAGCTAGCAGTAACAACTTTTAATAAGGTAGAGAGCTCATTTGAAGAAAGTTAAAGAAGAGAATCACTTTGTGGTGTTTGCTGAAAAGTACCCTGGAAGATGCAGTTTTCTGATAGCAGGATTACCAGCCTGAGATATCAAGGAAGTGATTACAATTACTGAGTGGGGGGTGCCTAAAATTTGCCACCACTCAGTGATTGAGACTTTTCTTCTCCTTTAAATAATGCAGCTTAGTAACCATCAAGTGCAATCTACTGTTTTATTATTACAGAGAAAAGGAAAAACATTTTGAAAAATTAAAGTAAAGTTTTTACTTAAAATACACTCTATTGGAAATGACCTATCCATAATTCACAGCTTTTTGGATAACCAGATATGGAATCCCATAACTTTACAACATTATCCTAACATAAAATTTTTGTTAGGAGAATAAATATAACTTGGTTATTAATATCAAGCCATACTAATTTAACAAATGTATAATTTTTAATCTCAATCACTTGTGTTAGTTGATAAACAAATCTGGGTATCATTCACTGTGTATTGGCAATTCAAATTACCACTTAAATAATACATGCAAGTAATTGAGCTTCTTGTCTTGTTTTCCTTTCTATCATTTGACACATAATTAATTAGCATTTGTTTATTAAATTATTCATGTTTGCTTTAGTTTTTTTATTAAAACTACAGAATTGAAGAAAGTATTGAATTATTTCATTTTCTCAAGTTCTCAAATAATCAAAAATTTATTCAGAAGTGTTTGATATGAATATTATTTTTTATTTGATATTAAATGTTACAACATTCAGTGGAAATTTTGTCAGACAACTCTATTTTTCTATGAAAGAAATTATAGGAAGAGAAATTTCAAACAATGGAAACCATGGAATCTTTGTATTAAAGTGGATAAGTGCACTTGAATTTAACATTAAACTCAAAGGGGCACATTTACTAAGGGTCAAATATCGAGGGTTAATTAACCCTCGATATTCGACCATCAAAGCAAAATCCTTCGACTTCGAATATCGAAGTTGAAGGATTTGCCGCAAATACTTTGCTCGAAGGATTAAACGATTCGAACGATTCGAAGGATTTTAATCCATCGATCAAAGGATTTTCCTTCGATCAAAAAAAGCTTAGAAAGCTTATGGGGAAGGTCCCCATAGGCTAACATTGGTGCTCGGTAGGTTTAAAGTGCCAAAGTAGGTAGTCAAAGTTTTTTCTAAATAGACAGTACTTCGACTATCGAATGGTCGAATAGTCAAACAATTTTTAGTTTGAATAGTTTGATTCAAAGTCGTAGTTGAAGGTCGAAGTAGCCTATTCGATGGTCGAAGTACCCCTAAAAAATACTTAGAAATTCGAAGTTTTTTTCATTCGAATCCTTCACTCGAGCTTAGTAAATGTGCGCCTTTAAAGTTTACGATTATTTAAAATACTTTTTTTATTATATTATTTTATACGTGTGACTCTTTCATCAAAATGCATTAAAGTCAATTGGCATCCAAATAATTTTGACGCATTTGGAAATTGTTCGCAAATCCATGCCTGGAGAATTTATTCGATCATCACTACTGTGCACGAGACGTATGCAAAGCCACCAAAACTGTGCTGCTGACTAGCAGTCCCTACCTGCCCTCGAGGGCTCGATTGCCAAATTACCTGTCAGGTGGATGCCTCAATGTTTTAAGACCTGCACCTGAAGGGCCTTCATGGGCAACCTCGCCATCTGTCATTTAGAACACGTCCCAGAGAAATTGCTGTGATATCAAGACCCAGCAGTTAGATGGATCAGCAGATAATCTTCCTTACAGCTGCTTATTAGCTGACCCTATAGCTGAATTCAACAGTCCGCAGGTCAATAAAGGGGAAAGTCTAGAGAACTGCACATTGACGGACACATCTATGAGGTCTCTCCAGGATACATCCTGCAACTATACAACATCTATTTCTTCCTGATGTGGGAACACCGTTCTAATTGTAAGTAGCCTGGCTGTTGACTATTGCCAGCATGCTTTTATACTATAAATAACTTGCACTAACTTATGCTACACAACTAAGAGTGGGGGGCACGTTACAACTCCAGTTTAGATATCCTCTCACCTCATCATATCTCACCCCTGCTATTTTGTGCTGAAGTATTAACTGTTGCACCACTAGCATTTCTTGCTATTATTAGTGATGGGAAAATAAATTCGGCTGTCACAAATTTGCGTAAAATTTCCATATTTTGCCGCCGGCTAATAAATTTGCGAATCTCCCAAAAATTCACCTGCGTCAAAAAATTTTGGACACCCATTGAATTTAATGCCAGCATCAAAATTGATGCGAGTTACATTTTTTGGACGCGCGTCCAAAGTTGGACTCTGGCATCAATTTTGATTTTCACCATTTTTCCCCCAACTTTTTTGATGTTTTGCGAATTTTGCGAGAATTTTGGCTTATAGTTGTGGCTCTCACGAACATTTCCTCTTGCTACACATAGTACCAGTGCCTAAACCTGCAGTGTCTCTATGTGCCTTACATGACAGTCTAGACATTCTTTCTATCCTAGCTACACTGGATTTCCACCTGGGACTCTCCTTTGGACGCATATATGCTGGGATCTGTAATACGTGGATTGACTTTGATATCAATATAAGCCATATCCCACAAATTCCATTGGATATTGTAACCTCCCACAACTTGCTTGGGGGTATTAACTCCTCATTGCACTACCCTTGCATACAAAAGAGGATAGAGAAGGGAAATGAAAAGACTCTTTCCTCTGCTATAAGGAAGAAGGGAAGAAAAAAAGAACTCTTCTGCCGTAACATGGTGCTGCAGCTTATAGTCTAGAAGGATCTCAACCGTTTATGCACACCAAATCTTGCCTATCTGTGCCTAAACCTAACTAGTTTAAACTTCAAACCATCCCCCCCTTTGTTTCTTTTTTTGATATTTACATTGGGTTCAAAATGTGATATTTCTAACGCACTGCACCCCACTTATAAGTGCTTTCGTCTAATATGGTTATTTGATTAGTAATCTTTTCAACAATGGTTTTAAAAAGCATTATAGAATTTACAGCTCAAAATTAAGTTTGTGACCCTATGTAGGACTTAATGGGTATGTAGCCAATAGTCTGTTTATTTGATGACTCTTGATGACTCCTGGGGGGTGCGAAATCCAGTCTTTCTTGTTCGTGTTGCCATGTGTCGAGGTTTTGGGATGCCTCCATTACAAGTGTGTGTTCTCTAAGGGTTTCTTCGTCGTACCATGTTGTTTGTCTGAAGGTATAAAACGTGAGGTATCTAGTATGGTGTGGGAGTGTTGTTATATATGTTATCCAGGTGTTAAAGAATTTTGTTGTGTTGTGTTCTTTTCTGGTTATTGCTTCCAACCAATCCATGTGAAATAGGTGATGTCATTTTTGTTTGACTATCAATATAGATGGGGATTCAGGGGTTAACCATTATTGTAATATAGTTTTCCTAGCTGCTGCTGCTAGTCTACCGATCATATTTTTCTCTGGTTTTGATAGTTGGGTGTAGTTTATGGTATTGCTGAATAATGCCCATTCAATTTGTATTTGGATGGGTTTCCCAGCCATCTGTCCACCATATGCAGCTACCTCTTGCCAAAAAGTTTGTATTTTTGAGCATGACCAAAGGTTGTGTATTAAATCGGCTCTTGGGGAGCAGCATCTTAGACAGTTATCTGAGGAGAAATTTCCCATTTTATGTCTTCTGATTGGGGTCAAATAAGAATTATGCAGTATTTGGAGAGCCATTTCTTGATATCTACTTGCGGGGAGTAACTTCATTATTTTTATATGTTGTTTTAAAATATCTGATTTTGTTATGTCGGGTATATCTGTCACCCATTTAAAGGCGGAATTTCCTTCATCTTCTAGATTTATTAATGTCCATATAGTTTGATAAAGTTGTGATGTTGTTTGTTTAGTTCAGTGTTTTTCCATATTTTATTTATTGGGTTGTCTTTGTTTCTATTTGATAATTAAATAGTTGTGTGGGTAGCAAAATGGATAAGTTGTAGTTTCAGGAATATGAGTGGTATTGTAAACGGGTATTTTTCCATGAATTTTGCTTGGGTAATTATTGAGTGATTATCATCTAGTAAGTCGTTAAGGTTATGAAGTCCATTATTGCGCCATTAAAGTATTGGATTTCGTATGCCTATTGGGAATTTTTTGTTTCCTATCCATGTTAGATATGGAGAGATATGTGGTGATAGACCCTGTTTTTTCCTGGTTGATTGCCATGCTTTGTGCGTGTCTGTGAATAAGGGATTGTCTCGTATGGGTAATGGGATCTCAGTTGGAGACATGTGTAAGAGGTAATTGAGGGAGTAATCTTTGCTTAAATATTGGTCAAAGGATGTTGTTATATATTGATCTTTATTGAGTAACCAGTTTCCTACGTATCTTAACAGTGCTGCTTTATTATATTCTTTGATGTTGGGGAGGTTAGTCCCCCCCCCAGAGCTTTGGGTTGTTCTAGTTTGAATTAGCTGATCCTTGGGCGTTTTCTGTTCCAGATAAAAGAGCTAAGTATATGATTGATTCTTTTGATATCTGTTGGTTTGATATAGTAGGATAGCATTTGTAGTGGGTATAGAAGCTTAGGAAATATGATCATTTTAATTAAGTGGATTCTACACATAAATGATTAGTAATCATTTAACAAATGTTATGTGCTTTTGACTGAGTGCTTGTGATAGATATGTGTTTTTAATTACTAGCTACACATATTTTGATCTATGTGATGTGAATCAGGAATTCATTACTCTTTATACTGCTACTGGCTTTGACATTTTGCAACAATCTGGCTAAATCAGCTAAGCCCACTTCTATGACCACTTGGGCAAGTACATCACTTTCATACCTGATTGCCTATATATGGACACGTACAGTACCTTGCTATGCCCTTACATAAAAAAATGGGTAAACACAAACACAGAATATACTAAGGCCAAAAACCAACCTGATTCCCCAATAGCTGAACAATCTTAGGATTTGCGTTATTTAGAACAGGTTCCCACACCCACTTCTGTTCTGGGTCAAATGGCAACTGCTAAGATCAAACACAACATATTTTAAGTCTCCTAACACCATACTTTGAACAGAAATGTTATGGCCTTCAGCAGACCATCAATACTACACAGAGTAAAATAGAAGCAAATACCCAACATTTAAATATGGTAGAAAAAGTATTAGTAACAATACTACTGCACTTACAAAACCAGGTCACTGTGCAAACTCAATTCATACATGAATAACGTTGATGATCTGGAAAACAGAAGCAGGAAGAATAACCTCTGCTTAATTGTTGTCCCAGAAACAATTAAACAAACAGAACTACCAAAATACATGGCGGAAGAAATCTGCCAAGCCTTTCACATTCAACCTCTCCCTCTAACAAATGTGTAAAGGGCACATAGGTTTGGCCTTGAAAATAGGAACAACAATAACAGACCTAGCCCAGTTCTGGCTAAATATCCTACACATATTGAAAAGGAACAGGTGCTTCAGGCATATAGAAAACAAAAATATCTTATCATTCAGGTTCACCGAATCTTGATTTTAAAAGACTTCTATTCCTCTGTCACACAGAAGAGAAGAGGGTTCTCATTAATCTGTAAGCACTTATACAAACAAAATATACAGATTGTATTGCAATACCCAGCAAAACTGAGAGTCACACATGATTGTCAAAATTTACTCTTTGATAAGCCACAAGAAGCAAAAGACATTTATGTTAGCATAATGATCTATGACTATTTATCATAGACTTTTATGTATTGTTTTGTGGTCCTACTGACAGCTGGACCACGAAAACTTGAAAAGACAAAAGGTAAAATGTTGTATTTGCTTTACTGTTGTTAATGTGTATGGTTATGAACAAAAATGTACATTTGTCACAGACAAAACACAGGCTAAAAAAGATAACTTGCTCAGCATCTTTCCCAGCATTTCCAGATATCATGACACAAACATAATCTAACCAACCCAGTCCTCACAACCCAAAAAGCCTCCATCCACATAATCTCATGGAATGTAGTTGGTTTGAGCTCATATAAAAAATGCAAAATTGTTTTTAATCATCTTAAGAAAACAAAAACTTTTTATCAGAGATGAAGAGAAGTCGTGTAATATCTTTGCCAATATCCCTCTGCAGTACAGTAGTTCCCTGTAAGGCAGCTGGAGAGAGAGAGAGAGAGAGAGAGAGAGAGAGAGAGAGAGAGAGAGAGAGAGACCAGATACTGTGCCTGGAGTGACAGAGATTGTGAAGGAAATACAGATTGGAGAAACCAGCATCAGCAGGGCATTACCATCTGAATATTCAAAGGGGCTGGTAGACGCACTGCAGCCCTGCAAGTACGGGATTTGCCTGAAGGATCTGTGTGAATCATCCAAAGATACTTTTGCCATGAGTATCCTGTTTAAAGAGACAGTACCCTAAAGGAGCACTTGAAAATTTAGAGACTGTGTTGTTTGGGAATACATTAAAGGACTTCTCTTGGGTATTCAAATACAGTAGTTAGCGCAAGTGAGTTAGATAATGAGGCCCCTATTTCCACCTGGTTAGGAGTGCTGTTTGTACTATGGGGCATATTTATCAAAGATTGAAGTTATAGGTCACCACAGTCCACTAGAGTGAAATTCTGCCACTCTCCATTCATTTCTATAGAATTTTTGAAGGCATGTTTATCAAAGAGTGAACTTTCATTTTCACCCCATGATAAATACTCTTTTAAAAATCCCATAGAAACGAATGGTGAATAGCTGGATTTCACTCTAGTGGACTGTGGTGATCTCTAACTTCACTCTTTGATAAATATGCCCCTGTGTGTGTCTAGTAATTATCACATACCCAGTCACTGCGGAGTGGCTAAGGTTTGTCCTGTGCCATCAGGTAAGCGGCACATTTATCAACATATATATTTCTATACATATAAATTGTTAATGCGATGCCCTGTGATGCCCATATGCTTTACATGTCCATATACAGAAAATGGAGCACTTATAGGACTTGCAAAAATGAAACAAAATTTCATTGTTATAGTCAACATTTCACGGTTGCGGCTTGAGAAGGGTCCTCTAGGTGGGACCGAAATGTTGACTAACAATAATATTTTGTCTCAGATTGATGCATAATTACACTTGATGGATATAATTGCATTGTTGCTTTATATATGCACATATTAAATAGGGATGTAGCGAACGTCGGAAAAAAAGTTCGCGAACATATTCGCGAACTTGCGCAAAAACGCGAGCGGTTCGCGAACGGTTCGCGAACCCCATAGACTTCAATGGGAAGGCGAACTTTAACATCTAAAAAAAAAATTTCTGGCCAGAAAAATGATTTTAAAGTTGTTTAAAGGGTGCAACGACCTGGACAGTGGCATGCCAGAGGGGGATCAAGGGCAAAAATGTATCTGAAAAATCTGCCTGTGTGTGCTTGGAAGAGATAGTGTAGGGGGAGAGCTGTTAGTGATTTCAGGGACAGATGATAGTAAGTTTGCTGGCTAGTAATCTGCTTGATACTGCTCTGTATTGGAGGGACAGAAGTCTGCAGGGATTTGAGGGACATTTTAGCTTAGGTAGCTTTGCTGGCTAGTAATCTACTGTTCTCTTTAAACAACTGCCATACGTTGACCTTGTAGGCATTGTTTGCCCAGTTTTTTTGGACGCAGCCACTGAAGCACAGTTGCCAGAAAAAATATGCCATATAAATGCTGAAAATAGTCATTTTTCGCCATACGTTGACCTTGTAGACATTGTTTGCCCAGTTTTTTTGGTTGCAGCCACTGAAGCACAGTTGCCAGAAAAAATATGCCATATAAATGCTGAAAATAGTCATTTTTCGCCATACGTTGACCTTGTAGACATTGTTTGCCCAGTTTTTTTGGTTGCAGCCACTGAAGCACAGTTGCCAGAAAAAATATGCCATATAAATGCTGAAAATAGTCATTTTTTGCCATACGTTGACCTTGTAGGCATTGTTTGCCCAGTTTTTTTGGTCGCAGCCACTGAAGCACAGTTGCCAGAAAAAATATGCCATATAAATGCTGAAAATAGTCATTTTTTGCCATATACGTTGAGTCAACGTATGGCAAAAAATGACTATTTTCAGCATTTATATGGCATATTTTTTCTGGCCTCTGTGCTTCAGTGGCTGCGGCCAAAAAAACTGGGCAAACAATGCCTACAAGGTCAACGTATACACTACTACAGCGGTGGATACGGATTACGTAAAATATATTATGGCTGCTTGAAAAAAGTCACTCCGGTGTTTTTTCTGGAGACGGTAATATTATGGATATTTAGACAGAATGTGAACAAGGTCACACAGCTAGATGGCGGGTTGAAGAAAACACTGTGCAAATAATGCCTACAGGGCAAATAATGCCTAAAAGGTCAACTTATACACTACTACAGCGGTAGTAAAATAAAAAAAAGTAAAATAAAAAAAAAATGAATATTAAAAAAAAAAAATTAAAGTTGGTGCTGCTGAACTACTAGGAGCAGCAGATTAGCACACCAGTCCCACTCCCCAACACTGCTAGACTAATAGCACTGGGCTCTTATAGTAGTAGTAGTAGTAGTAGTAAAACAACAAAAAAATAAATAAAAGCAGTCCTTACAAGGACTACTGTTATTGCAGCAGTCAGCAGATGAGATCAGAAGCAGGACAGCTGCCCACTGCAGCTACATACAGAGCACTGCAGTAGAAGGTAGATTACTAGCCAGCAAAGCTACCTAAGCTAAAATGTCCCTCAAACCCCTGCAGACTTCTGTCCCTCCAATAACAGAGCAGTATCAAAACGATTACTAGCCAGCAAACTTTCAACTGTCCCTGAAATCACTAACAGGCAGCAGCTCTCTCCCTACACTATCTCTTCAGCACACACAGGCAGAGTGAAAAAACGCTGCAGGGCTTCGGTTTTTATAGGGAAGGGGAGTGGTCCAGGGGAGAGCTTCCTGATTGGCTGCCATGTACCTGCTGGTCTGGGGTGAGAGGGCAAAAAAAAGCGCCAACAATGGCGAAACCAAAATGGCGAACGTCGCGCGACGTTCGCGAACTTCCGGCGAGCGCGAACACCCGATGTTTGCGCGAACAAGTTCGCCGGCGAACAGTTCGCGACATCTCTAATATTAAATAGAAGTCCAGATCATTGGGTGTTAAAGGGATTATGTTATAATTTTTATGGCTGACTTTTATTTCTAACTTACACTTTTTTCATTGCAAATACACTCTACTATTTAAAATGTTATTCTTTAACCAACAAATGTATTTTTTAGCTGTAATATTGGTGTGGAGGCAGCCATCTCTGTGCGTTGTGCCTGATTTTGAGCTTTGAGAAGGAGCCAGCACTTCTGGATGGAACTGCTTTGAGTTATTGTTTCTTTCCTTCCCATTGAAGTTTACAATTACTATCTGGCCTTCAGACTGGGGAGGGTTTTCACTGTTCGGTTGTCCGTAACTTGTTGTACCGTCGACCGGCATGTCGGTCTGAGTACTTGTTCATTGTATTCCTTTTGTCGAGTTCAAGTAAAATCATTATAAAACCCTAGGTAAAAATTGCTCCCCACCTAGTGGTAGACTTGAGAATAGCACCCAAGCAGGAAAAAAGAAGGGAGTTTCCCGCTTTGGTGGTATTCTCATGTCTACCACTAGGTGGGGCTAGGGATAGATTTTAGCAATGCAAACCAATCCTTCAGCAGAGGTGTCCAATAGCTTCTATCTGGTTAGTTGTCAATTGTTCTGTTAGGCTGCTGATGGACTGCTGGAGGAGGAAGGGGTGATATAATTCCAACTTGCAGTGTAGCAGTAAAGAGTGACTGAAGTTTATCAGAGCACAAGTCACATGACCCGAGGGCTCCTGGGAAACTAACAATATGTCTAGCCCCATGTCAAATTTCAAAATTAAATATAAAAAAAACAGTTTGCTCCTTTAAAAAAAGGATTTCAGTGCAGAATTCTGCTGGATCAGCACTTTCATTTAGAGCAAAATCATATACTGTAGCATTTGTGTTACAAAGAAACAGTAAATGCGTACCCCAATTTTAATTTTAATCAGGCCATTTCTATATTTTTTATCACCAAAAGTGGATCTAAAACCCCCAAAATAAACACTTACTCAGATGAGCTGCCTTATTACATTTTGGGGTTGTGTTTTGCAACAATTCTCACAAATTGTGAAAAAATAATTATATAGATAAATAACTCTAGGGTTGCTGACACTGATTGGATTAAAATGCTAATACTGTAGCTCAGAAGCTGTTCAAAAAGAAAAAAAATCATGGAAGCTGATAAGTGGCTCATGGGACCAATCTTGGCATCTATTTGAGTTCTGAATAAAGTATTTATAAAATAGATGCAAGATTTAATTACATTTAAATTTTCCATCTAATTTTATCTGATTGTATTAGAATCAGGTTCGGTTTGTTATGGGCAGTCAAACAGAGAGAGAGAAAGGGCTCCAAAGTGCATAGGCCTCGCATGTCTACTATGTACTAAAAAAATGGATTTAATTGGATTAGCTTTATCATTGAAGTAGAAGTGAATGGCAGAGCATATGCTTTGATATGACTGAACTGGCTGTAGAAATATCCCAGTTCATACTATCAGGGCAGCCATCGGGGGGGACAGGGGGGAGAGTTGTAGGGCCCGGCCACACCGCACTTTCTTGATTAGCCGGGCCCCCCTGCTTTCTGAGAGCTGTTGACTTCTGGAAGGCAGGGCAGGAGCACATGGGGAGGTATCTTCTGTCCATTACTTCTCCTTATTGGTCACTGAGTTTAAGTCCCGGTTGAGCTGCTCAGGGATTGGATAGCTGAGGTTTGAACTTCTCCTCCAGCTCATCCAATCACCATGCAGCTTTACCAGGACTTGAAATTCTGTAACTAATAAGGGAAGAAAATGCTGTCACTGGAAGAAGATGCAGCCACCTGTGCTCCCCTCCTCCCTTCTGTAATTGGCAGCTCACTGACAGCAGGTGGGCCACACTAATGAAGTAAGTGTAACATGGCAGGGCCCCCCTAAAGGTAACCCTTTGTGGTTCCTGTTGTGTGGTGGGGCCCTGGGCACCAAATTCTTTTTAAACTTCTGGGGGTGCAAGTTTTTTTACATGGACTTTTAAGGGGGGCCCTGGCCACCAATTTTCTTATAATGTGTGGGGCCCTGGCCACCAATTTTTTTCCCCATGTGGAGTCCTTGCCACCAATATTTTTTTATTAGTGTGTGGTGGGGGGGTGGACCTGTGGGGTGGGGAGGGCGGACCTGTAGGTGGGGCTTGTGGTGGGTGCAGCCCAGGGGGCCAGGATATTTTTCGTTTGGGGCCCTGTGATTTCTGATGGTGGCCCTGCATACCATACCAAACAACAGAGGTATCTCAGTGCTGCATGATCCATGAGCTCATCCCTGCTAACACATTTCATGCCATTCATTAGAAAAAGTACCTTCCTCGGTTGAAGCACACAAATGCGTTAGGAGAAAGTTTATGGTAAGGATGCCCCTAACCTAGTCAAATATATTGTCTATGCATTAGAGCACTTTAGCACTCTGTGCACATCTCTCTATCTATGATTTGTGTAAATCATCAATATGTTGGAATTTGTTCACACACCTCAATTCTTATGAAAAGCAGACACTTTTAAATATGTAAAATCATTTGACATTCTGTATTTTTTCATTATATCAGTAAAGTAACAACAACTCCATTTCATACATTATACTAAAGCATGAATTTCCTTTTCTTGAGGAAACATTGGAAATGAGCTGAAATTTCCTTTCCCCACTAGAAAAGAAATGTTACTACACTAATGCATTTCTCCTAAAAGTTCTATTCCATAAGTGTTATTAATGCCCTCTTTAATGGCACTTAGTTCACCGGTAATGGCTCTTTTCTCCTTTTAATATCCCTTAAACTAAAGATACAATGAGAAAATGCAATCTATTAAATCTCCTTTTTTCATCAAATTGCATATAATATATTCCCAAACGTATAAATATGTTACTAATTCATACAGAATAAATGAAAAGCACAGTGGCCATTCTTGTCTCTAAGTTCAGAATTATAATTGCCTGTATAAACTTAATAATTCAAATATGTTAACACATTGCCAGAAATATATGGAATATAATAGAAACATTTAATAAAGAGAAAGACTTTGAGGGTCATTTATCAATAACTGTACATTTTAAATGGGGGAGGGTTATTTATACTAATGAACTGATACTTCTGTCTGCTATTAATAGCAGGTGTATTAACAATTCCTGACTGTCAGGAAACTTTTTGTTGTAAAAAGGGAGAAAAAAATAATACTTCTTAATTTTTAAGTTAAATTTTGAAAAATTCTAACCCAGTGTTTTAGACATTTTTCATCATCATTAAGCACATACAATTAGTCAAAGTATTTGGCCTCTGATGGCAAAACTCAACAGAGTTTTCCCTCTTTTTCTTCAATTACCAGCAATATCTATATCCTGAATCACTCAGCCCTCTATGCTGTATAGAATTACATACAAATTAGATTGTTTAGTAGCAAAATTTGATTTTGAAGAAGTGCAGCATGGTGTTAAAGGGGAACTACACAAAAACATAACTTAAGCTTTTTGAAAAGTAAACACAATTTCAAGCTACTTTGCAATATATATCAATTAAAAAATATGCAGACTTTTCATGATTTTTTATGGTTTGGAACAGTTCCCTAAGCCTAGCCCCCTTCTCTCCTGCTGATCTGTCTGACTACTTTGCTGAACTGGCTGACTACAGTTACTTTGTATCAGCAGCCATCTGTCCTTAGCCTGCAACCTCCAAACCTCACAATTACCTGCACATGTGATTTCAATAAGGAAAAGAACATCACAGTGCAATGCATTGTGGGTTATGTGGTTCCTGTATGCTGTCTGTAAACTGTGGAGAAGTTGTTACAATTCTCTCAATCCTTTCCTGCCAGGATTTCAAATGATGCAGAAAGAGAAGAACTGTTAAACAGCTGGATTTCAGCATAGAAAATGGCATGTATTCATACTTTTTGAAGAAACAGGTAACTGTGATGGGTATATTAGGGGTTTCTGTGTTATGTGGGCCTCTCCATCAAATTCTGGTTTGGAAGCCTGAGTTCCCCTTTAAGAAAAACCTGACAAATAGAGAAATACATTTTTTGAAAGATGATGGAGCAGGTAAAATGTAATAATTATTGTTAGAAAGTTACTGTAAGACAGTACCTCCTCATCCCTAGCTGCACTTGCATCCAAAAGCTGCTCCTTACATCCACGGCTCTATAATTGCTGCCTTTGTCCATTTTCCTGTTGCGCAAGTGTGTCTACTGACATCCGAGAACTCAACTGAAGTTGACCATAGTTTATTCAGTGACCTGCATTAGTGATGGGCAAATAAATTCGGCAGGCAGAGATGTGAAGCTAATTTCCACATTTTGCTGCCTGCAAATGTTTTTGCGAAAGTCAAAAAATCCACCGCGCACATAAAAAATTGTCGTGCATCAAAAAAATTCAGACACCCATTTACTAATGTATTTGAACAAAATAGTCGCACGTATAAAAAACGTTGATCGCATCAAAATTGACGCGTGTCAAAATTATTTTGACGCTTATTGACTTCAATGAGTTTTTGGCCATTTCGCTAATTATTAGGAGAAGCTAAAAGGGACAGATTTGCCCATCACTAGCCTGCATCAATAGGTGCAGTGATCTTGCATAACTGCCCAAATGTCAATTTGCAGAAATTACTAATAAGATATTCAGTTCAACTGTGGCCAATTAATGTTATAACGTGTGTAATAGGTTCCAGGACATTTCGTCTTTTGACTGGAATTTGTCTGGAATTATGGGAAGAAACCCTGGGATGTGGTTAAAAATCATACATGTGGTTAAAAATCATACATTTGTGGCCTGAATGACATCTGTAACTGCTACTTTTGCTGTTCCTACCTCAACTATGTACTTGGCAATTCAGTAATTCGGTGCTTTCATAAAAGACAGACTTTCTCTGCTCTCAGGTCTTGGTAATAAACTTGCTTTGTAGACAGGTTTTTAACTTTGTGTATCTTTTGTGGATTCCCTTGTATCATCTTGCCTTCTGACCTCTTGTCTGTTTACAACTGCTGCCTACCTTGACCCTTGGCCTGTATAGCAGCAGTGCTTGTTTATTTCCTAACCTAGCCTTGGGCTTGGATTTGAACTTCCCTAGTAGCAGTTCTGCTTTGTATTTTTCTCTATTCCAAATTTGGGTGCAGTAGTATCTGTAGAAAGATGTATGGAACACTACTCCAGCAGGATACAGTTACATTGGCACAGTAGGTTAAGGTGCAAATGTCTTAGGTGCCCTTCTTCGTTGGCAGGCATAATTACATTTAGCATGACTTTTTCTTGCAATAATAATCCAACAATAGCCATATGACATGGGGCAAATTTACCTAGGGTCGAATATCGAGGGTTAATTAACCCTCGATATTCGACTGCCGAATTGAAATTCTTCGACTTTGAATATCGAAGTTGAAGGATTTAGCGCAATTCGTTCGATCGAACGATCGAAGGAATAATCGTTCGATCGATTAAATCCTTCGAATCGAACGATTCGAAGGATTTTAATCTATCGATCGAAGGATATTCCTTCCATCAGAAAATTGTTAGGAAGCCTATGGGGACCTTCCCCATAGGCTAACATTGGCCTTGGTAGGTTTTATGTGGCAAACTAGGGGGTCGAAGAATTTTTTAAAGTGACAGTACTTTGACTATAGAATGGTAGAATAGTCTAACGATTTTTAGTTTGAATCGTTCGATTCGAAGTTGAAGGTCGTAGTAGAAGGTCAAAGTAGCCCATTCGATGGTCGAAGTAGCCAAAAACCCTTCGAAATTCGACCTCTTTTTCCTCTATTCCTTCACTCAAACTAAGTAAATGGGCCCCATACTGTACATGGGTGCTTTTTATATTAACATGATTATTTTATAGCAAGAAAACCATTAAACCAATTTACTTTTAATATTGTTTTTTTTTCAAATGCAATGATTTGTGCTTCTGATAAGCTTTTTTATGGCTTATACTTAGGTGGGATTTCACAGAGGCAGAAGAAAATCCCTCTCCATTACTATGATAATTACTTCAATAAATTTCATTGTCTCCTTTGAAGAAATGTGGTAATTAAACTATGAAATTTTATTTTCCAATGGGGACATATTAATTTATAGTCTTAGGAAATATTTGTTTCAACACCAGATTTTTACATTTTGTGAGCAGAAAGAAACCATTCATAACTGCAGTCAGCAGGTATATAATCTAATACTTGTTTTAATGTTCTTAAAGAATGATGTAGTTCAAAAAGAGGAAACTCTTTGTGAGCTATAAAGTCATCTAAACCCTAAAAATGCCAAATAAACTTATCTGGTTGTGTAAACAATTTTCAGACAGTGATGGAATATATAAGCAAAATAGTAATCATGCAAGGCTTGCAAACTAATGACTATAATATATTAAAAGCCAGAAATAAAACCTGTATTTTATTAAACCTCTGTCCCCTGGGTTTGTTCATAAAGTAATTACTACCCTAGTTTAATCCACTTTTCTAATTTTCAGTCTGTTATGACATCTGTGATAAAGGTCAACATCTCTGCTCCTTCCTTCACTCGACATTATTTGGAATTGCTGTGTTTTTACAGAACCAATACTTAATAAGGAAGGTACAACAACTTTACCTGTTATTTACAGCATGCAATTTCTTAATATTACTGTAAGTATATTTTAGGAACTTATTTTATGGTAATATGTTGAAGGATCTCACAGGTAATAATGTGATTTAATGCATAGCCAACATTTGACCTATTGCACAATAATGTGCCCCTTAGTGCTTTAATATTTGTATCTCAGGGATCAGTAAATGACCCATTCTTACTGAAACTAAGCATTTGAGACAAGAGCCTGGCATTAGTTGAAAACTGCTAATATCGCAGAAACCACAAAAATAATTGTAAATTGCAAAAGTGCTCAGAGAAGCACTTAATACGATTACATCAATTTAATTATATTTTTGGTGTTTAAATCTCTTTGTTGTTTAATGAAGCAGTGTAATACATTATGTTCATTCTACTGAACATATTGCACTGTCCCTTCAAAGTGATGGAATTTGGATGGAAGTTAAAGTATTGACTAGAAACATGCTAAAGAGGGAGTCCTATCATGTCAGAATATAGTAGCAGTGGAGCCAAGGTGCTGTTTTATTTTGATGAATGAATGATTAGGTAAGAACCAGTGCCATAAAGGATAAGAAACGGTTATGGCGGAGCTCACCCAGGCGTGCAGTGTCTACTTGCCGGTCGCAGCTATCGCAAGATTTAATTCACTTCACCCGAACACTCCGAATTGTAAAATGTAATGCTCACTTTACAGCTCTGACCACTCCGCATTGAAGACGTTGGCTTTAATATCAATCCGGCTTTATTATTTCACACAATGTGGAAACATGGTAACACAATGCCATGTTGTATTGAACTGCAATTGTAATATACTGTACAGTTATGTTCATTTCTTATACTGTATAACATCTGCCTCCTTGGATCCATCCCAGAAGCCTAAAACAGTACAGGTATAGAATAACTTATAGAGAAACAATCCAGAAACCTTAGAGTTATGGGTCCATCCCCCATAAAGTCTTTTTTAAACAAATAATTCTAATTTTTAAAAATAATTCCTTTTTCTTTGTAATAATAAAACAGTACCTTGTACTAAGCTGCATGAATCCAAACTGAAAGCAAACAATACTATAGGGTCTATTTATTGTTTAAATTGTTTTTGCAGACTTATGATACGGTGATCCAAATTATTGAAAGGTCCCTGATGGAAAAAACAAGATTACAAATATTCTGGATAATAGATCCTTTAAAATGCTTCTGTCTTTTGCCTCCAAGAACTAAACAATATGAACTTTAGGTGGAACTGTATTTCAGTATTGCCATGACCTTACATTATTAAGGATGAGAATCTGGATGCATGATGCTAAAAGCCTCTCTTACATTTTGCATAGCATTACTTCCTCACAATCATACAGTTTATATTTTTATGCTTCGCTTTATTATTTACCACTGTCTTTACACTTGAATCATGGGATTGTTTTGCTAACCTTGTAATTTTAAAGGTACACTGTAAAATTTAAGTCTCAATTAGTAAGTGCAGGGAAAGGTTTTAAGAAAGAAATGTTCTATTTTTGTTTTCCTTTTGCAACCTTTTCCCTACTCCTCCATTGAATACAGTGCTTGTACATCCTTTCCCAAGCCCCCTTCCTACCCCTAAAATTTACTTCATTCAAGTGCAAAATACAGAGCTCAGCTATGCCCTGGATGCAAGTGCAGTGTATTATTTTGCATTTGTGTCCAGGACACAAGCACAAAGTCCTGTAAATTTCTAATTATTCTAAGAGAATCAGAGTATTAGCCAGCATGTAAATCAACATTTTTACAAGTACAATCCTAGTGATACTTTGATCACTGGTGGCAATGTTGGATCAATGATCAATTATTTTTGGCATTCATCATTGGTTATTCACTGGATTGTTAGCTATCAGGGCAAATGTATTTGCATATTAGTGCACCCCCTCCCGAAATATTTTCTTTTGAAAGGGCACCTACAATTCTACCATGTGTTATTGGTATGGTATACCATTTTACATACTCTGCAAAAGCAGTACCAGGTACACCAACAGTTGCTTTATTTATGAAGGAAGAGACTATAACATACAGCCTATATGTTATATGTTTGGTTTCACTGTAATTGGCAATATTGTTTGGGAGCCTTTCACTCAATTGCTGAGCCTCCAACTTGGATATTCAACTGCAACCAGTCCAAAATGTATAAGGTCCATACACTTACATCCTCGCAATAGCAGTCTAGCTACCTACAGTTCCTGGGGAGTTCTTCAATACTGGACTTCTTTCAACTTGGCAGGTAAAGGCTTAATTGCTCAGTTCAGTGACGGCTCACTATGGGGTATATTTATCAAAGAGTGAAATTAGAGATCGCCACAGTTCACTAGAGTTAAAGGCATATTTATTTAAGGATGGACTTCACTTTCACCCATTGATAAATTCCATAGAAATGAATGGAGAGTGGCGGAATTTCACTCTAGTGGACTGTGGCGATCTATAACTTCTCTCTTTGATAAATATACCCCTATGCCTCTCTACTTGGCCATGCCTAGCATGGGCAGCAAACTGTATGCTCTATGCTCCTCCTAGAAAGTTTCTTCACAGGACACCTTTTGTACCTTTTGGGGGCCAACCCCCTCTTTATGTTTCAAGATCCAAGCTCCTATAAGATTTCCCTATACTGAACTCTGTAGTGACACATGATTCATCAGTTTGCTCCCCCACAGATGACTGGGCCAGGTGATGTTATTATCACGAAGAAGCACCAAGTGCACTAAGCCCTCTAGTGAGCGGGGCTCACTAGAGGGCAGCATAAAACTGAGCTCTATAAGTGATAAATGCCATAAATCTTTGGCTCTTACTTTGTAAGCATCTTTTTTCTAAGCATTTTTTTTATGTGTTTTATTTCTATATAGTTTTTACTTTGGATTTACCCTATAAAGCAAATGTTAAAACTGTTATATTTTATATAATAAAATATGTTGTATTTTATTCTATAAACTTTCTTATAACCAAAATTGTCTTTCCATCAGCTGTGATTGTAGTACTGCATTATCTGTGCCTCATGAAAACATCACTACTTAAAGAGCATTTAAATAGAAACATAATGTTAAGATAATCAAATTGTTTCTTACACATAAATATCTGATTATATCATTAAGTGAATGCATTTAACAATAGTAAATTTTAAGTCATTGTTAGCTATATATAGAACATATGCAAAAGCAAGAGATAAAGTAAAAGAAGACTTGCAGATTGGAGGAAAGGAGGAACAAATATGTAGAACAATTAAAATATACATTACTTCATAGATTTATTGTTAAATTGAACATTCTTAAGACCGAATTGACTATTTCTGTTTGGAGCATGGGATAATTTAATTCTGGGAATAATTATTCAGCTTTATTTTATACTACATGTATGTCTTACACATATCACTGTTCCGTCAAAGGATCACCAACACCAAAGAACCAACATCTAGTGAAGTGCACTAAAATGTATGTATGTATATCAACACATAACTCATTATTTGCTTAGATACACCCACTACTCTGTACACAAACTCTGCACAAAGACACAACCTACACTGATATCTTGTTTTCCTTGATATCACTGGCATGTCATGCTATGCTTTAGAGATCGTTAGTAGCCAGCAAATAAAGTTTCCGCCGAATTTTGGACACACGCCCGAAAAATTGCTTCCGTCAAATCCGCTGGTTTGTGTGTTGGAGGGAACAGGAAAAGACATGTGAAATACAGACAAGCTACTCTTTTAGTTATCACAAAGAAGTGGTGGAGGCAAAGATTTGCTATATCTCACAGTTAAAATATAAATATTTCCATTTCTATAAATTTACCCTTTCCAGTGACCCTACATTGTGTAGTAAGGGCAATGCCACATGGGCAGCTCTGTGTGTTTTACCAAAAAATGGCACCAAAATCCTGAAACCACCCCTATTGACTTCCATGGGAAATGCCTGCAATCATTTGTGTAAGTGCTTCTTAAGTGAAAAATATAAACAGACATATAGAATTATAAATATAAATAGACTTCATTTGTAGGAAATTTGGATTGGAACAGCCTATAGGAGTTTCTCTGGACTATTCAAATACTGCCCTCAAATCATTCAAAACCATAGCCTGTGCCACTACCCTAAATGGCATGAGCTTTTGAACTATTCCTTTCCCCTACTCCCACACACGCAAGCAGTGATTGGCATTGTTTGTGTTATACTACCCACTAACTATGAAACCTATGTATTAATTAAGCTTTAACCTAGTGTATGGTGTACCAGGGATCTCAAAGTGCCACAAATGACTTTTTTTAGGTCAGCTTCATGTCTGAAAGTAGATTCTAATGTCTTTTGTACAACATTCAGTAGGTTAAAGCTTAATTAATATATCCGTTTCATAGGAAGCACAATGCACATGGGGATTTAATGAGCTCAGTTGTACACATTGCTATGTTTTGTGCATCACAAGACACAATAATGTATGCTCAAATAAGCCCTGTTATCTTTTTACCCTATGACCTTTTCATTAAGCTAACTAATGAGAAATAATTTGATGAATATACCCACTACTTCAGCTAGAATGTAAACAGACATTTTGATTGCACTGGACATTTTGATTGTCTGCTACTTTTCAAATTGAAGACTTTCTTTTGTTGCATAATCTTAAGTGCCTTTAGCTTTTAGTCATGTCCTGAGAAAATTGCCAGCTCTTTACTTATCATAAATTGCACTGAGAGTGTGTTGAATTAGTTTCTATTTATATTTTAATAAAAAAAAGTATGAGGTAATTCTTCCTATTTTCTGACAGTTTGGGTTGTTACTTTTTAATGGACTACTTTTTAAAATACCTAGGTGGGGAAGTCTAAGGTGAACTTGTTTGGTCAGCTTTCCCGCAACTAATGGTGATTAGCACACATCACGTGAAATGCATAAAGTTAAATGATACCAATGAATTATTAAGAGGTCTGCATAGCTGTGTTGGTTCTTGGAATAGAAATAGAAAAGCAGAACTGGAAGAAGCAGCATAAAAATCACAAGATTAATCATGGATGGATTTCTTTGTCTAAAGGGGCTATAGTATCACCAGGAAATAGTTGCTCACTTTCAGTGGCCATATAATAGAAAAGAGACATTACTATATCATAAAATAAGAGAATGGTAATGAGGATACATGGCCAATTGAATGGAGTCCACTGTAAACAGTTGTTTCTGTTGGGCTTCTGTGGAATTCCAAAAATAACTGTTCTTTTTAATTAGCATCAGTTACTTTGTGGTTTATGTCTCATTTCTAGTAATCTATTCAACCTTATTTTGGATTCCAACACATACTCCATAATATTTTATACTGTTTTCTTATCTATTTTTGGGACAGATGCATGTGCAATAAATAGATAATGTTTATCTAGCTTTTATGTAATTAAATTATGTTGCAGACACACTTTAACTTGACTTGGTCATCTCAAACATATTTTAATCAATCTTCACACAGCAACAGCTCTGTGTTGAAATAGTATGGTAATTTAACATATCTTTAATTAAATCTTTTTCATTACATGCTTGAAGAAGGGACATTTAAAGTTATGTTTGTACTCTAATATTCTAATTTCATATTTTTAATAAATAATTTGTGCTATATACAGTGTGTGTGTGTGTGTATATATATATATTATATATATACACACATATAATATATATATATATATACACACATATAATATATATATTATATATATATATATATAATTACAAGAGTCCTCAGCACTCAACCCATTATCAATATATTTAAGACAGAGGCATTTTGTGCATACTGCTACTGAAAAAATGCCTTACCCTTTAAACAAACGAGGGATTGTTTGTCCATATATTGCAATATATTTAAGCGGCCAACTACGTCAAAGTCATCCAATATCTGGCCAGTCCTACGCTCAATTTTCATCTGATTCATTGATAATTCTATTGCTTAATTATACATTTTACAAAGGGACTAAGTTTTACCTGCAACTTACTAGCTGCTTTCAAAGTAAACCCCCATAATTGGCTGCCCTTTTATTAGACACCAGTGGGATCACCTGACTATAGTTGGAGAGGGTGGGAGCTACAACATGGAGCTGGTCACTGCTCCTGTATAACTATAACAAACAAGGGAAAGTTGTGCTCACCACTAATTTTTAAATTACCTAATTGTTTTAAAAAATTGTGGTGAGCACAACTTTCCACTTTAGTTTCAACTGCAATCAGTTTGAAAACTGAGCAAAGTCAACCCATGATACAGGTATGGGATAGATTTTTCAGAAACCGGTTATCCAGAAACCAGAATTATGAGAACGTCATCTCCCATAGACTCCTTTTAATCAAATAATTCACATTTTGAAAAACAATTTCCTTTTTCTCTGTAATAATGAACCACAAAACTAGTACATAATCCCAACAAAGATATAATTAATCCTTTTTGGAGGCAAAACAATCCTATGCAGTTTATTTATTATTTTAGTGAAAAAAACTTTTCGATTTTTTCGAGATTTATTATGCCCCCGAAGCCCTCATCTAAAACCTGTCAAACGCTTGCAAAAGTTAGTGCTCCTTGAACCATTTGAAGATGTTTTTTACCTTCATGAAATTTGGGGTGTTAAATAATTTAAGTTTTTCAGTGACAAACTTGATAAAGTATAGTTTGTTGTGTGACCATTTTGAAAAATTCACTTTGATGCTCAATTTTGTAGAGTTATTTCTCGATCTATACAGGTATAGGATTCATTATCTGGAATCCTGTTATCCAGAAAGCTATGATTATGGGAAGATCCTCTCATATAGAATTAATTTTAAGATAATCATTCAAAAATTTTAGATGTTCATGCATTTTTGCCCCCCCCAAACATAAGGGAGGTTTTTATCAAGCAAGAAAGTGATACTTGTAGACATTTGCAAAAACACTTTACTACCCTTTAGACCAGAGGTCCACAACCTTTTTCACCCGTGAGCAACATTTAGTTGTATAAAAAGTTGCGGAGCAACACAAGCATGGAAAATGTTCCTGGGGATGCCAAATAAGGTTGTGATTAGCCATTTGGTAGCCCCTATGTGGACTGGCAGCCTAAAGAAGGCTCTGTTTGACAGTACACCTGTTTTTTTATGCAACAAAAACTTGCCTCCAAGCCAGGAATTTTAAAATAATTACCTGCTTCGAGGCTACTGGGAGCAACATCCAAGGGGTTGCTGAGCAACATGTTGCTCACAAGCTACTGGTTGGGGATCACTGCTTTAGACAGTGTAGAATCCTTTCATTTCCATGGTTCATGGCATGGACTAACAATGCAATAAAAAATCAGAATACCTTTAAAATCTCTAATAATTCTAATTGTTCACACAATTCCTAGCAAAAAAAATCTGAAAACCTCTAAAATTCTGACTTGATTAAAATCGGTCCAATAAGATCAACACAGCTCCCACTGACTTCTAGTGCACCATGATAACTTTACATGGCAAATTTTGAAATTAGAACTTTTGTGATTTTTACATTAAATCTTAAACTTTGATTGTTAGTAACTGGGCCCCTTAGAGTTTACCATTTGATAAATAAAATTCTAAAAATCCCATAGGAATGAATTGAAAGTAGGTGAATTTGTTCCTGGAGCAACTACTGTATACCCACTGAAACATTTTACAGGTTTGCAGAATTCAGTTTTCAGCAAAAACAGGATATTTATATATTCCTTATTAAATTATTTCAGTTATTTTAATTCAAACAGCTGACTAAAGTAATAGTAGAATACTGACTATTTTCTAATACCCTTTATATTCCAGAGATTAACTGTTTAGCTAAGCAAATTCATAGGAAAATACCACAGGTCTTTAAAATACTTTCATAAATCCATAGACCCTCCTTGTTTAGGATGTCTACATTATTGTGCAAGGTGTAGCCATAAGGATTAAATATTTCCAGAACTGATCAGAATCATTTATGACAACACAATTGAAAAACGATAAACAGTCAAGGCAGTGAAAAGAACAATGGCCAAACAAATATAAATTTACATATTTATGAATTGTAACAATGCCCCAGCTGCTCAGCAATCTATTTACAGTGCTTGTATATATATATATATATATATATATATATATATATATATATATATATATATATATATATATATATATATGTGTGTGTGTATGTATAAAAATCTTTACGAGCAGAATGTCCAAATTGCTAAATAAAACATAACTTTTATTTTGATCTTAAGCTAGAGGGTAGAGAGGCTATTTGTATTGCAGAAATGGAACAGCCTTAGATAGTTGTATGTGTTTGATATGCCTGAGCTGTTGGTGTTGTTCATAATTTAAATTTTTAAATAAAAGAATGTGTTATCACAAATGCATTAAGACTGAGATATATATACATTAAATAAAAGCATCATAGTTTTGCATATGAAAGCTGAACCTCTCTACAACCTTTATTAAAATTTCTGGCAAAATAACATTTGAGTTTTGAGTATTTGAATTTTGAAAATGTACTGAATAATAATGAACTGTGTATTATCTATTATCTTTGAACATTTAACACTTCCTATGCAAAGGAAACTTGTGTATCTCACTTTACTAAGAGGCCAGAAAGAAAAACATTTTAAATTCAAAACCGAATTCACAGTGACTTTTCCATGATCAGCTGGAACTGTTGATGATGGTCTTAATAAGAGATACTGCACTGTAAATCAGATGCCCCTGGGTCTTGGTGAGAAATGCAAAGCCACAAATACAGAAGATTGAATCTACAGAAAGTGATCAGACTGTGAAAATGTGGTTTGATAATAAAAGCCTTTGTTAGAAGTCAAAATAGCTTGAATGTAAACATTTATAATTTTACAAAAACATTTACATTTACAAAAGCCATGAATATCCTGTAAATGATATCCTTATAAACGGTGAGTTCTGATGTCATCAGTTATAAACGGTGAGTTCTGATGTCATTTTTGTCACATGACTCAGTGAAACTTGTGTATTATAATAAATAAAGTACCCCCAGTTGCAAAATATGAGGATATTAGAAGTTACCTTGGAGTTTCATGCATCAAAATAGTAGAAAGAAGGCGCACACCCTATTAATAAACTACAGGGTGCTAATCCAAAGGTGACTCCCTATAAGGGTCTCTTTGTGAGCCTGAGACCAAATGTTTCCAGTGTTAGCCCCCATAATGCCAGTGCAATACTGCACTGGCATGACAGGGGTTTATATATATAAATATAAAATATTGCCATCCAAGTCTGTACCTGTGCCAGGAGTCAAATATGTGCCATGCAAGAAGCCAGCAGCAGATTAATGCCCCAGACAATCTGTACCTGTGCCAGGAGTCAGCAGAAAATAAGTCCCGCAGTCATCTAGACTGGTTTTCAGTCACTGCGCATAAAGTCACCACTAGTGGGGCGAATTGTTTCACCTTGGTTTCGCCGCGGAAATGATGCCCATAGACTTGTAAGGCGGCGTACGTCAAAAAAAAAAAAGATGCGCGTCCAAAAAATGTCGTCTTGCGGCAAAAAAATGTTGACGCCCATAGACTTTAATGGGCCTCGGTGACGCTTCGCAGGCGGCAAATTTTTTACGAAACGGGTCAAATTCGCCCATCCCTAGTCACCACCAGGCCCAGCTCTCTTTAGTCCGGGCCAGGCGACACACAGCGCACCGCATCAGCCCAGCTTTCTGCCTCTTTCTGGGGCCCAATGTGGTGTGACGCCGATGTCTGCGCACGTCGCTTCCTACAGCGTTGGCGCCACAGCGTGTTAGGAAGAAGAAGCGCAGCAGCCAGCAGGAGACGTTGTTGCCAGGAAGTAAGAGGCAGATGGGGACTGGGGAGCGCTGCCACCACCGCTCTACTACAGGGATTGCATACCGCCAGGGGGTGTAATAAATACTAACAATTAAATAAAAAATAAAGTTGTATTAAAAAAAGTTCCCCTTAAAATTGCGCCCCCCTACGATTGCGCCCCAGGCAGGCTCCTACTCTGCCTACCCCTAGTTCTGGTCCTGATGCGACTATTTTGTCCAAATGCATTAAAGTCAATGGACGTCTGAATAATTTTGATGCGCGTCAATTTTTATGCAAGCACCAATTTCCATGCCTGGTGAATTTATTCGCCCATCACTAGGCTGTATCTGAGCTGTAGAAAAAAGAGGTGTGGGACTACAACTCAGAGTCCCTGGATGCCTCCTTGTGTTGGAGGAGGGTATGAGGTCCCCTGAAGATCTCCTTTTGATTGAGGAGGGTGAGAGGTGTGGTGCTGCCAGAAGCAGGTGAATAAGTACCGCTGTAGGGTATAGTTGGAGAGGCTTAGAGAGAAGCCTGAATGTTGCAGAGTCCAGGAGCTGCTCTCTATGGTGAGAAGCCCAGAATGGTTAAAAGGTGAATGTGTGATGGAGTAAGCTGATGAACTATGCCTTTGAGCTTATGTTGGGAAAAGTCTTGTGAAAATAATAAGCTACACAACTTGTCACAGTATAGAGCCAAATTCATATATTAACCTAAATTAGAATGGGCAACACAATGTCTCAGTGGGTAGCACTTCTGTGTTGGGGTTCTGAGTTCAATTTCCACTTGGACACTATCTGCAAGGGGCTTGTATGTTCTCCCTGTGTCTGCATGAGTTTCCTCTGGTTAATTGTCTCCTGATAAAACTGACCTTATTGTGTCTGAATATGATAGAGACCTTAGATTGAAGTCTCACAATCTAACTGCTGTGTAAATGTGTTAGCAGCTGTTTATATAGGATAAGAAGGGCATTTCATCTTTTCTATTTTGCATAGAAAGATTTTGCTAACCATTTTGTTGCCAACTTCAATAAGAATTAAAGTCCCTATATTTTATTCTTCATACAAATGTCTGCATAACTTAATGTGGAACACAACTACTGTACTTATCTGATATTAATGTAACAGTACTCTATGAAATATTTATTATATTGTTATTGTCTCTAAGCCACAGGAGAGAGAATCATGTTTTGATCAAGACTTTTATACTTCTTTTCAAAGAAAATGGCATGTTGCAACTGTAAGACTTTGTTTAATCGTCTCAGCATGTTTCCATTGATACCGAATAAGAAAATGCAGATGGTAGTTTAGATTCTACATGACATATATGCTCAGTGATCTAATTTTCATGAGACAATGTAACACTGATTACTTTTTCTCACTTTGTTTAATAAAGCATCTAAAATTAAACTTTAATTAAGCCACAGCATGAGACTGCATGAAATATGTATTTATAGTATACAGGTGACCTGCATTCCTGTGAGTAGGTGCGAAATGTATTCAATAGAAAATTACAGCCTCGCAAAGTACCCCCATACACCAGATATTGCTAAAAACATGTAGCCTAGGGATATGAATCATTATCAGTGCAGCCCCTTTTCTGTATGCCCCTAGCCTAGAACCTGGTATATGTCCTTTAGCCCAGCTGTCATGCTTTATGATAGGGTATTGTTTGGGATAAAGTTTCTGGACAAATATTTGCATGATAATGGTAACATTGGAATAAAAAATGTGTCCACACATCACATAAGGAGTATTTTATGACCACAAGTACAGTTTCAGGGCCACTAAATTGACTGTAGTTAATTGCATGACAAATCCAATTTTGCAAATAGGTATTTGCATCAAAGGGTAGTGATGGGTGAATTTGTCGAGAAATGGGCAAAAAATGTGCGAAGCGTCAAACATGACGCCAGTGCCCATTAAAGTCAATGGACGCCTGGTAATCGTTGCTGGTGGCTAAATTGTCGCCGGCGTCAATTCCGGTGTCAAAGAAAATGGGCGAATTTTTGCGTCAAATTCGCAAAATTTATTTTGGAAATCTAAGATAGGTAAAAAGCAGCCTAAAAGCATTTTCTGGTTAAAAGTAAAACCTTACATTTCCAGTAATTTAGCATTTTAGATCTGTAAAACTGGAAATTCAGGTTTAACTTGATCTAAAAACAGTTTTTATTGAAAATGTCAAAATGTCAAAAAGTGATGTCAAAACCAATAAATTATTTTTTTTTTTAAATTGCTTCTAATACCCAACTGTGAGTACCCAAGAGGGAACTTCTTCAGAAAAGTTATTACTTTGTGAAACTTTAAGAGCATTATTAATAATTGCAGGTCTACATTACCTAACAGAGAAACAATAGGCTCATTTAAAATTGCAATTCAACACATTTTTGGCACTTTTCCAGCAAAAAGGTGATCCCTGTACCTAATGCATTATTTTTTGTGTTAAAACTATTGGACCCTTGCAGCCACTTAGCCAGAAAAGAATTTAAACCCTTCTGTCCTTTTTCATTACGCCATTAGAATGCCCCTATGGCCCATCATGTTTCAGCACACGATACGGCTAATGCTCTGTATCCAGAATAAATGGGGTCTGGACTTTAGAAAAAAAAGCACACATTATATCATGTTGGCTCAGTCCTGCCCTTAACATCTATTGGTAATCATGGACATTGTCAATCACTAAGCTCCCTTTTAACCAGATAACAAGGTTACCTTTAACTATATAGCGAAATCTGGCCTTATGAGTCCATAATACGTTTTTCTCTTTGGTTTTTATGCTTCTGAATTTGAAACAGGTGTAATTAAGGGGAGAGATTGTTTCATGGAGAATGGCCAGGTGAGGCTACCATTTTACAGGTAGTAAAATCTCCTTTTCCCACCAATTCATTTAACTGACCATTGATGGAGGGGATTAGATGTGAAACATAGAATGTTGGTTCTGCTGTATATTGTTATGGTATATTGGGTTATTGGGGTTAAGGAAATGCAATGCAGTATAATTGAAGAAGTTGATTTTAATTAATATGTGATATGTGAGATTTTAAGGATTTATAGAATAAAGTGCAAAAAATATTTTATTACTGTTTGAACAGTGCAATTGTTGGATAGTAAGCACAATGAAATTGGGTTTAAGGTCACACTGTATATGATGGATGGAGTTACTAGCAGCACCTTTCAAATACCCTATTATCACGAATTTTGTAAATTATTTGCAACTTTTTAACTGTTTTATATTTAAAACAGCACAAATTCACTGTATGTCTTAAAGGACAAGGAAAGGCAAAAAAATAAAATCCCATTTTTACTTTCTTTAATGAAAAAGAAGCCTTTCTCCAATATACTTTAATTAAAAAATGTGTACCGTTTTTATAATAAACCTGACTGTATGCAGTGAAATTCTCCCTTCATTTACTGCTGTGGATAGGAATTGTCAGATGGTCCCTAACTGCTGAGCAGGGAAACAATCATACTTATGAACAGCAGGGGGAGCTCCCGCCTTACTTCCGAGTAATGCAGAATTCAAACAGCTTTGTTTATGACGATCCCTAAGCAGCCCAGACCACACTGAGCATGTGCAGGGTCAGGGTCAGGCCAAGATATTTAACAAAGTTACAAGATGACAGCCCCCTGTGGCCAACTTTGAAAGCATAAATCATTTGTTTGATAAGGCTTTGTGGTGCAGTAAGTTCAAGCTTATGTTTAGTATACAAAATACAGCATTTCTAGCCTTATTCTATTTTAGACTTTCCTTGTCCTTTAATTAGCACTAATCAGTTTATAGCACATGTCACACATGTTGATGATGTCACTGTTCACAGATTGGTTTACTTAAAGTATATGTATGTTATTTGAACACCCAAAGAAAATTCACTGGCACACAGGTGACAGTGAATTTTCTTTGGATCCGTCATTTCAAGGTGGGACGCCGATTCCGCCATTGCTGTGCACCAGGGATTATCTTTGATTGAAGGCCAGGGTGTGCGAGAGCAACTCGCTAATTTTCCTGTAATTTGAACACCAACATGGTTGCCCTGAGAAAAGTCCCTGATGGGAGCGAAACGTCATGTCGGCTGTACATGTACATGAATTTCTAATGCATTTGCCTTTATTTTAAAAATCCCTGTGTTAAATATATATATATATATTATAATGCCATTGCTCCTTTTTGGTAAATTCCCTCTGCTGCCCATTTAGTGCTTCTGCACAATTCTATTATCCATAACCATTTGGTCTCCTTCAGACACTATATTTCAAACCTATGACACAGCACAATGCATTTTGAATGCATCCATCTTGATGCCAATTTTTTGGATAAAACAGTTGCTGTTGAGCTCAATGTCCCTTTTCTAGTTATGCAGTTAATATGTAACATTATTCATTAGCTATTGTTTATTGTTTACAGAAAACAATTCTCTATATTCTTGGTGTCCTCCTTTTATTTTCTTGACAGTTTCATTTTGACCTAATACTGTAAATTCTGCAGACTTCTACTCTCAGTCTTTTTCATTGGAGCATAGCAAGCAGTCAAAATACTCACAATCTCAGTGCAACATGAAGACAGAGCAGAACATTCTAAAATGTTTGAAAACATGATACAATGTGGCCATAGGTAATTCCTACTAAGAGTAAGCAAAGACTTAAAAAAAATACACAATTTCTAAATTTAATTCATATGAACAAATCTATACGAATATAACAGGGTTTCACTAGAAACAAGCAGTTCCATGATATGCCCCAAATATCAGTGGCATAACTACAGGGGGAGCAGGGGGTGTGATTGGGCCAGGGCGCACCCCCTCAGGGCCCCCGGCAGCTTACACTCCACTGAGAACTGATTTGTCATTCTCAAGAATAGAATGGGCAGCAATGGAATGGATGAGATGAAATATCCACACTTAGGCAACATGCTGAAAGACCTTATTTCTGTATTGTTACCCAACAACAAAAAAGTAATGTTGTCTTTCAAATCTGAAAGGTTTGCAGTTCTGCTGCCAGAATACACAAACAAATATGTTGCATTACAAAGCAACAAGAGGAGTACTTTTATCTTTTCAATTCACATGATTTCTCTCAAGTACTGGGAGATACGGCTAGAAATGTGTATTCTGCTTAGATTAATTTTTATATTTGGATGTTCAGTTTACAAATGTTCTAAGAGCACTGGAGCATTCACAGCTGAGTATGTGGACATTTGGCTGAACATTTTTCATCTGTATTCCATATAACATTTGGTTTTTCAAGCAACTTGATTTTTTTTTTACTGTTACAATCTGAATATGCTCTGTATATCAAATAACTGAAACTAATACACAGTGACATCTAGTGGCCAGTACATGCACGATGCCTAACATAATGTTTACATTAATCATATACGTGAACTTATAAGCGGTGCATGTTCATCTTTTTGTGATTCTTTACTATGCATACAGCATACATAGCATAAAAAGATCTACAATCCAAGATTGAATATAATTGAAATATGTGCTTTTCTTACACAGGCTGGTAATTTCATTTAACCACCTTACTGTCTCATGTCTTGATCTACCAGTTCTGCAGTACCAAACTACAAGCACATATTTTAATGTTGCTTTAGATAGATACCTATCTCTTGTACAATTATAGAAATCATATGAATACTAGTAATGAGTGAAGTTCTCCACCAAGCATGTTGCATTGAATTACTGAATCAAATTTTTCCTGAAAAAAAAAATGTTGACTTCAATGCATTTCACATGCAAAAAAAACACTCCTATAGAATTCAATACTTTTGCACAAAAAGTCACAGTGAGAATACACCCATCAATTACAATCTACTTTGAACAAAAAAATTGCCCATTTATTTTTGCAAATGTTCTTGCATATTTTCTGCAAAATGGTACAGAAATGATGTATATAATGTATGCAAAAAGGATGTGGCTTGTGTTTTCTACCTTGGGATACAGGCATCAAATCAATTCTTGAAAATATATGTTTAATCTGTCAGTGGCCCCACTTCCAGGAAGCAACCATATTTAAAAAACAGGCAGCTGTCACCAATAGTGGCAAGTCTTGACTTGGGAAACAACCTGATAAAACCTTAGACTGCTGTTTATCTGAGTCAGTCTGTGTGTTCACAGCCCCGTAGCGTCAATGGTGATTATTTAATGTATATTATTCGATTACCAAATGAGCCATGAACACTGAACACACAGATATTGTTCTTGTTTATTATATACATTATTAAGTACATGCTTATATTCAAACCATAACTTGATACTAACAGTGCCCCTGTTTCCTTTAATGCTGTTTTTTTTAAACACTTTATTCAGGGATAAGGAATGTGCCTGACATTTTAGGAAGAAAACAGTAAGAAAATGATTGCACACATATGATCAGAAGTTCTTTCGTAAAATGTGAGGATTCGTTTTGCCTACTGACGATAACATCACTATATTTTTGTAATACAGAGCTGATGTTCTGAAAGGTTAACACGTTGGCGTTCTCAGCTAGATTTCTCATATAACAAGGGCCCCATCTTCTTTCTGTTTTCACCATTACCCACAAGGGATCTGATAATACAGGCAGGATTTCTGCACAGGTTGCAGACACATTGTTGTGTTCTTCACACAAGCAACGAATGGCCATTTTCTTAATTAGCCTCCATTTGCAAAATATTATATTGGAATGTAATAAAAGTGACAAAGAGCAAAACAATTTGCACAAATAAGAATACAAATTCATATAATACTCTTGCTATAAACTATTATTGCATTGAAAATTTTAATTGCACATTGCACATTTTTAAGTGTGTGAAGGTGTCCTAAGCTTTTGAAGTAATCATAACCATTTTTTCATTAATATGTTATATTACATTCACTGCTCACTGAAGCAAACTATAACATTTGCAAACCTTTTTCCACTGTTGGAAGTGCTCACTAAACAGTTTCCTGGTTTGCAAAGCTATATTAAATTCGTGCCATGGAAATTTTGTTTTTGAAAAAAGGCATAACTTTTCACATTGCGAATATTTCTCTGTTACAGACTTTTATTACATTCCCCCATTAGATGGCAAAGTACCTAGCTTGTATCAAGTCACAATGGACAGGTTTCAAAGGAAATATAACCACTGGACACAATAATCAAAGGGTACAAATATTTTCTGTATAGCACTTTGCTTCTAGCACTGCAAATGCCACTACAAAACAAGGCTCCATAAGTCTATATGGCCAATAAACACCATTCAGTAATGCATTTGTTAACCCTTTAAATGCACCCGAATGAAGAATCTACTTTCTGTGGATAAATGTACTGAAATGCCTTAGAATGTATATTCTATGTTCTGTAACATTTCCTAACTGGCAGTCAGCGATGCACCTTGAAAGGTGGCACATCATTTCTAATGGCCGCAGATCCCTCTAGGCTATGAAAATTTGCGAATTTGCAGTGCACGATGAGTTCCTGCAGCCAGGAATTACTTTGCTTTCTTTAGTAGTTTTTCTTTATTTGTTGCTCAAACTGTTGCTCAAACTTTATTACTGATCTTGCTCTATAGTTATTTGATTGCATTTTTGTGTTTCTTTGGCATTTTCAACATTGATTTGTGTTTTTAATTGATTTTATTGCATTATTACTTGTGTTGCTCTTGGGCACTTGTTATCGTCCTTAAAAGATTTCTAACCACCGATTTCACTCCAATAACTGTTATTTTTATTGCTTTTAGTGATTTTATTGCATATTGTTAATTTTATTACGTTTCTTCTTTGTATTGTTCTTTACTGTTGGTTTAGTTCCCCAGAAAAGTTTCCCTTTGCAGTTATACTGGTAAATCTCGATTTCTGATCACTGATTTCACTCCAATAGCTGTTCTTTTGGTGATTTTATTGCATCTTGTTGATTTTATTCAGTTCATCATTTGCATTGCTCTTTACTGCTGGTTTAGTTCCCTAGAAAAGTTTCCCTTTGCAGTAACACTGGTGGGTCTAGATTTCTGACCACCAATTTAACTCCAATAACTAGTGATGGGCAAATTTATTAGCCAGGCGCGAATTCGCGGGCAGCGAATAAATTTGCGAAACGCCTGGGAAAATTTGCCGGGAAAAATTCGCCGCCATCAAAAAAAATTCGCAGTTTCGCGAATTTTTCGCCATTTCGCAAATTTCGCTTATTTTTCGGCGAAGTGAAACTGCGCAAATTCACTCATCACTACCAATAACTGTGTTTATTGCTTTAGCTGATTGAACAAATGTTCTACTTTTATCAGATTTACTATACATTGAGATATGATCAGTATCCCCTACCTGGATGTGATGGTTAAAAACACCACAAAGGGTTATTTAGATACTGATCTATACGTCAAACAAACTGACAGGAATACATTATTACAGTATGATTCCTTTCATCCCCCACACATAAAAAAATCTCTGCCTAGATCTCAAGTCATGCATGTAAGACATATAGTTCAAAATGAACAGCGACAAGCAGATAGAGTTGGGGAAATGAAGGAGAAATTTAAAACGTGAGGGTATCTGTATAGAATTCTGGATGGCTAAAATTGAGCAATCTGACACTGATACTGAGATCCAATTTGAAAATAATGAAAGGATACCATTCGTAAATCAATATAATTTGCTAAGTGAAGAGATTTCTAGAATAATAAGGAAGGAGTGGAGTTTACCAACTAGGAGTTTCCCGGACAAAATTACATTTAAATCCCCACTAGTGATGTCCTATTTAAAGGCAGATAGGAGCCAAACTAGTTAAGGCAGATATGGATCCATCCTCAAAGTATGTACAAACCCATCTAAAAACTCCAAAAAATGGGACTTTCCCATGTTGTGGATGCAGTCATTGTAGTAATGTATTGAAAGGAGAATGGGTATATCATCCCTTAAAGGGCACCCGTATTCCCATCAGGGGCTTTTTTACTTGTGCATCCACATATGCAGTGTACAGTTTTAAATGCCCATGTTGGAAAACAAATGTGGGGAAAACGATTTGGTGCGTGAGGGATAGACTTAATGAACTTACATGGACATTTGTATTCCTCTCCTGTCACTAGAATAATCTCAAGTGACTTTGTGATATGATATTTAATGGATACATTTAAAGATAAGTATCTCAGGAATTTATATGGATACATATGGAAACTTGAGGATTCTTAATTATATTGTTTGTAGACATGTAATTACACTGTGCCACATGGTATTTATGAGTGGAGTGCCACTCGAAACGTTGTATTATGCTGCTGTCCCACATACAATAAAGACAGTTTTATCAAAGCTGGAGTGCTGTCTACTGGGAGAGAATTTTATTGCTTTAGCTGATTTTACTGCATCTTGTGGATAATTCAGTTTTTCCTTTGCATTGTTTTACTGCTTGTTTAGTTACCCAAAAAAGGTTCCCTTTGCAAGGACACTAGTGAATGCAGGACACTTGGCCACTGATTTCAGAGCAATCACTGTTCTTTTATTGCTTTGGGTGGTTTTATTGCATTTTTGTAATTTTAATCGAGTTTTCTTTGCACTGTTCTTTATTGCTTGTTTAGTGCCCCTAAAAAGTTTCCCTTTGCAGTGAATCTAGGACCCTGACCGTCAATATCACTGCAATTACTGTTCTTTTATTGCTTTGATTTTATTGGACCTTGTGATTTTATTCCAGATGTTTCTTTTGCACTGCTGTATTGCTTGTATGGTGCCCCAGAAAGGTTCCCTTTGCAGTGACACCAGTGAATCTAGAACTCTAACCGCCAATTTCATTGCAATAATTGTTCTTTTATTGCTTTGGCTGATTTTATTTCAGTTTAGTTAATTTATTTTGTTTGATTCCAGAAAGTTCCAAAGGGGTTGGGTTGATTATAAGCTGTGAAGTGATTTGTTTTATTCTGGATAACCACTATTCTTGATGTGAATAACCTGTTAGCATTCATTTTAGTTATTTCGGCTAGAATTGAACTTCTGGGGTTTTCCACTTGCATACTATTGCCAGGCAAGTGGTCCTATGTTTGTGATTGGTCTTTTTACATTTTTGTGTAATTTTGGCAGTGGTTTGCCAGTAGTAAAGTGGGAAGGAAGGAAGGACGAGAAGACTATGCTATGGGGCATTCCCAAAAGATGTGTGTACCCTGTGCTCCACAGATCCTCCAGCAAGCTTACGTAGTTGTGTGGCTTTGTAGTATTTTTGTAGATATGTGAGTCAGACTTTCATTTATAATAAAAACTTTCTTTAAGGGGCCTACTTATCAAGCCGCAATTTTTTTTGGTCGAGTTTTCAAAGTCAAAAATCGAATTTATTTTTAGATTTATTATGCTCCTAAACTGCTAAATCCGAATCTGAAAATACTCTAGCTAAAACCTGTATCATGTAGAAGTTAATGGTGTATGGTCGCTTTAACAATTGGAACATGTTTTTTACCTTAGGGATTCTCGGCTGATTCAGGCTGGTTTTCATTTAACAATCTGATAAATTTAATTTTTTAGGCTACAACCCGATAAATTTAAGGTTTTGGAGGGACAATTCTAAAAAGTTGTATGATTTGAATCGAGTTTGTTGTGACTTTTTCTTACACCAATTTTTTTAATAACGTTAGCAAAAGTCAAGTTTGAGTAAATATGCCCCTAAGTGATTTATAGCTCCTACGTGGAATGTTTAATAGAAGAACTTTTATTTTATACCCAGCTTACATCCAGAGAAAGAACAGTATTGGTTTATTGTTAGATGCAAATTTGAGAGAAAAACAAGTGATTGTAAAGTGAGTAATACATCATCTGCATATATTATACTGACAGAACTTTACTAGCACACCATGTCAGGATGGGACCTAAATGTTTTTGCCAATAGTTCAGTATTCAGGGTGTAAAGGAGAGAACATAGGGGACATCCCTGATGTGTCCCATTTGTAATTGAAATTGTTTTTTCTGATTGGCCTGGGAACTTTAGACTGGTGGCAAACGGTATGATTCAGGGGAGATTAGTCAACCAGCGACAAATCACCTCTTCTTCGGGTGACTAATCTCCTGCAATGCCTTCCCTCTGGCAAGGTGGGATGACATACCTATATTAATTTTCCAAAGTTGCCTCACGAGGAAACTTCGAGCGACTTCAGAAAATCGAAGCGCTACGTATGCCATCCCTCCTCCCTCACATTGCGGGGAGCTTAGTCACCCGAAGACAAAGACATTTGTCACTGGGTGACTAATCTCCTCCAAATTTTACAACGTGCCACCAGCCTTAAGTAGGTTGTAGGGGTAATCTATAGATTGCATAAAGCTAAAAGATGAGCCTCAGAGTTTAAGGTTAAGGAGAATAGACAAGGAAAATGTAATCTATTGAAAGCCTTTTTGGCTTGAAGAATACAGCTAGGGAGTGCTCACCTCTTTCTTTAAAGTATCTCAATAAGGTTGATTATGCTCATCTGCCTGTCTCTCCATAACAAAGCCTACTTTATCTTTTTTTACTTATTCTGGTAAAATTGGTACTAGATGATTGGCCAATATATTAGAGACAATCTTAAAGGACATGTAGAGTATTTCCCCCTGGGGTGCTAAAATGTTAAATAGATTATTACATTTATTTTCTCCCCAGGCTGGTGCTCTTGAGAACTGCACTTGCCTGTGGAAAAGCACCATGGCTTGGCATCCCTTGCACAAATTACTGTTTATATATTTACAAGATTTAGACTACTGTGCACACACAAATGGGTGCATTTTTCTCCTAACAGGAGCATTGGCTCAAGGAAAAACAGCAATCTATTGCCCTGGGGTGCCTTATATTTTTGCTACCTCCAGTGAAATACATTTTACATGTCTTATAGTTTGTGCACATTGAGGGGCTTTCCCCTTCCTTTGGGATAAGGAACAAGAATGATGTTAGGTTTGAAGCAAAGATTGGAGTATCCTGGAGATATTGATTAAATTGAATTAAGAAATAGGAAGATAAAACATGTTGCTATCAATTATAATATTATATTATAATTGTATTATATATTATTATATTATATATTATTATAATGCAGGCGTTTTACCATTGGGCATATTTTTTAGGCTAAAGGGCAACTCCTCAGAATGTCTACTGAAAATTTGTGAAGGTTAAGCTCTTTAAGGAAGTTGGCTGTGAGTCTTGTATGGTCACTATTGTCTAGTGTCAGAGGTGTATGAACATAAAGTTTTTTTGTAGTATTCATGGTATATTCATGAATAGAGGTAAACCTGTCTGTTAGCTTTTATAGTGCTACATCTACATCTGTTTTGTGTACATGTGGTTTCAAACTTATTTATATATAAGTATAACATATTCTTTGCTTATATTTTCTTATTTGAGCTAAATTGCTTCTGCAATTTTTTTTAGTGTACAAATAGTTCTAAATGGGTTCAGATGCCTGCAAAGCATTAGCAGTCTCTACCAGAACAACCATAATTATATTGTGTATAACTCATGTGTTAAAATATAATGGCCAACTCACCTTGAGCTCATCATAATTACAGATAATTTAGTGACATGCTGATACACAATCTGTGAATTCATTTTCAGCTCACTAGCATGCTGGGTGATATTTTGAGACATCATGGTCTTACTACAGTCACTCTGACTGTTCACCATGTATTTATGCATAATAAATGTTCTCAACTACCTATAGTAATTATAACTTGGAACATACTGTTGTTCTAAAAAATATTTCACTTTAATATCTGGAGGATCATTAGTGACATTGTACTTAGAAAAGTATGGTATGTGTATATCACTTGTAGTAATTAACGCTGCCTTTCCCAACAGGCAGGAGATCTCAAGTTTTCTTTTCGAAAGTGAAAAAATTCTATAATATTAAGGAAAAACTAACTGGTCACATTTTCATTTGGTGTTCCACTAAAAGAGACAAAAAGGGAAAAGAAGGTAAATTATGTTGGAAAAAACTTGATGGCAGATCCCATTATTTTTGCAAATCTCAAAGATCTTAGAGGTCATAGATAAATACATATCGCTGATGTCACTTGCTTATCATTATAAGCAAATGGAATATATAAATATGAGATTAAATGGATGCATTCCATTTGGTCACAAGTATTTATAATATTTATAATAACATACATAATACATATGTCTCTGTCATGCCAAATGGACCCATAAAAAGTGGAAAAACTGTATCACTGACATTATAGGATATACTTGCATCAAAGTAAATTTTGAGTATTTGTACTTAGTGTACTTAGCCGAATACAGGCTAGCAAGGAAAATGTGAGCAAAAAATATTTTTTCATCTTAACTTTGAGAATTAAAGGGTGCATTATATTTGCAAGTTTAAGGTATATCTGAAAATAAAGGTGCTGTAGCTCATAATTCAAGTATGAAAATGAACTAGACTTGCTCAGTAGGACAGTAAAAAAAATAAAAAAAAATACTGTTACTGGAGCTGAAATAGAATCCAAGCAATGGGAATTTGGAATATTGAGCAAAGGGAGACAAATTTGTAAATGGTCACTTGTATGATTAAAGTAGTGATGAGCAAAATTCTTTGGCAGGTTTTGCAGCGAAAAACACGTCTATAGACTCCAACAGGTGAAGAAAAAATGTTGCACGTCAAAGATAATTGTCACAATTTCAATGCATTTGGCAAAATTTGCAAATTGTCGTCAAAACAAAACAATTCGCCCAACACATACAATAGATCATGGTACCCCCAACCAGAGCATGTACTGACAAAATAAATTCCCAATAAATACTGCTTGGATTTAAAAGTGGAAATCATAATGTTCAGGAGAATGGGGCATCAATGTTAAATATGAAACACAGACAACACAAAGTACAAATGTCTGGAGAGTGCAAAAAATAGGTCATGTATTAATCTTGCTCAGCTTTCCATTGTGTGTCTTGTCAGGCATGTTCCCTTGATATTCTCTTCTTAGGTATTATGTCCCCTAAGAATTGGTCAGATCTATTGAGGCATTTACTGGTTGCCAATTTAGTCAATTTCCTTAATGCAGTAAATAATCAGATGCCCAACATTGTTCTTGTTTGATTGGTTATCATCATCAATTTGAGAGGTCATATTTTCCAACAGATCCTGCCTGGACAAATTCTTCAGTGTGAGCTAAATAAGTTTATAATGTATGACACAAATTGTAGCCACTGCTCAATAAATGTCACTGATTGATGTACATAATTGTTTGGAGACCAAAGTACCCATTATGATGCAGACTCAGCTACATCAGAAACTATTCCACACAGGGATATATTTAGGTCTGGTGCTACCCTAGGCACACAACATCTGTTTGCGACACTCTTTATGATCACAAAAATTCAAGGACCACCTCAGAAACTGCCATCCTAGGCACAGGCCCTTGGTTGCCTATATACTGTATAAATACGGCCTGATTCCACAACTTTACTTATAGCCTATAGTGAGAGATACCAGAACATAAAAGACAATTTTAGTGTACTGTACATGGTAGTGTAATATATTCATAGGATGATGAACTATTGCTAATCCTTTAAACCTTATCAGAACCTTCATCCCCAAAAACACACATATTGATAGAAACATCAGGGGTTTCTGAAAACCTGACAGTTCTCTCAAAAAATCATCACAACAGGTCAAAAACAACTTAAATATCAACAACACATCTATTTCTAGTAATGAGACAATTAACATTCTCATCTTATATGAAACAAACGACTTGATATCAAATGATGTTGCTTTTTAGAGAATCAGAGGCAATTGTGGTAAGATTTAATCAACGTTTAATCCTTTAATTAAATAAGGCCTTTGCAAGTAGTCATTTGATATTAATTACCATTTAAGCTTATTCTTTTGTAAAGGTCATTGTATAAATTAGAACATACAGTATGTGCAGTACATAAGAATTGGTAATTATTAGGGGAAAAAACAATAGCTTGCATTGTCAATCTATCCCACTCTCACTTAACATAATTTTAACATGACTGAAATTGTTTTAAGTAAACAGACTCATGGGGATTTAAAAGATTCACTGAAATAACAAGCAGCTGCATGGTACATTTTAGGGTGCGATCAGTGTTAATCTCTATTAATAAATAATCACTTAGCTGTATGTAAACTTTATGAGAATTATTCTAGTTTATAAAAAAATGAACATCAAGTACAATTAAAAGACTGTTTCAATGCAGCAGTTAACAAATACAATGAATTATAATCTCCCTGAGAACAAATCCAGAAGGCACATAACACAACCTGTTCTACTTCATTGAGTCATTTCTTTTCTAACCACAATAGAGGAGAAGTTTAGTAAACTATTACCAAAGAAATGATTATTATTGTTATTATTATTATAATGGTAACATAATTTGCAGCACTATACAATAAATGTGTATACATTGAACACAGAGATTGCATATACAAATGCAAGTGATAACTGATACAAGAAGCCTTGATCTCATAAGAGCAATCTTTCTGATTTGCTAGTAACTATATGATGTTTTAATTACAGTTCTATCAAATTCCATATGGAATCAAAATCAACAACATTTTTTGGTAAAGTATTAGGAAGTATGTTTATGGGCCACAAAAAACTATAGTGTCTCCATTTTTGTATTGAATAAGAACTTTAGGAGTCTACTACAAAAGGAACTAACAAAAAATGGAACAAGCTGAATACACCACATACACACCATGTAGCAGATCCCAAAAGAGAGGAAGATACTTGATTTACTAATTTTGCTATATTGCAAATAAAACCTTAAGTAGCTTCTGGAAATAACACAATTTTAAGGGTAGCTCAGTAGTATCCTTGTTAATGCAGTGATGATTACAAAAAAGCCAAAAACAGTTCTCTTTAGCATTTCACGGATTAATTGCTGTTCAGTGAATAGCTATGCACTCTTATCTATTTGAACATCTCAATAAGGAGTAGTATGTCTTTTGAAGCTATACTGTATTTATTTGTGGGTTCCAACATTAAAGATTTTTCTTATTTACCTTAAGACCTGTGAGTGCGACTTCTATTGATCACATGAATATCTGATATTTAGAGGACTGTACCCAGGCAATTGTTTATCTTTTTTTCCGTGAGTGCCAATATCTATCCAAAGTATATATATATATTGTACTTAAAATGCAAATCTTTCGTAACGATTGCGGATCTGTAATTCTGCTTTTATATGGGCACTTATTTTGATATGAAAATTAGTTTCCACTTTAATACGAATCAGTAGTATTATGTAAAATGATCTGCAAATATGAACATCGCTATTTTTAGGATCCCCTTAAATCACTTTCTATTTTCTTAGATTATTGAAGAGTAAAACCAATAGTATTCCACCACATCTTAAAAATATGCACAAATGTATATCTCTCCATTCTATGCAAACTCTTTCTCCCCTGCTCCTAGTGTAAATTACATTATTTGTGCTTGGTATAACATATTTTTCTGTCAACCACCATGTTACATTTAGGAAGGAAGGTCACATTTCTATGTATGCATTAATTATATTTTTATATGTATTTTTGTATACAGTATTTGTTTTCTATGATTTCATCGTTTCTGATATTCTTATTGAAAACTATTCAATGTTTGTGAAATCTGCCTCTAAGAATTATATAGATTTTTCTTTTCATTTTATGTTCCTTTCGCACAACTGAATTTTTGCCGTGAGGAAATTTAGCATATCAGTTAATTAGTTCAGGGTACAGAAAGAACTGTCCATTTATTCTCCATATGTGAATAAGGACATCTAGGAAAGGCTTGTAGTGACCAAAAGTGGGGCAGTACACTTCAACCTGGTATTATCCAAAGCAAATTAAAAGAGCTGCAATTTTGTGTTTCAATTATGAAACACAAAAGAAAGGAAGAAAGTCACATACATATAAATATACCATGCAAATATTCAGAAGGAGGCAATATGCAACCTGAAAAAATACATACCGGTAGCAAAATATAAATGCACATGGTCAAATGTTACAAACGTTTATTTAAAAGTTATCATCGTTTCGGATCCTTCTGGATAGACTACTGGAATGGAAATACACTAATAGCTGGAGCATAACCAGGGATAGCTAAATTAAGTGCCTAAAGCATAAGTAAATACACCCCAATGCGGGGTAAATTTCCCACAGTCATTCGGCAAAAACAAATATCACATCCATAAATGGTACTTGCATCAAAAGACACTGCTTTTTCATCAACATTGTGTCTGATTATCGCAATTGCGTCAGGTGAATTACTTGTGAATTTAGAGGAAAAAATACTGCATGGTTGGTAAAAAGTATACAACACTTTTAGATTATTAAATTACTCATAAAACCTTTGGACTGCAGATTTGCAACATGAAGTTAAACATGAGCATGTCTACACTAACACCTAAGGGCACATATAAAAAGGTATGTAAAAAAGTGAGTACACTACACATCACCGTTTTAACACCATGCTACACTGTGTAAAATCACAGTTAAACTGCTGCTAAAAAAATTCACTATTCAAGTTGTTTTTTTCATATTTTTTCACTCTTATGCAATTTTTTCCACAGACAATTGCTACTCAGATGCTGTCAGGTCTTAAATTGAGAGGACTAAGGGGAGAGTTCTGGGCAGACAAGGGAACTGAACATGTACAAGAAGGATGGGGAATATGGAATGTAGCCGAGAGTCAGGTTGGGTCGATACCAATCAGGTAGTGCAGTACAAATTCAGGAGTCAGGGACGTAGTCAAGGTCACAGGCATGGGTCAAAACCAACAGTAGCGCAGTACAGAATCTGGATCAAATAGAATGGTCAATTAACAGACAAAGGTTGTTATGGGCAGCAAAACAGAAATGGTCAGAAGACACAGAAGGGTCAGGAAAACAAGAGCCCATCATAAACTACCAAAACTAGAGCTACGTTGTGCAACATGTAATTGGCTATGCAGGGATGCACTAGCCATGAGGCAAGGTGTATGTATTTTTTACATCCTGATCAAAATAACACTCAAATGTGTTTGCCAACTAACGCAGAATCTCATTATTTCCTATGACAGAATTAAGAATTAATTTTGCCCAAATTGAGATAAGTCCTCCATATTTTACTGCCGGTCAATAATTTTGCTCAAGTCATGGTAATGCAATTGAAATAATGGGATTTCAGTTAAATTTTACTACTTTGACTAACTGAATACATGCACAACTACTCTAAAATCATTTCAACTATGGCTAAAACTTTTTTACACTTTACAAATAGGCATTTCTTATATCAAAAGAAACTTGCGAAGAGTATTGAAATAACATATGTTACAACATCAGTTTTATTTAAATATGACCCTTAAGCACAAGTGGTTTTTATTGTCTTCAAAATGTTATTCTCACCTTAACTGTGGATTTACTTAGATAAAGTTTAGAGATTTTTTTTTACACCTAGAATGACAAATGTAAAATATCATTTTATTTGTGAAGAAGAGTAGAATTCAAACTTAGATCAGTCAGATATGGCCTTAGATAACCTTAGTCATTTCTGTGTATGCATCCTGCAGGGGGATGTGCTTTTGGTGTACAAATGTCCTTTTAGGTGCAGTTTCTCTATAAGCTAAGCATTATTTGTTTTAGTTCTACTGAATGCCCATCATAAATTAAATTGGACAGTGCCATAAGCTTGCGGAAGAGAAGATACTAGTGAAGAGACAAACCAGTAAGAGGCAGAGTTTTGGGCAGGTGGCAGGCAAAGATTAGTCTTTAACAGACTGTGGTCAGCAACAGATGTGAAAATTCCTAGACAAGGGAAATGGGCTGGGTCAGAAACCTTAAATAAAATACGGTTTATATATTTGTTTATATAAAGCACATGAACTTTTTTGTTAATGAAAGAACAAGCATTCAATGAATTAAAGATACACTATTCTGTATTCTTTGCAACAAATGTCTCAAAGAAAGCCTATCAGTTAAAATGATGAATTTTAACCTTTTCCAATTATTTCAGAGAAGAAGCAATTTATATTCTTCAGGCTCCTGACTGCTTGCTTCCCATACCGATGCAAGCATTTCTACTTTAAAAAGATCTTGTAAAGGCCTTGCACACTGTTCAAGGACATTTGTAAACTGATATGGGTGTAAATTGTGTTGTTTAAGCAAATTGCCTCATTCTGGTTTGATACAACATTTGGTTAAACAAAATGTAGGCAGAAATATATACAGTATATATATATATATATATATATATATATATATATATATATATATATATATATATATATATATATATATATACAGTATGATTTGTATTCTTTACTCTGGAAAGGCAAAGTCTTTTATTGTATTCCCACTTTTCTTTTGTAACTCAAATTTTTCATTGGTTGTTACAATGTTGCATGACAACCAAAAGATTTTGGTTTATTTCTGCCAAGGTTGGAGGTGTGGTGGGATTTCCATTTAGATGCAATAGACAAACGGGTGGCTGTAAGAATATGATTGATCAAAGTTTGGGTAGATTTTCATACCCTTGGGAATGGCTTGCCCAACAAAAATGTGCTCATGTCAGCCGGAGTTAGAGATGTCGCGAACTGTTCGCCGGCGAACTTGTTCGCGCGAACAGCGGGTATTCGCGCTCGCCGGAAGTTCGCGAACGTCGCGCGACGTTCGCCATTTTGGGTTCGCCATTGTTGGCGCTTTTTTTTGCCCTCTCACCCCAGACCAGCAGGTACATGGCAGCCAATCAGGAAGCTCTCCCCTGGACCACTCCCCTTCCCTATAAAAACCGAAGCCCTGCAGCGTTTTTTCACTCTGCCTGTGTGTGCTGAAGAGATAGTGTAGGGAGAGAGCTGCTGCCTGTTAGTGATTTCAGGGACAGTTGAAAGTTTGCTGGCTAGTAATCGTTTTGATACTGCTCTGTTATTGGAGGGACAGAAGTCTGCAGGGGTTTGAGGGACATTTAAGCTTAGGTAGCTTTGCTGGCTAGTAATCTACCTTCTACTGCAGTGCTCTGTATGTAGCTGCAGTGGGCAGCTGTCCTGCTTCTGATCTCATCTGCTGACTGCTGCAATAACAGTAGTCCTTGTAAGGACTGCTTTTATTTATTTTTTTGTTGTTTTACTACTACTACTACTACTACTACTACTATAAGAGCCCAGTGCTATTAGTCTAGCAGTGTTGGGGAGTGGGACTGGTGTGCTAATCTGCTGCTCCTAGTAGTTCAGCAGCACCAACTTTAATTTTTTTTTTTAATATTCATTTTTTTTTTATTTTACTTTTTTTTATTTTACTACCGCTGTAGTAGTGTATAAGTTGACCTTTTAGGCATTATTTGCCCTGTAGGCATTATTTGCACACTGTTTTCTTCAACCCGCCATCGAGCTGTGTGACCTTGTTCACATTCTGTCTAAATATCCATAATATTACCGTCTCCAGAAAAAACACCGGAGTCACTTTTTTCAAGCAGCCATAATATATTTTACGTAATCCGTATCCACCGCTGTAGTAGTGTATACGTTGGCCTTGTAGGCATTATTTGCACACTGTTTTCTTCAACCCGCCATCGAGCTGTGTGACCTTGTTCCCATTCTGTCTAAATATCCATAATATTACCGTCTCCAGAAAAAACACCGGAGTCACTTTTTTCAAGCAGCATTCATATATTTTACGTAATCCGTATCCACCGCTGTAGTAGTGTATACGTTGGCCTTGTAGGCATTATTTGCACACTGTTTTCTTCAACCCGCCATCGAGCTGTGTGACCTTGTTCCCATTCTGTCTAAATATCCATAATATTACCGTCTCCAGAAAAAACACCGGAGTCACTTTTTTCAAGCAGCATTCATATATTTTACGTAATCCGTATCCACCGCTGTAGTAGTGTATACGTTGGCCTTGTAGGCATTATTTGCACAGTGTTTTCTTCAACCCGCCATCGAGCTGTGTGAGCTTGTTCACATTTTGTCTAAATATTGATAATATTATCGTCTCTAGAAAAACCACTTGAGTTACTTTTTTTCAAGCAGCATTCATATATTTTACGTAATCCGTATCCACCGCTGTAGTAGTGTATACGTTGACCTTGTAGGCATTATTTGCACACTGTTTTCTTCAACCCGCCATCGAGCTGTGTGACCTTGTTCCCATTCTGTCTAAATATCCATAATATTACCGTCTCCAGAAAAAACACCGGAGTCACTTTTTTCAAGCAGCATTCATATATTTTACGTAATCCGTATCCACCGCTGTAGTAGTGTATACGTTGGCCTTGTAGGCATTATTTGCACACTGTTTTCTTCAACCCGCCATCGAGCTGTGTGACCTTGTTCCCATTCTGTCTAAATATCCATAATATTACCGTCTCCAGAAAAAACACCGGAGTCACTTTTTTCAAGCAGCATTCATATATTTTACGTAATCCGTATCCACCGCTGTAGTAGTGTATACGTTGGCCTTGTAGGCATTATTTGCACAGTGTTTTCTTCAACCCGCCATCGAGCTGTGTGAGCTTGTTCACATTTTGTCTAAATATTGATAATATTATCGTCTCTAGAAAAACCACTTGAGTTACTTTTTTTCAAGCAGCATTCATATATTTTACGTAATCCGTATCCACCGCTGTAGTAGTGTATACGTTGACTTTGTAGGCATTATTTGCACAGTGTTTTCTTCAACCCGCCATCTAGCTGTGTGTATTATCGTTTCCAGAAAAACCAACTGAGTTTTTGTTGTTGTTGTTGTTTTTTTAAAAATAATGCCAGGCAAAGGCAGGCCGCCACGCAGAGGCCGTGCTAGGGGCCGTGCTGCTATGCAATCCTGTGGCCCTAGCAAATTGCCCAGTTTTAAAAAGCCAATGACCCTGAACTCCCAAAATGCTGAAGAGGTAGTTGACTGGCTTACACAGCACACCCCATCCTCTACCGTTTCTAACTTTACCACAACATCCTCCTCATCCTCCACTGCTATGGCCACCCCACGTAACACTTCCTCCACCACCGGTGCCCCTTCTTCACTGGGGTCAGAGGAGTTATTTTCCAATGAGTTTCTTGAACTGAGTAATGCGCAACCATTATTGCCAGAAGAAGATGAAGGAGATGAGGACCTTACACCAGATTTAATTCTGGCAGAGAACACGATAGAGATGGACATAATGAGTGATGAGGAGGAGGTCCCCGCTGCTGCTTCCTTCTGTGATGTGTCAGAAGAAATTGATGCATCTGAGGAGAATGATGATGAGGAGATTGATGTTTTGTGGGTGCCTAGTAGAAGAGAGCAAGAGGAGGGTAGTTCAGATGGAGAGACGGAGAGTCAGAGAGGCAGTAGGAGAATAAGACTTAGAAGAAGCAGGGAGGACAGCCCGCAGGGATCAGCAGGGCAACAACATGTATCGGCACCTGTGTTCAGCCGGCCAACGCACCCGCCATTGCCGCCAATACCGCCAACTCCGCCAACTTCTACTGTTACCGCCAGATCGCACACTTCCAAAAAGTCAGCAGTGTGGGATTTTTTTAATGTGTGTGCCTCTGACAAAAGCATTGTAATTTGCAATGAGTGCAGTCAGAAACTGAGCCTTGGTAAGCCCAACAGCCACATAGGTACAACTTCTATGCGAAGGCACATGAGCGGCAAGCACAAAGCACTTTGGGAGCAACACCTCAAAGGCAACAGGCAAACTAAAAGCCACACTCCTTCTGGTCCAGCATCTTACTGCTCTACCTCTGCTCTCCTTGACCCGTCTGAACCACCCTCCACTCCGCCTTCCACCTTGACCACCTGTTCCCATTCCCAGTCATCTGCCACCAGCCAAGTTTCTGTGAAGGCCATGTTTGAGCGTAAGAAGCCAATGTCTGACTGTCACCCCCTTGCCCGGCGTCTGACAGCTGGCTTGTCTGCACTCTTAGCCCGCCAGCTTTTACCATACCAGCTGGTGGACTCTGAGGCCTTCCGCAAATTTGTAGCAATTGGACACCGCAGTGGAAGGTACCCAGCCGCAATTTTTTTTCTAAAAAGGGAATACCACACCTGTACCAACATGTGCAGAGCCAAGTTACCGCATCTCTGTCACTTAGTGTTGGGCCAAAGGTCCATATGACTACTGACGCATGGTCCTCCAAGCATGGTCAGGGCAGGTATGTCACCTACACTGCCCACTGGGTGAACTTGGTAATGGCTGGGAAGCAGGGAATGGGTAGCTCAACAACAACAGTGGAGTTGGTGTCACCGCCACGGATTGCACGCGGTTCTGCCACCACCTCTACTCCTCCATCGCTCTCTACCTCGTCTTCTTCTTCTTCTTACTCTGCTGCTGGGTCCTCCTTCTCCTCCTCCACACCTGTGCACCCCCAGCTCCCCCTAGGCTATTCGACGTGCCAGGTACGCCGTTGTCACGCTGTCTTGGGGATGACGTGCCTGGAAAGCAAAAACCATACCGGATCTGTACTCCTGTCATCTCTGCAGTCACAGGCCGATCGGTGGCTGACCCCACACCAACTGCAGATCGGAAAAGTGGTGTGTGACAATGGAAGCAATCTGTTGGCAGCGTTGAGACTAGGCAATTTAACACATGTGCCCTGCATGGCACATGTGTTAAATTTAATAGTCCAACGTTTTGTCTCCAAGTACCCAGGATTCCAGGACGTTCTCACCCAGTCCAGAAAGGTGTCGGCCCATTTCAGACGTTCCTACACAGCCATGGCACGCCTTGCTGACATTCAGCAGCGCTACAACATGCCAGTCAGGCGTTTGATTTCTGACAGCCAGACTCGCTGGAATTCAACGCTCCTTATGTTGGAACGTCTGCTGCAACAACAAAGGGCCGTCAACGAGTACCTTTTTGAACTGGGTGGTAGGACTGGATCTGCACAGCTGGGGATTTTTTTCCCCCGTTACTGGGTGCTTATGCGCGATGCCTGCAGGCTCATGCGACCTTTTGAAGAGGTGACAAATATGGTCAGTCGCACCGAAGGCACCATCAGCGACCTAATACCCTTCGCTTTCTTCCTGGAGCGTGCCGTGCGACGAGTGACAGATGAGGCTGTAGACCAGCGTGACGAGGAGCTGGAAGCGCACGATTTCTGGTCGGAATCACCAGAACGAACCCAGGCACCTGCTGCAACGCAGGGAGAGGTGCCAGAAGTGGAGTCAGAGGAGGAAGGTGGCTTTGTGGAGGAGGAGGAGGAGGACCAACAGGAGCAGGCTTCCCAGGGGGCTAGTGGTGACCTTTTGGGGACCCCTGGTCTTGTACGTGGCTGGGGGGAGGAGACCGTGGATGATGCAGTCCTTGATAATGAGGAAGCGGAGATGGATAGCTCTGCATCCAACCTTGTGAGAATGGGGTCTTTCATGCTGTCATGCCTGTTGAAGGACCCCGTATCAAGAGGCTTAAGGAGAAGGACCTGTACTGGGTCGCAACGCTACTAGACCCTCGGTACAAGCATAAAGTGTCAGAAATGTTACCAACATACCACAAGTCCGAAAAGATGCGGCATTTACAAACCAGCCTGCAAAACATGTTGTACAATGCTTTTAAGGGTGATGTCACTTCAGGAACTCATCAACATTCCAGGGGCAGAGGTGCCAGTAATCCTGCCACGAGCACACCTGCAAGGACAAAGCCCTTTGGCCAGTCTGTAACGTCAGACATGCAAATGTTTTTCTGTCCAAGGCAGCGCCACAACCCTTCTGGATCCACCCTCAAAGAACGCCTCGACCGGCAGGTAGCGGACTACCTGGCATTAACTGCAGATATCGACACTCTGAGGAGCGATGAACCCCTGGACTACTGGGTGCGCAGGCTTGATCTGTGGCCAGAGCTGTCACAATTTGCCATGAACCTCTTGTCTTGCCCAGCCTCAAGTGTGCTCTCAGAAAGGACCTTCAGTGCAGCAGGAGGGATTGTAACTGAGAAGAGAACTCGCCTAGGTCACAAAAGTGTCGATTACCTGACCTTTATTAAAATGAATGAGGGGTGGATCTCGGAGGGTTACTGCACGCCGGAAGACTTGTTCTGACTTCTATGCAGCTGTCCTTCTCTTCAAGCCTCATGACTCCACACACAGCTGTCCTTTAGCGTCCTCCTCCTCCCTCCGCCACCGTTACAAACTAGGGTGCAAACCCTACTGGTTTAATTTTTTCTGGCCTCTGTGCTTCAGTGGCTGCAACCAAAAAAACTGGGCAAACAATGTCTACAAGGTCAACGTATGGCAAAAAATGACTATTTTCAGCATTTATATGGCATATTTTTTCTGGCAACTGTGCTTCAGTGGCTGCATCCAAAAAAATGCATATTTTCTGCATTTATATGGCATAATTTTTCTGGCCTCTGTGCTTCAGTGGCTGCAACCAAAAAAATGCATATTTTCTGCATTTATATGGCATAATTTTTCTGGCCTCTGTGCTTCAGTGGCTGCAACCAAAAAAATTTATATTTTCAGCATTTATATGGCATAATTTTTCTGGCAACTGTGCTTCAGTGGCTGCGACCAAAAAAATGACTATTTTCAGCATTTATATGGCATATTTTTTCTGGCCTCTGTGCTTCAGTGGCTGCGGCCAAAAAAACTGGGCAAACAATGCCTACAAGGTCAACGACGTTGACCTTGTAGGCATTGTTTGCCCAGTTTTTTTGGCCGCAGCCACTGAAGCACAGAGGCCAGAAAAAATATGCCATATAAATGCTGAAAATAGTCATTTTTTGCCATACGTTGACTCAACGTATATGGCAAAAAATGACTATTTTCAGCATTTATATGGCATATTTTTTCTGGCAACTGTGCTTCAGTGGCTGCGACCAAAAAAATGCATATTTTCTGCATTTATATGGCATAATTTTTCTGGCCTCTGTGCTTCAGTGGCTGCAACCAAAAAAATTTATATTTTCAGCATTTATATGGCATAATTTTTCTGTCAACTGTGCTTCAGTGGCTGCGACCAAAAAAATGCATGTTTTCTGCATTTATATGGCATAATTTTTCTGGCCTCTGTGCTTCAGTGGCTGCAACCAAAAAAGTTTATATTTTCAGCATTTATATGGCATAATTTTTCTGTCAACTGTGCTTCAGTGGCTGCGACCAAAAAAATGCATATTTTCTGCATTTATATGGCATAATTTTTCTGGCCTCTGTGCTTCAGTGGCTGCAACCAAAAAAATTTATATTTTCAGCATTTATATGGCATAATTTTTCTGGCAACTGTGCTTCAGTGGCTGCGTCCAAAAAAACTGGGCAAACAATGTCTACAAGGTCAACGTATGGCGAAAAATGACTATTTTCAGCATTTATATGGCATATTTTTTCTGGCAACTGTGCTTCAGTGGCTGCGTCCAAAAAAACTGGGCAAACAATGCCTACAAGGTCAACGTATGGCAGTTGTTTAAAGAGAACAGTAGATTACTAGCCAGCAAAGCTACCTAAGCTAAAATGTCCCTCAAATCCCTGCAGACTTCTGTCCCTCCAATACAGAGCAGTATCAAGCAGATTACTAGCCAGCAAACTTACTATCATCTGTCCCTGAAATCACTAACAGCTCTCCCCCTACACTATCTCTTCCAAGCACACACAGGCAGATTTTTCAGATACATTTTTGCCCTTGATCCCCCTCTGGCATGCCACTGTCCAGGTCGTTGCACCCTTTAAACAACTTTAAAATCATTTTTCTGGCCAGAAATGTCTTTTCTAGATGTTAAAGTTCGCCTTCCCATTGAAGTCTATGGGGTTCGCGAACCGTTCGCGAACCGCTCGCGTTTTTGCGCAAGTTCGCGAATATGTTCGCGAACTTTTTTTCCGACGTTCGCTACATCCCTAGCCGGAGTAGGTTGATGCAAGATTTTGCTCAATAAATCTGCAATTTCTGACCATGGCAGATGTATTATGGGGCATGTCCAAAATATATGTGGTAATGTGTAAATTTTTCCACAATTCCTCCAGCATAATGGAGAATTATCAGGGAAGAGAGTGTGGAGTTTGGCTGGAGTATGATACCAAACTGTAAGTATGTTATATACTGTATATGTTCTTTTTGTCTCAAATAGGTGATTATTCTTTTTGCATTGTCCCAAATAGAAATCCATTTTTGGTCTGAGAGAGGCTGTGGTAAACACAAATCCCATTTGGCTTTATAAGGAAGTCTAAGAGGTGGATCCTCATGTGGTTCAGATAGTAGCTGGTAAATTTTAGAGATTAGCCCTCTTTGTTGAAGACCCCTTTTAGCAATTGACTGAAAAGGTGTTGATGTCTCAACTGAAGGTACTCAAAAAACTTCAAGGCCTGCTGGGCATCTTTTGAAGGAGATCATTGTAGGTCAGGAACTTCTTAGTTATAGGGTTCATTAGATCAATACTCACTGTATGTACACCTGTGACTTTATTCCCGGTTGCTAAGGAATAATGTATTGGGTGATTTGAGAGATACAAGTTTATGTTTCTGCCTGGTTGCATACCATATTGAGTGTATGATGGGTCGAAGAAAGTAATAAAGACTTCCCATGTGATTGGCACATCATTGTCCATATTTTGTAGCTCAGATGGTATTCTTTTGTCATAGACATTCTCTACTTGGAGTAAGGTTCTTAGTGGGGTCCCCCAGGGCTCAGTATTGGGTCCACTTTTATTTAACTTGTTCATTAATGACTTAGGGGAGGGTGTTGTAAGTAATGTATCAGTGTTTGCAGATGACACAAAATTATCCAGCCCAATTAATTCCATCCAGGATGTGACATCCTTGCAACATGATCTTGACAAACTGGCAATCTGGGCAGCTAAGTGGCAAATGAGATTCAATGTTGATAAATGTAAAGTCATGCACCTGGGATGTAAAAATATCCAAGCCACTTATACCCTTAATGGGACTGCACTAGGCAAATCCATTATGGAAAAGGACCTTTGAGTCCTTGTAGATGATAAACTTGGCTGTAGCAAGCAATGCCAGTCGGCAGCATCAAGGGCAAATAAGGTCTTGAGCTGTATTAAAAGGGGCATAGAGTCAAGGGAGGAGGGGGTCATTCTTCCACTGTATAGAGCACTTGTAAGGCCCCATCTAGAATATGCCGTACAGTTTTGGTCTCCATCACTCAAACAGGACATTATTGTATTAGAGAGGGTACAGAGAAGGGCAACTAAGCTGGTAAAAGGTATTGAAAATCTTAGCTATGAGGAAAGACTGGCCAAATTGGAGATGTTCACGCTGGAGAAGAGGCGCTTAAGGGGTGATATGATGACTATGTATAAATATATAAGGGGATCATATAATAATCTCTCTAATGCTTTATTTACCAGTAGGTCTTTCCAGCTGACACGAGGTCACCCATTCCGATTAGAAGAAAAGAGGTTCCGCCTAAATATTCGGAAGGGGTTTTTTACAGTGAGAGCTGTGAAGATGTGGAATTCTCTCCCTGAATCAGTTGTACAGGCTGATACATTAGATAGCTTTAAGAAGGGGTTGGATGGCTTTTTAGCAAGTAAGGGAATACAGGGTTATGGGAAATAGCTCATAGTCCAAGTTGATCCAGGGACTAGTCCGACTGCCATTTTGGAGTCAGGAAGGAAATTTTCCCCCTCTAAGGCAAATTGGAGAGGCTTCAGATGGGTTTTTTTTGCCTTCCTCTGGATCAACTGGCAGATAGGTAGTTGATAAAAAAAAAAAAAAAAAAGTTGAACTCGATGGACATGTGTCTTTTTTCAACCTTACTTACTATGTTACTATGTTACTATGTTACTAATACTACTCCATCTACTGTTGGGATTCCAATGTGTCCAAGCTAGAAGTTGCCTAATATGTGCTGCCTCATAATATCTATGAACCCTGAGGCCTCCCAATCTGCGAGGCATGGTCAGCAGTCTTAGAAATTCTGTGTCTTTGATTTCCTCAAACAGAACTATGACACATGGAGTATGGGAAATATGAGTTTTGGTAACATTGATATTTTAACAGCATATATTATTCCAAACCAGGAGAGGGAATATTTAGACCAGTTTTGTAGCAGGTACTTAATTTGTTTAATAAGAGGGGTTAAGTTATGCCTAAACAGGTCTGAATATTTTGAGGTAAATTGTGTGCCAAGGTAAGAGACTGATATAGTTTGCCATCAATAATGAAAAGTGTCTAGAAGTTGTGTTAATAAGTCTTGTGAAATGTGTAAAGGAAGGGCTTTCGTTTTGCTGACATTGATTTTATATTTAGAGAGTCTACTATAAATGTCTTAAACCTTATGTAGCTTTGGGAGAGAAATCAGTGGCTTGGTCAGCGTCAGCAATACATCATCCGCAAAAAGTGATATTTTTAAAAATTGAGTCTTCAAATGGCCACTCCAGAGATGTTTAGAGAATTCCTATTTACTGCTGCAAGAGGTTTGATACTTAAAGCGTATAGGATTGGGGATAGAGGGCATCCCTGCCTCGTTCCATTTGTTATATTAATGTATTTAAAGGCTTGTCTTAGTCTTAGTATGGGCTAAGTATATGGGAGTACATTTTGTAATATTTATAGGTAAAACCATCAGGTCCCGGAGATTTCCCATTCGGCATATTTTTAAGTGCATAGGCCACTTCTTCGGGAGTGATGATATTATTTAAGGTATTATTTTAATTCTCAGATATTTTAGGCAGGTTAGCATCTGCAAAGAATTTTGCAAATCGGGGTGAATCTTGATTTAGAATTGGAGTCTCAGGGGTATTGGAGTTTAGATTATAGAGATGTGTATAATATTTATGGAACATATCACCTATCTTATCTTGATTATATGTCAGCTGTCCCAAATAGTTTTTTATCGAGGTGATCCTAGATTGAATTTTATGTTCTTTAAGTTTCCTAGCTAATAAGGTGTGTTTCATTGAGGCACCAATGGGGTTCTTTTGGGGGTAATTTGACTAAGTCTGGAGTTAGGTATATGGGAGAATGGTCAGACCATGTTATTGGGTGGATCTTGCTAGTGTAAGTTAAATGTAGGCAAGCTTGTTATATCAAGAAGTAGTCTATCCAAGAATGCATTTTATATACTGGAGAATAAAAAGTGTATTGAGTTTCTTTTTGATGATTGATTCTCTAACTATCAAAAAAAAAAGCAAATTGATTAGTTAGCTTCCAAAATTCATGGGAGAGAACATGTGCTGAGTGGTTTGGAGAGGGGCGATTATGAAAGAAGACTGAATTAAAGTCACCTCCAATTACTTTATATGAAGGGTTACAAGATGTACATTTATTAAAGATATTTTGCAGGAACCTGACCTGATGTTTGTTGGGTTGGTAAACTAACATAAGACCATGGGGGTATCCATGTATTTTCCCACCAGAATAATGTACCATCCATTGGGATTGCAGTAAGCTTGGTCAACAGTTAAAGGGAAATCTTTATGAATTAGCGTTGCTACCCCTGCCTTTTTGGTGGGTCCAGAAGCATAATAATCAGTAGGATATTATCTGGACAGTAGCTTATATGGTTTGTCCTTTTGAAGGTGGGTTTCCTGAACAAAACCCACATCAGATTTTACATTTCAGATTTCTTTTAACACCAAGTATCGTTTGGTTATCGTTTTCAAAACATTGGCATTAATAGAGATTATTGCAGCCATGATATATTGTTGTGATCATTTTAGCTATGTTTGTCCCTATGAGCTGGAGTGACCCAGGCTGTAAAATATTGCGATTGACTAATGCGTTGTAGCCTGAATATTCTATATATAAGCCACAATCCAGATATATAGAAGCCATTTACCATTCCATTCCCACACATGCAGATCATAATGAGTAAAACAAGAAAAGTTAAACAAAGTATAACATATAAAAGTAATCATAAAACAACAGATTTTATAAATAACCTTTGAGAGATTTTGAGGGTTGGTTTAACAAAGACCCTTTTTTCATTTTGAAAAAAAGTTAGCAAAGGTAAAAATTAGAAATAAACAGATCCAACCATCATGATGTGAGTGGGTCTGAAGGGAGGCTCCAGACTCCCATAATGGGGGGTACTATTTTGAGTCATGGAAGTGATGTAAAAAAAGAAAATGTCTTATAAAATGTCGGTCCCGACATAAAAAAAGGGAAAATAAAAACTGATTTCACCAAGTGGTTAAGAGGCAAAGGGACTACGCTTTCATCCCATTACCTGTAGAGAGGTCTATCTTTTGTATCAGACCGGGTGTGGAGCAAAATATCATTGCCTAGGTTCTTTCATGGTGGTTGTTCCTCTCTTTGCAGAGATGGAGACAGTGCCAGACCAGGAAGCCGAGGGGCACCTGGTACTCTGGACCATTGTGGACTTAAAGAGGCTGTGGATGGTGATGCCATGCTGGGTCTGTGACTGTCCTTCGATTTTATTCCAAGAATTGAAAGTAGCTTATGACCATTCTGTGGATGAGTTAGAATGTGGGTTTGGCCTCTGAAGTTGATTAGAAACTTGAAGGGGAACCTCAGCGATAAGGTTTTTTGCATTCTCTTAAGATCTGAGTCACAGGTTTTAGCTCTCTCTTCTTGGCTAATGTGATTGGCAATAGATCAGAGTAAGTTTGTATTTTGTGATTGCAGAAGTCCAGAGAGTTTCCAGCTTGGGTTTTTGATAATATGGCTTCTTTGCTTTCATAGTAATGGAATGTCACGTGGAGATTTAGTAGATGGAGGTTTAGAAGCTAATAATCTGTGGGCCCAATCCAGTTTCCACAAGTCAGCTGGTATATCTGGGCAAAGATGTGCAAAGCTGTTATGTAGTTGTTCATATCAGGACCTAATATTCCTATGGTATCCCCCTGAACCGCAGGTTTTGTCTGCAGGACCTATTTTCTAGTTTTTGAACCATATCATCCGTATATGTTTCTAGTTGTCAGTGCGGTCCCTTAAGTCAGTAAGATCCCTCTGTATATCTCTTACTGCAACAGCTACAGCTGTTGTGATGGATTGAATGATAGAGATGTTAAGCTGCGATTGTAACTGCTCCAGCTGCTCCTGTGACATCTTAGCAGTGACTGGGGCCTCCTCCGGGGGATATACAGTATCTGAGAGGCTAAGTAAGCACTTGACAAACCTGGACTGTGCCTGGCATCCCAGGTTTAGATGGAGGAGAAGTGGAGGAAGTGCTATGCTGAGAGGTTCTATCTTGGCTATCCTCACAGCTTTCAGCGCTGGCAGTCCTGTGGAGATAAGGAGACAGCGTAGATGTTTAAGCACGCTGTCTTTTCTTCCCCATGTCCAGTACCGGTAGTTGTTCTCTGTCCTTTAGCAACCCGAATACCTGGTTAATTGCTAATGTTGGCTTATTATTGGCTGAATTTTGGGCCTTTGTCACAGAGCGTCAGTTAGTTGCGTGTGCTCAGTTCCATGTCTGGCCATGTCCCTGTATTCTCACCTTTAATACTTAAATACTGTAGTACCCATTTCCTTCCAGCTCTGAAATCAGTTACTGTTACTGTGACAGTAAGGGAAAAGGTTTTAATTCATTTGTTTTTCTCTGCCATTGGGCAGGTATACAAGATAGAACCTATACAATAACTCAAATTATTTGTTACATTTATTACAATTTTCATATATGCACGTATCTCTTGGATTGGGGTTGAAAAATAAAGTGAATGAATTTTGCATGTGCCTGTGATTAGAAGAGTAGGTAGAAAATATGCCTGAAGCTGATTTTTCCAATAAATTTAACAATTAGTAATACAAGCCATATGCCCTCTGAGCTTTAGATCCCTGTTTACAATATTCCTCTGAATTAACAGAGTTATGCGGAAATTTTGATTTTGTAGAAGCGGGAGGTAAGAAATTTGAGATGACCAAAAAAAGAAGCCATAGAAATTTAAGAGAGAAGTTGATTTATTTGGTCTAACTACATGATAGATAACTGCTGATTGGTTCTGTAAGCTTTTGTAAACTTGTATGCAAATTCCCCCCTTTTTCTATAAAAGACTTAAGAAAATGAATCACTGTATTGCTAAAATGCTATTAAATTACCTGTAGTGTTGATAAAGAACAAAGAACCAATGACAAATTCACAAATACTAAAGACAAAACAATTTATTGAATTTATTGAATTCTTATCATTATTTTTATAAATACACAACAATAATCAGAGTTTTGTCTTTTACATACCATTTTCTAAATAGATTGTGATTGTGTACTAACTAAAGTGTATTACTGGTTTTCTTAACTTATATTTTTGATAATAATGGATTTTACAGATATTATAAAGTACATCATCCACATTAGTCCCTGTCCTAGTGGAGTTTACAGTGTAAGGACCCTATCTCATTCTCATGCATTATGTCCAGTTGTATCAGGAGCCAGTTCTCTCTGTTTTTGGATTTCAGTTTATTTACCAAAATATATGTCACATTAATAAAATGTATTTCCCTATGGCCCACCAGTGCCTTGTAAAACTTCACCTTTTTGTATGGTCCTTGACATTGAATATATATATATTTAAGATCTATTTTTCAGAATACAGGGGACCTGGGGTTTCCAGATAAAGGATCTTTGGATCAACATACCTTTAATCTGCTAAAAAAAACCCTTTAAACTTTAAACCCATTAGGGTTGTTTTGCCACTAATATGATGTCATGCAGCTTAGTTACCATCAAGTACAAGCTAATGTTTTATTTTTTATAGAGAAAAAGGACCCTGGGTTTCCGATGTAACTTAATTCCCACCATGACACAGTTAAGGTCACATTATTCCACAGACTAGACTGATTTCCAGGATGTGAAGGTTTATGCTGGTCATAGCACAAGGTCTTGTCTGTAAACTAAGCGCAGGTAACTGCATCCATGTTTTCTTTATTCATTTGAAATCAATTCTGCCCTGTTTAGTCAAATGTCTAGTGTCATAAATATTTTATCAGAAATTTTCTTGCTAAGATATTTGGGTAAACCAATACAACAAGAGGATAATGTTTTACAGAAACAAAAGCTATATAAGACCATGGGTATCATGAAGGCGTGAACCTTACAATTAAACACATTACATCCTTTTTAATTTATATGAGTACATTAAATATCATTGGTGACCATAGTTGCTTCTTTCTGCTCCTCTGTCTTTTTTTTTGTAACTTATGTTTTATTAGCAAGTTTTTCAGTAAATAAAGCACTTAGTGGTACATACAAACAGCAAAGTAATGCATATGTCACAGGTTAGTGCAAAACAACGTAAAAGAAAGAAAAAAGAAAGAAAAAGAAAGTAAAAGAAAAAAAAGAGCTCCGATAGGAGCAAAAGACATTGTAGTGCAACAGGCATTTGCATAGATTAAATGGAAGGCAGGCATAATCTTGGGCTATGATAAACTACATACATATTGGGGAGCAAAAAGAGCAATGAGGAGGTGAACTTAGGCGTGGAGGTAGAGCCAGTTATAAGACCAAAGGGACATGGGTATCGTGACACAAAGCAGGAAGGACTGCATAAGGGTCTCAATGATTAAGAGGCCAAACCCCTAAGCTCCCACAGCGACCAAACCTTGAGGTAGTAATCCATCCTGTTTTGGATGTAGGCAATGTTTGATTCAAATATTCTGTTGCTGTTAACTCTCCGGATGATTTCGGGCTTAGTTGGCGGTGTTGGGTCCTTCCATCTGGAGGCAATTGCTAGGCGAGTAGCCGTTAAGATCTGATTCACTAGAGCCTGACCACTTCTACGTAATTTGGGAATGGGTTTGCCAAGCAAGAGAACAATCGGATCCAATGGGACAGGACGGGCTATTATCCGACTAATGAGAGCTGCTACCTCTTTCCAGAGCTGTTGTACGGAGGGACAGTCCCAAAAAATGTGTGGGAGCGTGCCTTGGGCCCCACAATTCCTCCAGCAAGTGGGAGGGTGATTTGGAAACAATTTGTGCAAGCGGTCCGGGGTGTAGTACCAGAAGGTTAGAATTTTAAAGATGCTCTCCTTTTGACGGACACAGGAGACCATTCGCCTAGCATTCTCCCAAATAAGGGACCAATCTCCAGCTGTCAATGGACGTGGCAATGCCCGATCCCACTTGTCCATGTATTTGTGTCTCAATTGTGTAGGACCGGAGGGAATGGCAAGTAGTTGATAGATTCTGGTGATAAGGCCTTTCTGTGGCAAGCCGACTGTTGCTAGCAGTTCAAAAGCCGTAAGGCGGTTTGCTTTGGCATAAGTGATGTAAGAACCCAAAAAATGTCGAATCTGGAAGTATTCAAAAAGTCTGATGGGTGTCTGTGGAATCTGGTCCCGGATCGTTTGGAAAGGCAGGATCTCATGCGTGAGGGGATTAAGCAGGTCCCGGATCAAAAAAAAATGAGAATTGGTCCACTTTGTGTAGAAGGAAGAGTCCATCCCAGGGGGAAATGCAGGGTTGCGTAGAAACGTGGTCAGGGTCGATTTGGAAGAACTTAGGTTGTGCTTGAGCCTAGTTTTACGCCAGATTGAGCAGGTGAGTAGGGTTGCAGAAAGTGCAGAAGTGGGAATCTGAGCAGAGTCCGAGTGGCCCCAAATACAAGCATTTAAATGGAAATCACTTATCAAGACATTTCAATATGACCCCAACAGGTATGTGAGGACCAGCTAGACCAGGCCAGTAGCTGTCTCAGGTGTGCAGCCTCGTAATATTTTTGTAGGTCCGGGATGCCCAAACCTCCCTGTCTAAGTGGTGTCAGTAAGACAGATTTAGCAACTCTGTGGCCTCGATGAGCCCAGATAAAGTTATGGAATTGAGACTGGATAGTCTTAAATGTAGCTGGGGAGATAACCACTGGGAGAGTCTCAAATAAGTACAAATATTTAGGCAAAATAGACATCTTTAAAGCTGCTACCCTACCTAGCCAGGAAATGGTGTATTTGGACCAGGTTTCTAGCAAGCTCTTTGTATGTTGTATCAGGGGCTTGAAATTCAGGTTATATGTCTGACTCAAGTCAGCTGGGATCTGGGTGCCTAAGTAGGTGATAGAGCAATCTTTCCATTTATAATTGAAAGCGGCCTTCAAAGCAGATAGGGCTCGCTGTGGGACACGTAGGGGAAGGGCCTCAGTTTTATCAACATTCAATTTGTATCCTGATAGGGAACTATATGTGGTTATCAACTGATGTAAGCTTGGCAAGGATACAAGGGGGTTGGTGATGGTGAGCAGGACGTCATCAGCAAAGAGAGCTATTTTATAGTGGATGTTCCCTACTAGGACTCCCGTTATTTCTGGATGGAGGCGTATAGCGGCAGCCAAAGGTTCTATACTCAAAGCATAGAGCAGGGGGGATAAGGGACAGCCTTGCCGCGTCCCATTAAAAATTGAAATGGGTTTACGCGATTGTCCGGGGAGTTTAAGGTAGGCTGAGGGTGTACTGTATAAGTTATGGATGGCAGCAAGGTATGAGCCAGAGAGATTGAGATGTTCCAGCAAAGAGAACAAGTAGGTCCAGTCCAATCTATCAAATGCCATCTCGGCATCAAGGCTAAGGATTAAGGACTGGTCGCCTCTCCGCTGGAGAACCTCAATCAGGTCAAAGGTGCGTCTGGTGTTATCCCCCGCTTGTCTGCCTAATATGAAGCCGACTTGGTCCCTGTTGATCAGGCCTGGCAAAATGGGGGCTAGTCTGTTTGCTAAGAGTTTAGAGAACAGCTTTAGATCAGTATTTAGTAAGGCTATGGGCCTATAGTTGGGACAGATGGTGGGGTCTTTCCCTTCTTTCGGTATCAATGTTAGATAGGAAGTCAAAGTCGTGGAAGGGATAGGATCGCCTTGTAGATATAGGTTAAACAGTTGGACCAGGTAGGGTATAAGTATGTGCTGATAGAGTTTGTAATATTTGTAGGTTAGGCCGTCAGGTCCCGGAGATTTCCCAGTGGGCATTTGCTTAAGTACATTTGTGAGTTCCTCTGCAGTAATATTAGCATTCAAAGAGGAAAGGTCATCCTCCGAGAATTTGGGGAGGTTAAGAGACTCCAGGAATCTCGTGATTTGTTCCTTGTGGGTCACAGTGTTCGTGTATGCGGGGGTCAGATTGTACAGTTTTGAGTAATAATCGAAAAATTGGGAACCGATCTGCCCCGGGTCAAAGGTCAGTTGGCCCGAAGGGAGTTTGAGCGAAGTTATTCTTGAGTGAGTCTGTTGGTGTTTTAATCTTCGGGCTAGTAGGGTGTGTTGTTTATCTGACTTTTCATAGAAAAGTTGCCGAGTCCAAAGAATGGCCTTTTCTGCCTGTTTGTGCTTTAAAACTGCCAATTCCCTACGCTTTCTATTTAGCTGCCTCAGTAAGGTTTCATAACCTGAGATGTTGTATTGTGTTTCTAAGTCTCGCAGTTGTCTATGCAGCAGAAGGTAGTTGGCCATGCATGATTTCTTTTTATGGGCCGATAGGGCAATAAGGTGGCCTCTGATCGTAGCTTTATGTGCTTCCCATAACGTGGCTAAGGAATCAACAGAACCTTCATTAAGTGTAAAATAATCCTTGAGCTTGGCTTCTATGACCTCTGAATCATGTAGGAGGGTTTCATTGAGACGCCAGACGCCAGTGCGTTTCCCTTAGAGGGGGCTTAGACAGTTCCAAAGTGAGGGTGATAGGAGCGTGATCGGACCAAGTGATTGGAAGGATGTCAGAGGAATGTCGCAAATGGAGGCAGGGATGCAATACAAAGAAATAGTCAATACGGGAGTGAGTTTTGTGCACCGGGGAATAGAAAGTGTATTGCCTATCTGTTGGGTGAGTGATACGCCAAGCATCGAATAAGTGGGCCTGTCTCATGGATTGTCTAAAAAGCCTGGAAAGAGTATGGGCAGCCTGATCAGGAGACGGGTGTGACCTATCTGAGACTTGAGAATAGGTTAGATTAAAGTCCCCTCCCATGATAATATGAATAGGGGTGTGGCTTTGGGCTTTACGAATAATTTTGCGAACAAAATGGATCTGTTTCCTATTTGGGGAGTATATATTTAGGAGCATTACTGGTAATTGAGCGTAACTCCCTGTTAACAGTAAATAATGACCATTCGGGTCAGGGATAGCCTGGTCAACTGAGAATGGGCAGTCCTTGTGAACAAGAATGGCAACACCTGCCTTTTTATGTGGGCCTGAGGAATAGAAGCTTTTGGGATAAAATTTGGAGGTAATTTTGCCCGAGCCACTTGCAGGGAAGTGGGTCTCTTGGATAAAAGCAATGTCCGCTCGGGCATTGTTTAATTCCTTCAAAAGAAGGTATCGCTTATGGATACTATTTAAGCCTTTGGCATTTATGGAGATTAGTTTAGCCATAATCCTTAGGGGTAAATGGTTGCTCGTTCAGGTATAGCCCAAGTACAGAATCGGGAGTGAAGTAAAGTTGTCCAGGCTCTCCCCTCACTTTACATGCATGATACAATATTATAGAAGCAAACCCTAAGTGCTGTACAAAACAGTCCTCCCACACAGCCTCAATCCTATCAAAACAGTAGTGCAAAAAAATGCAATGCCTGCATGTGAGAAATAACAATAGCAATAACATCAAAACTGAAAACATATTCAAAAAATAGAACAGTTAAGGAATAAAAAGTAAAAATGGAGGGAAAAAAAAAAAAAAAAAAAAGAAAAAAAGAAAAATATAGAGAAAAAGGGAGATTAACTTGAGTTGGCTTCAGCTGCGCCAACAGTAGGGCCGTCAGAACAAAAATGGCCTGTAGTAAGTAGAACGTGCGAGACGCAGATTTGAGGTCTGCGGCTCCGGAGGAGCAAGACAGGCTCCTCCAGGTGGGGATATGATCACTGTGCCCTGGTGGAAACTAGTCCGAACTAAGTGGTGCTTGAACCAGAAGATCCAGTGCGTTGGGACAATAGTCCATAGTTGAAATGAAGACCCAAGGGGGTCAGGAAAGAATATTATCAAGTTTCCCGAGGGGGAGAGGGGCTCAATTGCAGCCTTGGCGGGGCGATGTTGCTGCTAACAGTGGCCCATTGAGGCTTGATGGGAGAAGTCGGATGAGCCTGAGTCGCCTTGCCGTTCGGCCCCGGTGGTTCTTTGGTGGGAAGGCCAAGCGCCTTTAAGAATCTGTCCGCGTTCTGGGGGTTGTGCAGAATGTATGAGTGGCCGGCACGGTTGACAACCAGTTTGAATGGGAACCCCCATCTGTAGGGAACCCCATGCTCCCTAAGCTTTTGTGTGAGGGGTCGCAGCTCACGCCTCTTACCCAAAGTGATAGGGGAGAGGTCCGCAAAAATCTGGATCTTATGATTGCGGAAGTCCAGAGTGTTGGTGGATCTCGTGGTAGCCAATATGGCCTCCCTGCCTTGATAGTAGTGGAAGCAGGTTATGATGTCCCGTGGAGGCTTAGGAGAGGAAGGCTTGGGGCCTAGGGAGCGTTGGGCCCTGTCAAATCTCCACATGGTAACCGGGATGTCCGGACAAATCTGGGAGCAGAGGTCCTTAAGGTAGTTAGGAATCTCTGAAGGTGTAACCTCCTCTGGGACCCCTCTAAATCTCAGGTTTTGTCTGCGGGACCTGTTTTCCAGGTCCTCGCACATGTCCCGCAATTGGAATATCTCCTCCCGAAGAGCGGCATTATCATCCTCAACAGTCATGAGGCGTTGTGCCAAATCATCAGTAAAGTTCTCCAATTTGTCAGTACGGTCCCCAATATCAGTGACCTCCCTCTGGATCTCTTTTATCGCAACATTAACTGCTGCAGAGACAGTTTGCGTAATGGTGGAGGTGAGGGCCGTCTGTAAATAAGAAAGCTGTTCAGCCAGTATCTGTGCGGTCACAGGCTGCTCTAATGTGCGTTCGGTGTGTAGTGCGGCCTCGGGAGAATGTTGAGGGGATTGGTGTTTTGGGGTCGAGGCAGGTGAAGTACTCACAGAACCGGTGGGTGAAGCAGCCGTATGAAGCGGTTCCGAAGGTGCGTCATCAGAGCCGGCGCCATCTTGAGAGCTCCGCAGTAAGTCCCGGCCGGGGGTTTTGTGAAGGTATGGCGACATGGTGGTGCGTTGTGCACGGATCCCCCTTCTCCCCATGCTGCTGTGTCTTGGGTGAATGACCCGAGCTGTGTAGCGGCGGGAATAATTGCTTATGTTCGGGCTGCTATGGATCAGACGGACGGAGCTCCTAGCACAGACGTCTGTTCTCCACCATGGCTAAGGACCGCCCCCTCTGCTCCTCTGTCTTATGAGTGGTTCTGTAACAGTGAAAGTTGTTCATTTCCGGTTTAATAACATATGTATTAATTTCTTGCTTTAGAAAACCAATATAGCTTATAAGCTGCTGTATTTATTCTGCTTTAAACTGTTTGCAGCTGTTGCACACTGGACATATGCAGTGATGGGCGAATTAATTCACTAGGCATGGATTTTCGGCAAATTTCCGCATTTCGTCTCCAGCAAATAAATTCTCAAAACTGTGGCAAAAATTTACCGGTGAAAAATCCGTCACCATTTGCACTATTTGCTTTTGTAACATACTGTTGAGATAAACTGTAAAAAGTGTTAAGATATTGAGAGAAATCTCTTTCTTATT